>NW_027397071.1:61389477-61442470 GCF_003265705.2 Callorhinus ursinus | reverse complement strand
ACATACCCTCCCCAATGTCGATCACCCAGCCACCCCATCCCTCCCACCCCCCACCACTCAGTAACACTCAGTTTGTTTCCTGAGATTAAGAATTCCTCATATCAGTGAGGTCATATGATACATGTCTTTCTCTGATTGACTTACTTCACTCAGCATAACACCCTGCAGTTCCATCCACGTCGTTGCAAATGGCAAGATCTCATTCCTTTTGATGGCTGCACAATATCCCATTGTGTATATATACCACATCTTCTTTATCCATTCATCTGTCGATGGACATCTTGGCTCTTTCCACAGTTTGGCTATTATGGACATTGCTTCTATAAACATCGGGGTGCACGTACCCCTTCGGATCCCTACATTTGTGTCTTTGTGGTAAATACCCAATAGTGCAATTGCTGGATCATATGGTAGCTCTATTTTCAACTGTTTGAGGAACCTCCATACTGTTTTCCAGAGAGGCTGCACCAGCTTGCATTCCCACCAACAGTGTAGGAGGGTTCCCCCTTCTCCACATCCCCGCCAACATCTGTCGTTTCCTGACTTGTTCATTTTAGCCATTCTGACGGGTGTGAGGTGGTATCTCATTGAGGTTTTGATTTGGATTTCCCTGATGCCGAGCGATGTTGAGCACTTTTTCATGTGCCTGTTGGCCATTTGGATGTCTTCTTTGGAAAAATGTCTGTTCATGTCTTCTGCCCATTTCTCGATTGGATTATTTATTCTTTGGGTGTTGAGTTTGATAAGTTCTTTATAGATTTTGGATACTACCCTTTATCTGATATATCATTTGTAAATATTTTCTCCCATTCTGTCGGATGTCTTTTGGTTTTGTGGACTGTTTCTTTCGCTGTACAAAAGCTTTTTATCTTGATGAAATCCCTATAGTTCATTTTTGCCCTTGCTTCCCTTGCTTTTGGCGATATTTCTAGGAAGAAGTTGCTGCGGCTGAGGTCAAAGAGGTTGCTACCTGTGTTCTCCTTTAGGATTTGTATGGACTCCTGTCTCACGTTTAGGTCTTTCAACCATTTGGAGTCTATTTTTGTGTGTGCTGTAAGGAAACGGTCCAGTTTCATTCTTCTGCATGTGGCTGTCCAATTTCCCCAACACCATTTGTTGAAGAGACTGTCTTTTTTCCATTGGACATTCCTTCCTGCTTTGTCAAAGAGGAGGTGACCATAGGGTTGAGGGTCCATTTCTGGGGTCTCGATTCTGTTCCATTGATCTGGGTCTGTTTTTGTGCCAGTACCATACTGTCTTGATGATGACAGCTTTGTAATAGAGCTGGAAGTATGGAATTGTGATGCCACCAGCTTTGCTTTTCTTTTTCAATATTCCTCTGGCTATTCGGGGTCTCTTCTAGTTCCATACAAATTTTAGAATAATTTGTTCCATTTGTTTGAAAAAAGGGGATAGTATTTTGATGGGGATTGCACTGAATGTGTAGATTGCTCTAGGTAGCATTGACATCTTCACAATGTTTGTTCTTCCAATCCATGAGCATGGAACGTTTTTCCATTTCTTTGTGTCTTCTTCAATTTCTTTCATGACTATTTTATAATTTTCTGAGTACAGATCCTTTGCCTCTTTGGTTAAATTTATTCCTAAGTATCTTATGGTTTTGGTGCAATTGTAAATGGGATCGACTCCTTAATTTCTCTCTCCTCTCTCTTGTTGTTGGTGTATAGGAATGCCACTGATTTCTGTGCATTGATTTTATATCCTGCTACTTTACTGAATTCCTGTATGATTTCTAGCAGTTTTGGGGTGGAGTCTTTTGGGTTTTCCACATACAGCATCATATCATCTGCAAAGAGTGAGAGTTTGACTTCCTCTTTGCCGATTTGGATGCCTTTGATTTCTTTTTGTTGTCTGATTGCTGTGGCTAGGACTTCTAATACTATGTTGAATAGCAGTGGTGATACTGGACATCCCTGCCATGTTCCTGACCTTAGGGGGAAAGCTCTCAGCTTTTCCCCATTGAGAATGATATTCGCTGTAGGTTTTTCATAGATGGCTTTAATGATATTGAGGTAGGTACCCTCTATCCCTGTACTCTGAAGAGTTTTGATCAAGAAAGGATGCTGTACTTTATCAAATGCTTTTTCTGCATCTATTGAGAGGATCATATGATTCTTGTTCTTTCCTTTGTTAATGTATTGTATCACGTTGATTGATTTGCGGATGTTGAACCAGCCTTGCAGCCCAGGGATAAATCCCACTTGGTCATGGTGAATAATCCTTTTAATGTGCTGTTGGACCCTATTGGCTAGTATTTTGGTGAGAATTTTTGCATCCATGTTCATCAAGGATATTGGTCTGTAATTCTCCTTTTTGATGGGGTCTTTGTCTGGTTTGGGAATCAAGGTAATGCTGGCCTCATAAAATACGTTTGGAAGTTTTCCTTCCATTTCTATTTTTTGGAACAGTTTCAGAAGAACAGGTATTAATTCTTCTTTAAATGTCTGAAAGAATTCCCCTGGGAAGCCATCTGGCCCCGGGCTTTTCTTTGTTGGGAGATTTTTGATGACTGCTTCAATTTCCTTAGTGGTTATAGGTCTGTTCAGGTTTTCTATTTCTTCCTGGTTCAATTTTGGTAGTTGATACATCTCTAGGAATGCACCCATTTCTTCCAGGTTATCTAATTTGCTGGCATAGAGTTGCTCATAATATGTTCTTATAATTGTTTGTATCACTTTGGTGTTGATTGTGATCTCTCCTCTTTCATTCATGATTTTGTTGATTTGGGTCATTTCTCTTTTCTTTTTGATAAGTCTGGCCAGGGGTTTATCAATCTTATTAATTCTTTCAAAGAACCAGCTCCTAGTTTCGTTGATCTGTTCCACTGTTCTTTTGGTCTCTATTTCATTGATTTCTGCTCTGATCTTTATTATTTCTCTTCTCCTGCTGGGTTTAGGCTTTATTTGCTGTTCTTTCTCCAGCTCCTTTAGGGGTAGGGTTAGGTTGTGTATTTGAGACCTTTCTTGTTTCTTGAGAAAGGCTTGTATTGCTATATACTTTCCTCTCAGGACTGCCTCTGCTGTATCCCAAAGATTTTGAACAGTTATGTTTTCATTTTCATTGGTTTCCATGAATTTTTTTTAATTCTTCTTTAATTTCCTGGTTGACCCATTCATTCCTTAGTAGGATGCTCTTTAGCCTCCATGTATTTGAGTTCTTTCCGACTCTCCTCTTGTGACTGAGTTCCAGTTTCAAAGCATTGTGGTCTGAAAATATGCAGGGAATAATCCCAATCTTTTGGTACCAGGTGAGACCTGATTTGTGACCTAGGATGGGATCAATTCTGGAGAATGTTCCATAGGCAGTAGAGAAGAATGTGTATTCCATTGCTTTGGGATGGAACGCTCTGAATATGTCTATGAAGTCCATTTGGTCCAGTGTGTAATTTAAGGTCTTTATTTCCTTGTTGATCTTTTGCTTAGATGATCTGTCCATTTCAGTCAGGGGGGTGTTAAAGTCCCCCACTATTATTGTATTGCTGTCAATGTGTTTCTTCGCTTTTATTATTAATTGCCTTATATAATTGGCTGCTCCCATGTTCAGGGCATAGATATTTACAATTGCTAGATCTTCTTGTTGGATAGACCCTTTAAGTAGGATATAGTGTCCTTCCTCATCTCTTATTACAGTCTTTGTTTTAAAATCTAAGTTTTCTGATATAAGGATTGCCACCCCAGCTTTCTTTTGGTGTCCGTTAGCATGGTAAATGGTTTTCCACCCCCTCACTTTTAATCTGGGGGTGTCTTTAGGTCTAAAATGAGTCTCTTGCAGACAGCATATCGATGGGTCTTGTTTTTTAATCCAATCTGATAGCCTGTGTCTTTTGATTGGGGCATTTAGCCCATTTACATTCAGGGTCACTATTGAAAGGTATGAATTTAGTGCCATTGTATTGCCTGTAAGGTGACTGTCACTGTATATTGTCTCTGTTCCTTTCTGTTCTGTGCTGCTTTTAGGCTCTCTCTTTGCTTAGAGGACCCCTTTCAATATTTCTTGGAGGGCTGGTTTCGTGTTTGCAAATTCCTTTAGTTTTGTTTGTCCCGGAAGCTTTTTATCTCTCCTTCAATTTTGAGTGAGAGCCTAGCTGGATATAGTATTCTTGGCTGCATATTTTTCTCCTTTAGTGCTCTGAAGATATCATGCCAGTCCTTTCTGGCCTGCCAGGTCTCTGTGGATAGGTCTGTTGCCAATGTAATATTTCTACCATTGTAGGTTACATATCTCTTCTCCCGAGCTGCTTTCAGGATTTTCTCTGTCTCTGAGACTCGTAAGTTTTACTATTAGATGTCGGGGATTGGTCCTATTTTTATTGATTTTGAGAGGGGTTCTCTGTGCCTCCTGGATTTTGATGCCTGTTTCCTTCCTCACATTAGGGAAGTTCTCTGCTATAATTTGCTCCAATATACCTTCTGCCCCTCTCTCTCTTTCTTCTTCTTCTGGGATCCCAATTATTCTAACGTTGTTTCATCTTATCGTATGGCTTATCTCTCGAATTCTACCCTCGTGATCCTGTAGTTGTTTCTCTCTTTTTCTCAGCCTCTTTATTTTCCATCATTTGGTCTTCTATATCACTGATTCTGTCTTCTGCCTCATTTATCCTAGGAGTTAGTGCCCCCAGTTTTGATTGCACCTCATTAATAGCCTTTTTGATTTCGACTTGGTTAGATTTTAGTTCTTTTATTTCTCCAGAAAGGGTTTCTCTAATAACTTCCATGCTTTTTTCAAGCCCAGCTAGTATCTTTAAAATCATGATTCTGAACTCTAGGTCTGACATCATACTAATGTCCGTATTGAGTAGGTCCCTGGCAGATGGTACTACCTTTTGTTCTTTTTGTTGAGGTGATTTTTTCCGTCTTGTCATTTTGTCCCGAGGAGAATAGATGAATGAGAGAACAAAATGCTAACAGGATAACATCGTTATCCTTACAATGAGTAAAGACTCATTAATAGCCTTTTTGATTTCGACTTGGTTAGATCTTAGTTCTTTTATTTCTCCAGAAAGGGTTTCTCTAATAACTTCCACGCTTTTTTCAAGCCCAGCTAGTATCTTTAAAGTCATGATTCTGAACTCTAGGTCCGACATCGTAGTAATATCCATATTGAGTAGGTCCCTGGCTGACGGTACTATCTCTTGTTCTTTTTGCTGAGGTGATTTTTTTCGTCTTGTCATTTTGTCCAGAGGAGAAGAGATGAATGAGAGAACAAAATGCTAACAGGTTAACAACGTCCCCAGCAAATATACTCTAAACAAATCAGAAAAGACCTGAAACCAGGGGGAAAGAAAGGCAAAGAAAGAAAAAAGAAAGAGAAAAGAAAGAAAGAAAAAAAAAAACCAAAAAGAAAAAGATTAAAAACAAAAACAGAACAATACAAAAAAAAAATATGATCAAATATGATCAGGCTAGTGCATAGATCAGTGCCACACACTAGATTCTGGGCGTATTTTGGTCTGTTAGAAGAAAGTGCCTCATAAAATTTTAAAGGAAGAAAGACATATATGTACAAAATAAGGGTTGATACAATGAAGGGATGGAAGATGACTGTAAAGATGAAAATTATAAAAGATTTTATAAAAGGAATTGATACAATAAGAAGTTGTTTTAAAAGAGAAAGAAGATTAAAAAAAAAAAAAGGGAGAGAATGTGATCAGGCAGGAGACTAGAACAAAGCCATACACTAGTGATTTAGGGTATATTTTGATCTGTTAGAAGAAACTGTACCTCAAAATTTTAAAGAGAGAACAACTTATATATATATACCAAAAATAAGGGTAACTACTATGAAGGGATAAAATATGACTCTAAAAATGAAAAATAAAGAATGTTTTTTTTAAAAAAGGGATTGATAAGATGTTGGTTGAAAAAGGGAAAAAGAGAAATTAAAAAAACAGTTAAAAAAATTAACTTTGAAAAACTAATGAATCATGGTAAAAAAAAAAAAGCCATGAATTCTATGTGCAGTATTCCCCTAGCGCTGCAGTTCTCCCATTGTCCTCGATCGGTAAACTTGGTCTTGGCTTGCTGGCTGTTCGTGCTGATCTTCTGGGGGAGGGGCCTGTTGCCGTGGTTCCCAAATGTCTTTGCCAGAGGTGGACTTGCCCCGCCCTTGTGGGTCCCAGCTAAGCAAGCTGCTCGGGTTTGCTCTCAGGAGCTTTTGTTCCCTGCAAGCTTTCCGGCCGGCTTTGGAGGACGACAGTGAAAATGGTGGCCTCCCAATCTCCGCCCCAGAGGAGGCAAGAACTCGGGGCTCCGCTCCTCAGTGCGCCCCCAGAGAAAAGCACCCAGTCACTCCCGTGTCCCCAGTCTCCGGCCGCACTCCGTGCTCACCCGGCCTGTGACCAAGCGTTTCTATCTCTGGCACCCGACCCCGTGTGGAGTCTCCAAACCCAGCAGATACCTGCGGTGCGCTCCCGCACTGCTCCTCCGGGGGGAGGAAGGGGAGTCTCCCTGGCTCTGCTGCTTGTTGGGTCCCTGCTGGAGGCGCAGTGGCCCGACTGGGCCGCGGGTCACAGTCTATGGCAACCCCGAGCTGAGAGCCTGCACCTCGGCTCCGTCTCTGCAGCCGGCTCCCCCGCTCCGATACCCAGGAGCTCTGCCGCACTCAGGCACCCCCGGTCTTTCTGTGACCCTGAGGGTCCTGAGACCACACTGTCCCGCGAGGGTTCCATCCCCGCTTAGCCACTGGAGCGACGTCCCTCCGCGGAGCCGACTTCTAAAAGTTCCGATTTTGTGCTCCACGGCTCTATCACTTGCCAGAAGCGGCCGACGGAGGCCCCCTCCCCCGCCGTCTATGCTCCTGAATATCGCCTCAGATTCACTTCTCCACACGTCCTACCTTCCAGTAAGTGGTCGCTTCTCTGTTCAGAGAGTTGTTGCTACTCTCCTCTTCGATCTCCTGTTGAGTTTGTAGGTGTTCAGAATGGTTTGATCCCTATTCAGCTGAATTCCTGAGACCAGACGAAATCCAGGTCTCCTACTCCTCCGCCATCTTGCCCGGAAGCAGTAAGGATACTCTTAATCCCCCCCATCTTCCCTCTGATAAATACCAGTTTCTTCTCTATATTTAAGAGTCTGCTTTTTTTCTTTTTCTCTTGGTTTTGTTTCTTAAATTCCATAATAAGTGAAATCATATGGTATTTGTTTTTCTCTGACTGACTTATTTCATTTAGCGTTATATCCTCTAGATCCACCCAAATTTGTCATACCAAGATTTATTCTTGTCTAAAATCACAAATATTTATTTGACAGAGAGAGATACAGCGAGAAAGTGAACACAAGCAGGGGGAGTGGGAGAGGGAGAAGCATGCTCTGTGCTGAGCAAGGCTGGATCCCAGAACCCTGGGGTCATGACCTGAGCCAAAGGCAGACACTTAGTGACTGAGCCACCCAGGGGCCGGAGGGGGGTGGGAGGGATAGGGTGGCTGGGTGATGGACATTGGGGAGGGTATGTGCTATGGTGAGCGCTGTGAATTGTGTACAACTGATGAATCACATGAAACAAATAATACGTTATATACTAATAATAAAAAAGGATATAGCAAATAAATGTGTATTAAAATTTAAAAAATTTTAAAAATAATAAAAATAAGAACTTTTAATAAAAGATGTTACTATGAGCGACAATAAATAAATAATAAATCACTGTTGATTCGGCAAAAAAAAATGAAATCACAAATAGTTTTTAATCACAAAATTGTGAAAGCAAGGAATGGACACTAAGAAAAAACAGAAATTTTTCCACTTAAAACACTTACCTTTTGCAGACAACTTATTTCTGGAGATGTTTTCTCTCTTCACTACTTAAATAATGGTCTACATTATCAAATTACTCTATCACTTACAGATAAAATGATGAAACAGACATACAAGAAAAGTGAGTAGTTTAACAGCCCTACAATCCCAAACTTAAATTTTTTAACCTGTTCTTTTAAATCCACCTATTGTTGTTTATTTTTTTAGTAGAAAAGAATTATAATTGGCACCCCTAAAAGAGCTCCTAACAGCCAAATATTTAGTTTTAATAAGTTCTAAACTGATTTTTTTTTCCTTCAGGGAAAGAAAACACCAGAACAATTTAAGAAATATAGCCACCCACAATCTGTTTTTAGTCAAATGCAAAAAATGTTCAGAGTCCTTCCAAATAGATATCACTATCAAAATACCTCAACATGCAGCATCAGGACTGGTGCAGATCAAATGAAGGACAAAGAAATACAGGGCAGATCCAAATATTAATAATGGTACTTGAGAGATTTACCCTAGTCAAGTAAATATCTATGGATGAAAAACCAAATAGCAAACTGGGAAAACCATATAGCTAGGATCAAAAGGAATTGGCAACCAAGATCTCATTTACTAGAAGCAAAAATTAGGAAAGGTGGTTTCTGTGATAGTCACTTACTTCCCTTCCCCAGGTTCTTTGCCCCTCCTGAGGAAACGTGCTAGTACTTGGATTTTGGTTAGTATCACATAAAGACCTACTCACCCCTCTCTCTTCTACTTGGTGTAAAATTATTGCCTTCTGCTTTATTCATGTAAAATGTAAAAAGAGAAAGGAAAAAATGTCAACTAATCTGCCTTTGCTAGATTCAGATTATAAGCTAAAAACCTAAAAAAGACAGAAATGTTGAAGATTAGCAGTATGAAGGATTTATGGAGGCAGACATCCTGCAGTATTAAAGGGAAGCCAACAAGCCAAAGCTGCTTTATGTTACAAGCAGCAACATACGGAAAACACTCTTCTTTGTTCTTATAGCTGTCTCCATTTTGGGGTTGATGGAACATCTAAAATCAATTTAATTCATGAAAGTAGGTTGCAATTACTCTGTACTAATTAAAAAAAGAAGCAATGTACTAGGTATTGTGGATAACACATGGACAAGACAGCCCCAAATCTTGGGAAGTGAGGAGGAAAAGTAAGATAAGAATACATTAAGTAGAATATACAAAGTGTTTCCATCTCAATAAATGACACCATTCTTCCAACTGACCAAGTCGAAAACCTTGGTGCTATCCTTGATTTCCTCCTTCCCATTTATTCACAAGTTCTGAGAGGTGAAATGTTAAAACACATTTAGAATTTGATCACATTGCACTGTTATGTGCAATGTGAAGCCTCCATCTTCTTTCCTCTATTATTGCATTAGCCTCCTGATTTCCTTGCATTGCCCTTGCTCATCTTTAGTGTATTCTCTCATCAGAGTGGCCATCATGAAGCTATTAAAATATTAAAATATAAGTCAGACAACGTCAATCCTCTACTCAAAATCTTCCACTTTTTACTCTGAGATAAAAAGACAACATCCTTAATATGCCTTATTCCTCTCTCCTATAATCTCTTACTTCACCTCCTTCTCCTTTCCTGAGCCACACTTGTCTTCTTGATGTTCCTGGAAAACTGGAAGCCTGATTTCCCACTTCAGGGTATTTGTGGTTACTATTCCGCCTGCCTGAAATGGTCTTGCCCCCAGATACAGATACAGAGTACATTTACTAACTCCCTTCCTCCAGGTCTTTATTCAATTGTCACCTGCCCACTTTTTCTAGAAAACTACAGACCCTGGGACACCTGGGTGGCTCAGATGGTTAAGCATCTGCCTTTGGCTCAGGTCATGATCCCAGGGCCCTGGGTTCGAGTCCCGCATTGGGCTCCCTGCTAGGTGGGGAGCCTGCCTCTGCCTCTCTCTCTCTCTCTGACTCTCATGAATAAATAAATAAAACTTAAAAAAGAAAAAGAAAAAGAAAACTACAGACCCCACTTTTATCCTCCTTCCTTGTTTTTTTTTTCCTTCGCTTAGAAATGATCACTTCTGGGACACCTGGGTGGCTCAGTTGTTTAAGCGTCTGCCTTCAGCTCAGGGTGAGGGGCAGAGGGAGAAGCAGACTACCATATCCAGCAGAGAGTCTGCTTCTCCCTCTGCCCCTCACCCTGCTCGTGCTCTCCCTCTCTCTGACTCATTCTCTCTCTCTCTCAAAGAAATAAAACTTAAAAAAAAAGAAATGATCACTTTCTGATACACTATGTTACTTATTTATATCATTTATAGTCTGTAGTCCTCCTATGAAAATGTAAGCACCATGAAGACAGAGATTCTTTCCTGTTTTGGTTCACTGCTATATTCCTACTACAGAGAAGAAATCTTTGCATATAGTAAATGCTCAGTAACTATCTTCTGGTGAATTTATGAATGGAAGTATTAGTGAATTAATATTCATTAGATGTCTTTTTAGACTTAGAGGAATAAAGAAGGAAGGAAGCATCTGTAATGTGCAAGGAGCTATGTAAAATAAATTACACATCATTACATGTCTCATTCAATCCTCACTCCATGAAGCAAGCATATGAAGATTCTGAGAGAATCAGTGGTTTATCCAAGATTATACAGCATAACATTCAAATTCAGGCCTCTCTCACTCCCAGAAGTACCGATCTTTTCACCACAAAGCAATTTGGGTTTTTTTTTTCCTTGACAACAACATAGAGGAAAGGGTATACCTTGTGTTTCAGATGAACACGGTATAAATCTCTGTACTATACTAACAGTACTAATATTTACTAACAATACTAATAACCTTGGATCACTAACTCTATTTTAGAAACTGAGATATTAATGCATCTTTGATATGTGTCTGTTGTGGGTGAAGGGAAGGTGTTGGCTGGGGTGATGAATTATGGGTAAGGGGAGAAGTTTGACTACTACCATCAATATGATCATTCCTAAAAATGAACTACATTAAATTACTGAGGTTACAGGGACGCCTGGGTGGCTCAGTTGGTTAAGCGGCTGCCTTCAGCTTGGGTCGTGATCCCAGGGTCCTGGGATCGAGTCCCACATCAGGCCCCCTGCTCAGCGGGGAGCCTGCTTCTCCCTCTCCCTCTGCCTGCCACTGCCCCTGCTTGTGCGTGCTCTCTGACAAATTAAAAAAAAAAAAATTACTGAGGTTAAAGAACACCTTCCAGACTACAGCTACCCAAAAGAACTTCCTGCAATGATAGAAATAATTTACCTCTACACTATATAATACACTAGCCACCAGCCCGATGTGGCTATAGATCCCTTGAAAGTATAGCCAGTGTGACCAAGGAACTGAATTATAATATAATGATTAACATAATTATTAAATTAGCCATTTAATTTAAATTGAAATACCCCCATAAGGATAGTAACATCTATATTATATGTGTCTATATACACTGTTCTAGACTCTCCATTCCACTTCAGCCATATCCTTCACCTCACTCACTTGCTCACTTGTAATACTTTGATCCACTTTAAATGATGACAGTGCATATATGGCAAAGTTCTTTTCCCAAAACTGTCCCAAAGGAAAAAGGAAATTACCCTATAGTTGAGTCCTTAAAACTATTTTATTTAGGAAGAAGAAAAAAATGTTTAAAAAAGACACAGAGTCTAAAACTTCAGGCAATACTAGTTTTGGATACTGAAAACAGGTTCCCTGATGTGATCAGCTTAAAAAGATGGCAAAGAACTTCAGCACAGATTTTCTAATGGGGGGGGAGATAATAATTTTACAATTAAAACTTTAGATGCCATTATAAATAAGGCTGTTAAAGACTGGGTTTGAAAGGCTTTCATGGTAGAGCTCATGAGTGGCTAATGAGTTCTTGTGACTTGAGATTAAAATTCCCAGGAAAAGTACCATATCCAGATTTTTGAAATGCTCCTATCTCAAACCACTTAAACAAAAAGTAAGATCATGTGCTTTGAAAAATTGGGAGACTAACTCTGGTTAGTGAAGAAGACGCTAATGTTTAAAATGCATGTGAAAGGTCTAAATAATGTTTCATGAAGCAAGTGTAAAGAAGATAATACTTTAAGGCAACATTTTATATTATATAATTTTATTATTTTGCTTCTTTTTTTAAATTTTATTTTATTGTGTTAGTCACCATACAGTACTTCATTAGTTTTTGATGTAGTGTTCCATGATTCATTGTTTGCATATAACACCCAGTGCTCATTGCAATACGTGCCCTCCTTAATAGCCATCACCAGGTTAACGGCCCCCCCCCCCAAAATCCTGTTTCCTGGAGTCCGTAGTCTCTCATGGTTCGTCTCCCCCTCTGATTCCCCCCCTTCATTTCTCCCTTCCTTCTCCTAATGTCCTCCATGCTATTCCTTATGTTCCACATATAGGTGAAACCATATGATAATTGACTTTCTCTGCTTGACTTATTTCACTTAGCATAATCCCCTCCAGTTCCATCCATGTCGATGCAAATGGTGGATATTCATCCTTTCTGATGGCTGAGTAATATTCCATTGTATATATGGACCACATCTTCTTTATCCATTCATCTGTTGAAGGGCATCTTGGCTCCTTCCACAGTTTGGCTATTGCGGACATTGCTGCTATGGACATTGGGGCGCATGTGCCCCTTCGGATCACTACATCTGTATCTCTGGGGTAAATACCCAGTAATGCAATTGCTGGGTCATAGGGTAGCTCTATTTTTAACTTTTTGAGGAACCTCCATACTGTTTTCCAAAGTGGCTGTACCAATCTGCATTCCCACCAACAGTGTAAGAGGGTTCCCCTTTCTCCACAACCTCTCCAACATTTGTTGTTTCTTGCCTTGTCAATTTTTGCCATCCTAACTGGTATAAGGTGGTATCTCAATGTGGTTTTGATTTGAATTTCCCTGATGGCTAATGACGTTGAACATATTTTCATGTATCTGTTAGCCATTCGTATGTCTTCTTTGGAGAAGTGTCTGTTCATGTCTTCTGCCCATTTTTTGACTTGATTATTTGCTTTTTGGGTGTTCAGTTTGAGAAGTTCTTTATAGATCTTGGATACCAGCCCTTTCTCTGTAGTATCATTTGTAAATATCTTCTCCTATTCCATGGGTAGCCTCTTTTTTTTTGTTGACTGTTTCCTTTGAATCTGTATGTAACTTAACTTAATAAGCTAAACTTAATGTCTATTTCTTATACAGCCTTAAAAAAAGTTTACATATTCAGGCTGATCAAAATATTTTCATTATATTGTCACTGAGAAAATGAGAATCATCTTATATTTAGACATGTACAATAAATTCTTATTTTTATTTTAAAAGCAGCTAGATTCATCCACTCTAGCCAATAGTCACAAGGCCCAACTGAAGTCTCTCTTCAATCCCCCTGCATTCTCAGTCATTCTCACACTCTCAATTTTTATTGCCTCAACCTACTTGAAGACACTTAGTTTACACATATATTTTGTCTTATAATATTTATGCTTTTTTCCCCATCTATGTGTTTTTTGTCCTCAAATAGAGTCTAAGCTCACATAGGCAAGAGCCATGAATTACTTCTTTGCATTCACCATAGCACTTAGAGCTGAGTGATTTCTAGAAGACAGAAGGAAAGTATGGATCTAGTGCTCCAAATATCTAAGGAATGACAAACAAAATTTTTCTCAATCTACTATACAATAGATTTGCAGGACAATTCCTCAACCTCAATAAATTTGAGCAATTTGTACAAGGTCAGCACTACTAAAATTCAGGTTCTTTCCAATTCTGAACTGTTGATTCTTTACTGACTGACTACCTACCATCTGATTGACACACTGTTTAAAAATTCTAACACCTTCCCGACACCATTACCCTTACCCTCCTCCACTCCTTCCATTGCCACCACCAGAAGGTATGAAAAGTGGAGGAGAGGAAGATGGCGAAGGAAAGATAGTAATAGTTACTGGCAGCAAAGAATATACATGCCCAGGGCACACAATTTCATGGTAAATTAATCTGTGTCCACTTTGGAAATGTCTTAGGTACTAATAATTAGATAATAGCATAGACATTTCCACTCAGAGAAGAATCAAAATTAACAGAAGATAAGGGATCACAATAAGGCCTAAACATAAGCAGTATGAATTATTTATCATCCTGCCAAACCAACGAAGGGAAAAGGCTCCAGGCTGATGAGAATCAAAACTTGAGTAAACCCAAATCTTTATTCACTGCTTAATATCTTCTGGGAGAGGAATAAAATAAATATATAGAGAGAATGCAATACAGTAATTAATAATTCCAGTTCTAGAGTTAGAGATCTAAGTTCAGATAAGAGGTCTGTCATTGACAAAATGTGTCACTTTAGGCAAGTCAGTATGCAAAATGGAAGGTGATAATAACATTTATTTCCTAGGGTGGTTGTGAGAATTGATGAGAAAAATGGATACAAACTACTTAGGATAAGACCTAATGTACAGAAAGTAGCCAATATGCTTATTTTTTATTTGAAGTAGGAGAGGCTGAGCTCTTCCATTTGGTTTTGATGATCTGGGCCAAGCAATTTCAGGTAATAAGAGTGTTAGATTGGAAGTCAGGAAACTTGGGTTCATGACCTGGTTTTCTCAATAACTTGTTCTTTGACCTTGGCCAATTTCTTCATCTCCATGGGCCTTTAAGTTACCATATCTGTAAAAATAGAGGGGCTGGGCTAAATAATCTTGTATTAGCATTCACCAGAGAAACAGGATTAACATGGTATGTGCATATATGTGTATGTGTATGAAGAGGGAGAGGGAGAAGAAGAAAGGATTTATTTTAAGGAATTGGCGTATCCAGTTATGGAGGCTGGTAAGTCCAAAATCTATAGGGTGGGCCAGCAGGCTGAAAACCTAGGAAAGAGCCAATGTTGTTGCAGTTCAAGTATGAAGGCCATCTACTCAAGAACTTCCTGGTGTCCCTGCAGGTCCCCTGGTGTCCCAGGCACCCTCGTAATTTAAACAAATTCATTTCACCTCAGTTTTATTGACGTATACTTTATATAAGATAAAATTCCAAGTGTATGGTTTAATAAATGTTGGTAATTGTATACAGTTGTATAACCATTTTCATAATCAAGATGGAACATTTCCGTTACCCCAAAAAGTTCCCTTGTGCCTCCTTGTCACTCCACTCTCCCAACTCCTGGCTGGAAGGCAATTGCTGATTTACTGTCACTATAGTTTTGCCTTTTTTTAGAATTTCATATAAATGGAATCATAGTATGTAGTTCTTTGTGTTTAACTTTTTTTCACTTAGGATGTTTTTGTAATTTATCTCCATCGTTGACTTGTATTAATATTTGTTTCTTTTAGTGCTGAGTAGTATCCCATAGTGTGGATACACCACTGTTTGTTTATCCATTCACTAACACTTGGGTTTTTTCCAATTCTGAGTATTGTGAATAATGCTGCAATAAACCTTCATGTAAAAAAAAAAAAAAGGAAAGGCCAATCTTTTGTTCTACTAGACCTTCAACTGTTTAGATGAGGCCTACCCACATTATGAAGGGCAATTTGCTTTACTCAAAGTTTACCTGTATTAGGAAAGGGGTCAAGGTGCTGGATATAAAACAATGAACAAAAAGAGACATAGTCACCAAAACCATAAAATTCCTAGGGAAAAACATAGAGGAAAAGCTTTGTGAGACTGGATCTGGCAATGATTTCCTAACTATCACACCAAAAACATGAGCAACAAAAGCCAAAAAGGGGGGGCAGAGGGGAAGGATACATGAAACTAAAATTTCTGTGCATCAAAGGACACAATCAACAGAGTGAAAAACAACCTATAAGATGGGAGAAAATATTTGCAAATAACACTTCTGATCCTACAACTCAATAACAAAAGATCAAATAATTCAATTTAAAAAATTGGCAAAGGACTTGAACAGACATTTCTTCAAAGATGATATAGTAATGGCCAATGAGCATATGAAAAAACCCTCAACATCACTATCAACATCACTAATCATCAGAGAAATGCAAATCAAAACTGCAATGAGATATCACCTCACACCCAATAGGATGGCTACCACAAAAATTAATTAATAAATTACATTTTTAAAAAGTTTTGGCAAGGATTTGGAAATATTGGAGCCCTTGGGCCTTTTATGCACTGTTGATGGGATTGTAAAATCGTGTAACTACTATGGGAAACAATAAGGATAGTCTTCAAATATTAAAAATAGAACTAACATACGATCCAGTAATTCCAATTCTGGGTATACATCCAAAAGAATTTAAAGCAGGGTCTCAAAAAGATATTTGCATACCATGTTTCTACAGCAGCATTATTCACAACAGCCAAGAGGTGGAGGCAACCCAATCACCACTGATGAATGAATGGATAAGGAAAATGTGTTATATACATAAAATGGAACATTATTCAGCCTCAGAAAGGAAAGAAATACTGTCACAGGCTGCAACATGGATAAACCTGGAGAACATTATGCTAAGTGAAATAAACAAGTCACAAAAAAACAATGTATGATTCCACTTATCTGAGGTATCTAAAGTAGTCAAATTCATAGAAACAGAAAGTAGAATGGTGGTTACCAGGCATAGTCAGGGCGGGTGGGGTGGTGGAAGGGAAGATAGATAGTCGTTGTTTAATCAGTGTAAAGTTTCAGTTTTGCAGCAGGATGAAAAATTTCTGGAGATGTGTTTCACAACAATGTGAATACTTTTAACACTGTCAAACTATACACTTAAAAATGGTTAAGATGATAAATTTTATGTTACATATGTTTTATCACAATAAAACAAAATGCATTAAAAAAAGATTTCTGCCAAGAAATAAAAAAAGAAGGGAAGGAGGATTAAAATAAATATTCTCTGAAAGTAGTTTCCTTCCTAAAATGTCAATAATATATAAACTTCAAAAATACTTAATTAGCAGATTCTTATATTGGTTAATTGGCAGTCAACATTTTTTAATACAGGGTTCTTGTCAAAAGCAGGTAAAAAACAACTCGTAGTGTATATATAACCGACCACTTAACTATAAAGATTAATTGCTCCTCATTTTGAATAAGATCTCTAATAATCCTTCTGTATCTCTAATATTCCTCAGCACTCTATTAAAATTTCTCTCATACCAAGCAACTGGGTGGCTCAGTCAGTTAAGTGTCTGCCTTCAGCTCAGGTCATGATCTCAGCCCCACGTCAGGCTCCCTGCTCACCAGGGCGTCTGCTTATCACCTCTTCCTCTGCCCCTACCCCCACAGTCTTGCTCTTGCTCACTCTCTCTCAAATAAATAAATAAAATCTTTGAAAAAAAAATTCTCTCATACTTAACAAACAAACAAATATCAGACCTGGTTTCTGCCCTTATGGAACTTAGAATACATGAAATGTTACAGGTAATAAATAAGCAGTAAACATATATATAAACATCTCATCAGTTTCCAACAAGGAAAAATAACCAATACCAGACAAATCAATAGAGGGACTTCAATAAGGAAAACTACTTTTAAGAATATTGGAAGAACTAAAAAGGTTGAAAACGTATGCTAAGTGCAAGAAGGCTGACACAAAAGGTTACATATTGTATAATTCCTTTTAGATAATATATCCACAATAGGAAAATCCACAGAGACAGAAAGTAGATTAAAGTTTACCAGGAGGTGGAAGGAGGGGGGAAAGGGAAGAATTACTTAATGGGTCTGGGTGTTTTTATGGGTAATGAAAAAGTTCTGAAATCAGAGTGAGCTGGTAGATGCAATGCACTGGGAGTACAATAAAAACCACTGAATTGTATACTTTTACATGGTTAATCATATGTGAATTCTACTTCAATTTTTTAAAAAAAAGTCTATGTCAGGCAACCTAGTAATAAGCAACAACAAGAAGTCCCTACTACCCCAAAAAGGGTGAGGATACCAAGAAACAAAGTATATTAATAGAGTCTATAAGCCAAGGCCACCCAGTAGGAAGGGGGCCATGGAAGAGAGGCTGCCCAGCAAGAGATGGAACTCTTGAAGGAGCCAGAGACACACAAGAAATGGAATCACTACAAGAGACTCCACAGAAACAGAAGAGTAGAAATAGCCTTGTATCTCACTCTCCAATCTCTTCACACTGCCTGTCATAAGAGGATGGCTAACAGCTAGATGTCAAGAGAGGTTGGGGAGGGGCGCCTGGGTGGCTCAGTCAGTTAAGCGGCTGCCTTCGGCTCAGGTCAGGATCCTGGGGTCCTGGGATCGAGCCCCACATCCGGCTCCCTGCTCAGCAGAGAGCCTGCTTCTCCCTCTCCCTCTGCCTGCCACTCTGCCTACTTGTGCTCTCTCTCTGTCAAATAAATAAAATCTTTAAATAAAGAGAGAGAGTGAGCTTGGGGGAATGTAGCTTATGTGGGTCAGCCCTGTAACTCAGAACAGAGCAGGAGACATTTGGAAAACTGGCAAATGATGAACACAACTATATACTAAACTAAGCAATACAGAGGAAAAGAACACAGTGCTATGACAGAAATATCTGTGACCAAGAAAAACTCTCTGAAGAGGCTAAATATTTGTTAAGACCTAACAGTCACGCAGATGTCAGTTATTTTAAAAACTAGGGAAGGAATATTTGAGGTAGAGAAAACTGCATGTGCAAATGTTGTAAAGGTAGAAAAAAAACTTAGTGCATTTGAAAAACTAAAGAGAGAAGAATTGGCAGAGGAGAAAAATTCCTGCCAACCAAAGTTACAAGTGAAATAGCCAAGATCTAAAGATATTAGATTTATGACCAGTGTTTGAGTTACTGCAAATCCTTAGACATACTGGGCCAACATCCCTTTAAGATTAGTCTGAGTCAAACATCTAGACTTCACCATCAAAATGCCTCCCATTCAGAAAAAGTCATCAATAAAACATGATATCCATGCATCACTTAGTTGAACTGAATTATTAAAGTAGTATCACTGTATATAAATTATGTATATTATGTAAATTATGCCCCAATTAAAATTTTTTTTAAATTATAAAACCAGCAAGGGGCAGCTGGGTGGTTCAGTTGGTTAAGCATCTGACTCTTGATTTCGCCTCAGGTCATGATCTCAGGGTCATGACATCAAGTGCCACGTAGGGCTCTGTGCTGGGTGTGGACCTGCTGAAGATTCTCTGTCTCTCCCTCTCCCTCTGCCCCTCCCCCCAGCACTTCCATGCCTTCTCTCTGTCTCTTAAAAAAAAAAAAAAGCCAGAGAAAAATGGCAGATTACAATCAAAGAAATGGCAGTGAGAATGGCCACTAACTTCGCATCAGAAACAAAAAAGGCCAGAAGATAATGGAATGATACCTTCAACTGATGTTCTAAAGGAAAATTATAATCAATCTATTACTCCATACCCAGGGGAAATATTTTTCAAAAATAAAGGAAATGGAAAAATATGTATTTCAGACAAACTAAACCTAGAAGAGTTTGCCCCCATCAGATCTGCTAATGCAAACTCTACCGTATATACTACAGCAGAAGGAAAAGGATACCAAATTGAAGGCAAAGATGAAAACAAGAACAAAGAAAATGGGAAATGTAGGCAAATCTAAATGAAAATTGATGGCATAGAACAATAATATCAATAATTTCTGGTGTTTAAAATTTTTCTACAAAACTAAAGTACCTAACAAAATAAACAGTGTATATATATATATATATATATATATATATATATATATATATATATATAAGTTGAGAGGAATGTAAATGGAAAATAAACAGTTGTAAGATCCTTACAATGTATTAATTTTAGAATTTGATGAGTCGGGTATCCATTGTCTGATTTCCAAAGCAATTTGCGACAAGATTTTTAAAGAGTATATAATTACCAAATGGAAAGAGGAAAGGGATATGAAGGAGTAACCAAAATAACCAATGTAACAGAAGAGGGAAAACAGAACATTTCTACAAAGCACATAACATCATATATTTCATCCTAAATATATGAGTAATTATATTAAATCTGGCTGTTGAAAATGATAAGCTTGAAATGCAAAGATTATATGGGTTAAAGATGACTCATCAAACAGCTGTATGTTATCATGAAGCAACACATTAAAATATAATAACACAGAAAGGTTAACAATAAAGGGTAAAAAGGTTAACAATAAAGGGTAAAAAGAGATATACAAAAAAAAAAAAAACACTACCCAAAACTGGTGTACCTGTATTAAAATTAAACAAAACAGAATATAAAGCCAAAAACATTCCTAGAGAAAAAGAAAATAATAAGGGAAAAGGTTCAGTCTGCTAGGAAGTTATAATAATTCTGTATTTGCATATATCTAAAAATACAGCCTAGAATGCAGAAATGAACAGCATCACCCACAAAAATTAACAAAACCACAGTCACTGCAGGAGATTTCAATATATCATGTTCAGTAATTGATAGAACAATCAAACAAAAATAAAGATTTAGAAGATTTGAACAATTTAAAATACTTGATCCAATGGACATATATAAAATACTATACCCAACAACTGCTAAGTGAACATATTTCTAAAAACACAAAAAACAATAAACAAATTGGATCACAAATTAGGTCATTAAGCAGTGTATTAGTTATCTATGGTGTAACAAATTACCACAAACTAAGCAGTTTAAAACAATAAATACTGATTATCTCATAGTTTCTGTTGGTCAGAACCTAGGCATGGCTTAGCTGGGATCTCTGCTTCAGAGTCTCTCACAAGGCTGCAACTGATGTGTCTACCATAGTTGGGATCTCATCTGGAGGCTCACCTCCCCAGGTGATTTCCCCATTTCCAGGCTCATTTATATGGTTTTGGGGATAATTCCATTACTTATGGGCTGTTGGAGTTCTTTGCCACTATTCCTCACCAATACAGTCACTTGCTTCATCAAAGCCAACAAGAAAAGTCTCTAGCAAGACAGAAGTTAAATCCTATGTAATTTAATTAAAGAAATGATATTTCATCACTTTGTTGTACAGACAGTTCCCAACTTATGATGATTCAGCTTACAATTTTTTGATTTTATGATGGTGCAAAAGCAAAACACATTCAGTAGAAAGTGTACTTCAAATTTTGAATTTTGATCTTTTTCTGAGCTAGTGATATGCAGTACAATACTCTCTTGTGAAGCCAGGCAGTAGCAGCAAACCACAGCTCCCACTCAGCTATATAATCACAAGGTTGTGATTACCCTTACAACCATTCTGTTTTTCACTTTCAGCATGGTATTCAATAAAATTACATGAGATATTCAACATTCTATTATAAAATAGGCTTTGTGTTAGATGATTTTGCCCAACTGAAAGCTAATGTAAGTTTCTGAGAGTGTTAAGATAGGTGTATTAAATGCATTTTCAACTTACAGTACTTTCAACTTAGAATATTTTCAACTTATTATGGATTTATTGGAACATAACCCCATCATAAGTCAAGGAAGATCTATCACAGATCCAACTCAAAGTAAGGGAAGGGTATTAAACAAGTGCATGAATATGCAGAGGTAGGAATCATGGGGAGCCATTTTAGACTCAGCCTGTCACAGAAAATATCAATAAATTGCAAAGGACTGAAATCATACAAAGTGTACTATTCCAAACTAATATAACACTGTATGTTACCTGTACTGAATTAATTATTCATACTGCTGTAATTATGGCACAAACATTAACAAAGATTACTTGTAAAAAAATAATGTTTGAAATTTTTTACATATACTTATTTCCATGTGAATTCTAAATAAATATTTGATAGTTGCCATTCCTCTGATTAAACTCTCCACTATGTCCTGTAATAATATATCTCTAAAAAATTGGTAATTGAAATATCTGGATCTCCTATGGATCTCTTTCTATTGTCTGTTTCTCTAGGTTTTCAGGAAAATTTTTACTTATGGCATACCTTATTATTTTTCACTGAGTAGATCAGTGGAAACAAAACACTGGAAGATCTGTTTGAGGTTCAACTGGTTTTTACTCCTGGAAGATGTCTAGGCAAAAATATGGATCATCTTACTGTAGTCAAAGATGGAGATGATTCAAAATTGGGCCTCATTTCTTCTGAGTGCTGTTCTACTTTCAGTTTACCCTTATTCCTTAGGTGTATCGTTTCAAGGTCCCAAATGAAACTGTCTGGGGTGTTCACTAGAGTTCTTTGATAGGACCTGACCTATACTCTCTCTCATCCCTCTCACCCCTAACCCTGTGAAATTATGGAAATAAAAAATGAATAATAAAGCTGAAATTAAGAACTTTGTAGATGGATTTAACATCAGGATTTAACATCAGATTAGACTTAACTAAAGAGATAATTAGTGAATATGAAGTAAATCAGAAGAAAATTATCCAAATGAAGCATGGAAAGACAAAAGAATGGAATAATGACTAAAAGACATATGGGGCAGAATGAAAGATATTACACATATGTAATTAGATTCCAGACTTAGAAGAGAGAGAGAATAACTCACAACCTTTATAAAAGGGACATTACTAATATTTCCAAAAATTGATGGACATTAAGAGACATACTAAATAAACCCTAAGAACTCCAGGCAAGATAAATAAAAAGAAAGCCACACCTAGGCACATATTAGTTAAATCTCTGAGAAACAAAGAAAGAGAAAATCCTAAAAGCAAAGAGGAAAAGGTTTACCATCTAGGAACAAAAATAAATACAACAGCTCCTTTCTTCCCAGAAACAACGGAAGCCAGAAGAAAATAAAATGTCTTCAAAGTAATGAAAAAAACAAATTTTCTTAACCTATAATGCTATTTCCAGTTTAAAAAAAAATACTCTTCAAAAATGAAGTTAAGAAAAAAAAAGATGAGATAAAGACATTTTGAAAACATATTTAAAAAGAGAATTTTTTTGTTAATACACTCACAATAAAGGAAAAACTAAAAGATGTTCTTCAAACAGAAGAAAAATGGCATGAGATGGAAGAAAATGCAGAAGGGAATAAAAAGCAACAAAAAGAGTAAAGAGAAAGTAAATCTAAATGCATATTGACAGTATAAAACAATAATGATGTCTTATAAAACTTAAAATGTATACAGAATTAAAACATAACAAAATACATAAAACTTAAAAAAACAATAAATGGATATTAAGTGTTGTTCTAATGTCCTTGCTTTGTCTGAAAAGTAGTAAAACTCTTCATTTATATTCGGTTTTAAAAAAGTCAGGGGTACATGTTTAACTTCTATCATAACCACATTAAGAAAAGGGGTGCCTGGGTGGCTCAGTCGCTAAGCGTCTACCTTCAGCTCAGGTCTCATGCTCCCAGGGTCCTGGGATGGAGCCCCACATCAGGCTCCCTGCTCAGCAGGGAGTCCGCTTCTCCCTCTCCCTCTGCCCCCTACTTGTGTTCCCTCTCTCGTGGTCTCTCTCTCTCTGTCAAAATAAATGGATAAAATGTTTAAAAAAAAAAATATATATATATATATAATAAAGATTGTATATCCTTGCAGGATACAAGGTTATGATATAAAATCTACTCACTTCCCTATATATTAGCAATGAAGAATTCTAATTTGAAATTAAAAACAGTATCATTTACATGAGTACCCCAAAAATGAAATATTTAGGTCTAAATCTAACAAAATTCCAGGCACAGACAGCTTCCCTGATGAATTCTACTGAACATTTAAGGATGAAAACACCAATCTTATATAAACTCTTCTAGAAAAAGAGAGATGCAACTTTTCTTAAGATTTTATTTATTTGACAGAGAGAGACACAGAGAGAGAGGGAACACAAGCAGGGGGGAGTAGGAGAGGGAGAAGCAGGCCTTCCGCAGAGCAGGGAGCCCAATGCAGGGCTTGATCCCAGGACCCTAGGATCATGACCTCAGCCAAAGGCAGCCGTTTAACAACTGAGCCACCCATGCACCCCGAGATGCAACATTTCTGAACTTGACCTATGAGTGATGTTGCCAGATAAAATACAGGATGCCAAATTAAATGTGAATTTCAGAAAAGCAGTAAGTATTTTTTAGTATAAGTATACATGGGATTTTTATTTGCTAAATCTAGCCACCCTTTACGAAGCCAGATAAGCTTGCTACTAAAATATGTTAACATTACAAGAAAAGAAAATCATATGCCAGTTTCTCTCACAAACACAGATGCAAAATTCCTAAATAAAACATCAGTAAAGTGCATCCAGAATTAAATGAAAAATAATATATAACATTCAAATATCAACCAGTGTAATTCACAACATTAACAGAATAAAGAAATTTTCTATGGCGATTTCAATCTATGCAGGGCAAGCACTTAATAAACCTCAATTCAATTATAAGTGCCAAGAGATATTCTTTTTAAAAAAAAGCATAGGCAGCAATTTCCTTAACTTTATAAAGTGTTGCTACAGAAAACCTACAAGTAACATCACTTCTAGTTTAAACACTGAAATCTCTGTAAGAATGGGAATAATTCAGAGAGGCCCTCTAGTACCACTCCTTTCACTAAACACAAGTTCACTTCTCAAACTGAACACCCAAAAAACAAATAATCAAGTCAAAAAATGGGCAGAAGACATGAACAGACACTTCTCCAAAGAAGACATACGAATGGCTAACAGATACATGAAAATATGTTCAACGTCATTAGCCATCAGGGAAATTCAAATCAAAACCACATTGAGATACCACCTTATACCAGTTAGGATGGCAAAAATTGACAAGGCAAGAAACAACAAATGTTGGAGAGGTTGTGGAGAAAGGGGAACCCTCTTACACTGTTGGTGGGAATGCAGATTGGTACAGCCACTTTGGAAAACAGTATGGAGGTTCCTCAAAAAGTTAAAAATAGAGCTACCCTATGACCCAGCAATTGCATTACTGGGTATTTACCCCAAAGATACAGATGTAGTGATCCGAAGGGGCACATGCGCCCCAATGTCCATAGCAACAATGTCCGCAATAGCCAAACTGTGGAAGGAGCCAAGATGCCCTTCAACAGATGAATGGATAAAGAAGATGTGGTCCATATATACAATGGAATATTACTCAGCCATCAGAAAGGATGAATATCCACCATTTGCATCGACATGGATGGAACTGGAGGGGATTATGCTAAGTGAAATAAGTCAAGCAGAGAAAGTCAATTATCATATGGTTTCACCTATATGTGGAACATAAGGAATAGCATGGAGGACATTAGGAGAAGGAAGGGAGAAATGAAGGGGGGAATCAGAGGGGGAGACGAACCATGAGAGACTACGGACTCCAGGAAACAGGATTGGGGGGGGGGGGGCCGTTAACCTGGTGATGGCTATTAAGGAGGGCATGTATTGCAATGAGCACTGGGTGTTATAATGCAAACAATGAATCATGGAACAATACATCAAAAACTAATGATGTACTGTATGGTGACTAATACAACATTAAAAATTAAAAAATAAAAAATAAACACAAGTTCAAAAAATGGGAGCGATACCCTGTGTTTGTGGATTTGAAGATGTTATGCTGTAAAGATGTTAATTCTCTTTCAGATTCATCTTATCAAATTCATACTCAAATTCAATATAATTTCAATTACAATTCTTGCAGATTATTTTGTATGAATTGATAACCTGATTATAAATATATATAAACATGCAAAGATCAAGAACAGCCAAGACAATCTTGGAAAGGACAAAGCTTAAAAATCTACACCCCCACCAGATTATCAATATTCTGTTTTAAATTTACAGTCAGTAAAACACGGTAGTACTGAAGCAAGTAAAGACAAATAGAGCAATGGAGCTTTAATACTTGAGAAACAAATCCACACATGTAGGGAATACTTGATTTATGATAAATACGGCACTGCAGAGAAGCAGGGAAAGAATAGTCTTTTCAGTAAATAATAGTAAGTCAAGTGGATATCCATGACCAAAAACACAAAAAAATAAAATAATTTGGGCCTATCTCATACAACCGCAAAAATCAACTCCAGATAAATTACAAGACAAAGACAGTAAAGCTTCTAAAGAAAACATCTAGAAGAACATCTTCATGAGCTTGGACTAGGCAGAGATTTCTTTAAAACATAGGACCTAAAAAGCAAATTCAATAAATGGAAAAGTTTAATAAATGCAGCTACATTAAAATTAGTCTTTCCTCCTCGTTAAGGACCCCATTAAAGGTGCAAAAGGCAAGCCTCAGAATGGAAGATCTTTACAACACATACAGCAAAGAGCTCCTAACCAGAAAACATAAAGATCTCCTGCAAATCAACAGGAAAAAGACACATACTCCAATAGAAAAGAAATTTAAATGGGTACTCAGAAAGGAGCATACCCAAATGACCATTAGTAATCAGGGAAGTACAAATTAAAACCCTGATCAAATGCATCTACACGTTGAAGAAAAAGTATAAAAATAAAAACGTGACAATACCAAGTACTGGCAAGGATACAGAGCAACTGGAACTCTCATACTCTGCCCACAGTAATATAAGTCGTGTAACCACTTCTGTGAAAGAGGTAGTGTGATACAGTCACAATGTGGAAGGGAGCAAAGAAGGGAGGAGCATTACTGCAAGGAGCCCTACTCTAACATGAAGGTGAAAAGTGGAACCAGACCAGTCAGAAAGATCTGTTCTAGTGGGGCAGAATACACAAAAAAGGCACTATCCTTTAACTACTTATTCAGTAAAGTCTCACAGTTTGGCTTTCACAGTGATACCTACTGTGAAATACTAACATTGTGTGCTATAAACCATAAACTGATTCACCCTCAAATAAGCGACCTCTCATTACAGCCTAACCTCAACAGTGCTGACACCCATTTGCTGTGTTCCCCAACACATTCCACAAGAGAAAAACGGGCATGTGTGCCAGGGTAAGTAGGAAATTGAGACTGCTGCTCAGGATTAAAGGCAGTTAAAGGCAACACCCCTTCCCAAAAGTCCCTTCCTCTTTCAGAGCATTTTGTACCATTGAGTGGAAATATCAGGAAACCAAAAAACTACCCAACACACACCCTTCTCTTTTTTCCTATTCCACTTGTTTCTTCTAAATCTGGGCAGCTATAATGCATCTTGTAACTGAGTTGTCAATTGACAAACCAAGGGCTAGCATTTCAGTTGTTTAAACCTTAGAAGCCAAACCGCTCTTGCAAGTGAGTAAAATTTAAAAATATATCATTTTAAATAAAAAAAAAAACATTATTAGTAGTTTGAAAAGAGCTGCAAGGTAACAAAAGTAATAATAGTTTGGTCATTAGAATCTAGCACACATGCACTACCCAAACCTTGGCACCTTACTATGTCCCTTTTAGGGTCAGGCAGGCTGACGGAAGGTGTCTGCATCAACATCATAGAAATTTAGATTAAACACAGTCTGTTTAACCTTCTCCTCATGATCCCAAGGGTGTCATTTAAGACACAGAGATATTTAAAAAAGATTGTTCTTATAAATTTTGTGACAATCATTAAATCAGACTGACCACTAACTAGATGAATTCAGATTCACCACTTCAGCAGTCAGTACATCTTTTATAAAACATTTCCAAGTTTCACCAACCTACATTTTGTAATCTGAACAAAATTTGTTACTAGTTTATCACATAGATAAACTGTTCTGTACTGTACCTTCCTCCTGGGCTCAAAGTCTTATTTATCAACTCCAATAGCTTCTCATCTCATTTAAAATAAAAATATCTAAAATTTTACTAAAGAAAATTAAAGGAAATATGAAGAAATGGGAAGCTATCCCTGAATGGAAAGACTACTGGAATTATGCCAATTCCTCCCAAATTACCTTATAAGAACAAAGAAATAACAAGAGTAATACCAATATTTCTTGTAACCTAAACAAAATGATTCTAAAACCCATCTGGAAGAAAAAAAAAACAGTTGAAAAAGGCAAAACATTTTTGTAGAAGAAGTGTAATGAAAAAACATTTGTCTCTCAGATGCAGCAAGTATGTATTATAAAGTTACCTTAAGGAAAACCACTTCAAGCTAGTTCAAGAACAGATTTCAAAAATCAAAGGAGTATCTCTCTCAAGGAAAGAGATCCCTTTAAACTAACAACTCTATTCTCAGGCATTTGATTTAAGGAAATAATAATAAGGAATCTTTTTTACGTGATTTTTCTACAAGGATATTCTCTGTGGTGTTTATATTATAAAAAATCAGAACAGACGCCTGGGTGTCTCAGTCAGTTAAGCGTCTGCCTTCGGCTCAGGTCATGATCTCAGGGCCCTGGAATCAAGCCCCACCTCTGGCTCTCTGCTCAGCCAGGACTCTGTTTCTCCCTCTCCCTTTTTCCTGACTCTTTTCTTATCCCTCCTGGTTCCCTCCACAACAAATACAGGATGAATACATAGGTGTATTCAGCACTGAATATAAGCCTCTATTACCCTGCTTGTCCCATTGTTATCATAGATACCAAGGTCTATATCTGCCTTCCAACTACAGTGAGAGCTCCTTAAGAGTAAATAATCTGATCCATCTTCCTTTAAACCTAGCCCTGGTATAATGTTGGGGTTTATTAAATGATGTTGAACAAATGAGTGAATATGATCATAAGAAAACAAGGTCTCCACCAGTAAGAGTTATCTCAAATTGTCAGCACTCTCCTGCAATGGACTGAATGGCATGCCAACAAAATTCATGTCAACCTATAACTTCAAAATGTGACCTTATTTGGAAATAGGGTCTTCACAGATACAAGGTAAGGACTGAGATAGTACTGGAAAAAGGTGAGTCCTCAATTCAATGAGTGCATCCTTATCAGAGACAAAAAGTATACACAGAGAAGAAGGCCATGTGAAACTGGAGGCAGACACTGAAGTTATGCTGCCACAACCAAAGACCACAAGAAGATATAAGAAGCTGAGACAGGGAAGAAAGAAAGGATTCTCCCTAGATCCTTCAGAAAGAGTGTGGCCCTGCCAACAACTTGATTTTGGATTTCTGGCCTCTAGAACTGTAAAAGAATAAATTTCTCTTGTTTTAACACACTAAGTTTGTGGTAAATTGTTAAAACAGCCCCAGGAAACTAATAGACTTGCTATTAGAAATATCAATGTGCAGTGTGGCAGGGAAAATACAAAGGGCGAAATGGGGAAAACCAACACATTTCCTCTCAATGAATTTGTAAATCCGGTGGAAGCACTATGTAAAACTTTTAGAGTGGTAGTGACATTAGCAACAGCTGCCTCAACAGTTGTTTCTATTGTCCTCTACTGGCAGAAAATAACAGTTGTCGTGACAGGAACAAAAGTGATCATCCATGGCACTTCTCAGATTTAGTATCAATTCTGTTACCAAAGTTTTCTGGATTTCTTGATTGTCTGGGGTAATAAGCACCAACAGCATCCTTATACTACAGGAGAGATATTTTCTAAAGTTCCCAGCTGAACAAGTTTGAAAGCTCAACAACTGTTAAATTTAAGTGTGCAACTGCAATAACACTAACATGGAGACACCTTCTCCACAGCATATGCCCCAGTGAGGAAAATTTCAAAACTAAAACCTATGAACTTGATGAGCAGCATGTTTAGATAGTTGAGGTTTTTTGTTTTTGTTTTTTTCAAACTAGGATTTTCAAACCTCTTTTTTCTGTCTTTATGCTTCTTTTGAGTGATAACCTTCTTTCTGTGTTTTTAGGGAGTGGTTTCTTCAAGTGAAAAATAACATTTTCTATGTAAATCTGGAAATAGCTATGCTCTGGTTATAAAGTTCCTATCTTTTATTCTGTTTTGAAGCTAAGGTAGAAATTAGAGAAAATTTAAGCCATTTACTCCCCTAGTTTCATTTCTCCCAAAATAGAAAATCTAGTTCTCTGTCAATACAGGCTTTGAATCATGGAATCCATTTGCGGGGAAGGACTAGGCAGAAGACAACCCATTCTGCCCTCACCATTTCAAACTGTAAAGTTTCTCTCATAATCATTTCTCCTTTCCCAAATACTGATCCTATATGAAATGCTCATTAAACCACATTATTCTCTTAACTGGTTTCTCTGCATCTATCCATTCTATACCCTTCCAATTTACATTCTGTCAAAGTGAAACTCCTGTAACACTGCTATCAATGTGTCACATCTCTGCTCAAAAACCTCCCAGATGAAAGCATAAAATCAGAGTCACTGGGAAAAATGGGTAGGTGTGAGAAAACATTTAATTCATCCTGTCATTAACTGGAAACTGAGGCCTAGAAAGTTACACTAACTTGCCTGAGAGAGTATACCAAATAAGGGGCAGAGCCAAAACTAGAAATCAGGTTCTCCAATTACCATTCCAATACTGGGGATGAATTAAACACATAAATATAAAAGTCACAACAACTCTATGAAAAACTGATATATGCTAGTGTCTCTAAGGAAAAGTATTTTCATAGTGTTAAGATTAAATGAAAGTCCATTAACATGTACTGAACACTTAATATGTGTGGGCTATGACCCTCAAGGAGTTCACAATTTTATAGTAAAAGGCAATGGAAACAGTTAAATGGAGTTTTATAGCAGAAATATGCACAGGGCAAAGAAAAAGCACCTAATTCAGCCAGTGAAGGTGTTATGAAGACTTACAATGGGAACTTATACTTTCAAATCTTGAATACTAAGTGTAACACATTATGTGGCAAAGAGTGAAAGAGCTAGAGTAATAAATATGAGGGCATGCAGCCATGAAAGACTACTGCAGCTGCAATTCAGTTTTCAGTGTGACTGAAAAGTAAGGTAAATGTGAGGAGGCATGTAAGGATGAGGAAAGAGAAGTAGGTAGGGTCTAGATTATATGAAGTGCTTTGTTTGCTGTTTTCATCCTATCAATGAAACGAAGCAATATGACTATATTTGCTTTTTTAGAAAGTTCATTCTGTCAACAGCATGGAGGCTCTAAAGGAAATGAAGTGGACAGCCTGTGTGGCTAAGCCTCTGCCTTTGGCTCAGGTCATGGTCTCCAGGTCCTGGGATCAAGCCCCAAGTCGGGCTCCAGCTCAGCGGGGAGTCTGCTTCTCCCTCTGCCCCACCCTCTTGTTCCTGCTCTCTCTCTCTCTTTTTCTCTTTCAAATAAATAAATAAATAAATAAATAAATCTTAAAAAAAGAAAAGACACCTGTGGAACATCCAGGTAGAAGTGTGTAATGAATGATAAGATAGACAGCGGATTCAAGGCTTAGGAGAGAAGTCTGGGCATGAGGGTAGCTGGCTATGTCCTTGCATACCTTTCTTGAAACCCCAAATTGTTTGTTTCTAAAATGAAGAAAACACCACCTATCTCATCTATTTTACAAAATGGAAACAGAATGTATATAACCCACTGTATATGTTCTTTAAACTGAGATGTTCTAAAATCATGAAATCACATTATTAAAATGCAGAATCCCAATTAGTAATTATTGAGCATATAACATATTTAAAAATCTCTTGCAAAAGATATGATTACAGATAAAAATCAGACAAAATAAAGTAAGTTGCACCATCCTAACGTTTAAGTTTACTCTGTGTGTAGATTTTGTCCCCAGCATTTTTGTTTTGAAAATTTTCAAGCTAAAGAAAAGCTGAAAGAATAACACAATGAATACCAATACACCTTTCACACAGATTCAGTAACTGTTAACACTTGCCAAATTTACTTTCATTCTCTCTGGCCTTATGCATTCACCTTTTCTTTTTGAAACATTCAAAAGTAAACTGTAGATACTATGAAACTACCCCAGCATTTAATCTGAAGAATAAGGACATTGTCCTACGTAACAACCATACCATTATGAAGTTCAAAAATTTGGTTAAGCGACTGCCTCCAGCTCAGGTCATGATCCTGGAGTCCCGGGATCAAGTCCCACATCAGGCTCCTGCTCGGCAGGGAGTCAGCTTCTCCCTCTGACCCTCCCCCCTCTCATGTGCTCTCTCTCATTCAAATAAATAAATAAAATCTTTAAAAAAAATTTTAATATTGCATTATATTGCATGTAGGATATAGTGCATATCTGAATTTCTCCAACTGTCCCAATTGTCCCTTTATAAGTGTGCACTGTTTCTGTTGTTCTTGTTGTTTTGTTTTGGATCAAGATCCAGTTAAGGGTCATGCACTGCATTTAGCTATCTTGTTGCTTGGTCTCCTTTAATCTAAAACAGTTTCCCCAACTTTTTTCCTTTTCTTCTGTGTGTGTGTGTGTTTTACATGCCATTAAAATTTTTATACAATAATCTGCCAACTGTATTTGATTACTTCCTCATGATTAGATTTCATTTAAACATTTTGGCAAGAATACTACATAGGTGATGCTCTTCTTTATGAAATTTATAATATATTACATGTATTGATTTTAATTTGGAATCTACATGTTCTAAAAGGCTAGTCAAGTAACTTTCATTATGTAAATTCAAAGACAACAACTGAAGCATAATTCTGTGATCTGACACCCAGAACAATTTGTGCCAAATACATACCCAATCCGTAAACTCAATTCAGCCATCAGCTTTATGCAAATAGTAGAAAATACTCTTGGGAAAAGGAAAACTCCTTTATACTATGTGCCCTTTAAAACCATAAAGTGCCTCCCACCACCACCACCCGCCAAAAAAAATCAATCATAAAGGCATGCTCAACTCTGCAAACATTCTTTTTTCCCCCCCGCGCAAACATTTCTTTGGTGTATTAAAACAGGATGGTTTTACAGACTGAACCACTGGGCTAAAGTGTGTAAATACCATAAGATGGTAGATGTTTCTTTTTTTTTTTTTTCAAAAAAAAAGTGAAAAATTTATAACTAATATTCAACAACTGATATCTTTCAAAGCTCTCAATTGTTAAGAAAATTTTATCCTGGTAAGTCCGTGTAACCACAGCTATAGTATAAATGCATACATTGGCATGTATAGGATGGTAACATAAATTATTTTGGAATCTCCTGGAAAATATCTGTGACAATCAATTGTTACCATAAATGCTACTGGCTGTGCAAATGTAAAATTTTGAAAATCATAATCTTCGCTCAGAGTGATATATACACAGGATTTCATTCTATTTTGAAAATTCCTAAAATGTGACAACTACAAATAGTACATCACTATTACTATTACTCATAATTCTTTTTAAAGTTATAACAATAAAAGTACCTAAATCAAATTCAAATTTGTAACACAGACAAATTTTCAGATAGTAAAGTTAAAAGCTAAAGATAAGTTTTCAATACTCATTACCAAGGTATAAACAACTGAAATAAATGTTCATTATTAAAATACTAGGGGGAATATATTCAACTAACTTAGCTATAGTATGAGCTAGTCCTAAGCTATTCTTTTTTGATGTGTTCAAAGCACAAAGACCTCTCTAAAGCAAGGAATTGAAAAGTTTGGTTTTTTTTGTTTCACTTGCATAAAAAGGAATATACATCTATTAGCCTGCCCTTTGCTCAATGACTGCACATTTTTTGTTGGCACTATGCAAGAAAAACAAGAAGGGAGTTCATATCTGTAGTAACTAAATTTCTACTATTATTTTTATAAACAAAAACAACAAAAATCAAGTTGCGACATATTCACAAAACATGTCTGCTTACATTAGTTTATATTAGTGACACCAACACCAAGCAAAAGGCCACTACAGGGTAGCCAACCACATACTCCAAGTTCACATACTCCCAAGCACTCAAAATATACAAAACTTTCTGGTATGCAGGAAGTCTGATATTTATAGACGTGAGTCTTTTTTCATATTTCTATAAATTATTCTATCTCCAGGTGTTTTATTCAACCAGAATTTCATAAGGTCTTGATCACTGCTGGCATGACAACACAAAAGATGTCAGCAAATACGCATTAGCAATGGAGAAATGGCCTAAGTATTGTTGATCAGATTTTGGTAATTGCACAGCAGCTTATGCTTTCACAGAAAGGAAGGGTAGGGTGTCCTAAGGATGTTCATTACCTGTCAGGTCCTTCTAACAACTATTTCCAGATGGCTATTAGCCTGTTTAATCCCTCAATACCAGTAGATAATTTGGCTATACTAGTAATTTTTAAAAGAGAGGGAAAAAATCTGAACATGTTCTGCTGAAAATGAGCACATTACAAATCAGATTCTATGACAGCCATCCCAAGATACAGAAAAAAGGCAAAAAAAATTTTTTTAAATGAAAGCTTATCAAAATTAATCAACCTGGATCCTGATTCCCTATACTTCAACACTATGAACAAACCCATTCCTCAAAGATATAATAGAACAATTCTGTAAGTTTAACTGATTTTTCAACAAGGGTGATAAAGGAATTTAATGAGGAAGGAATAATCCTTTCAAAAATGGTACTGGAACAACTGGATATCCACTTGACATAAGGGCAGGAACAATAAAATAGTTCATAAATTGAACATCAAAATTAAAATCCTCTATTTTTCAAAAGACACCATTAAGAAAATGAAATGGTGAAGTCAGAATGGCTAAAACTAACAAGTCAGGAAATGACAGATGTTGGCAAAGAGGTAGAGAAAGGGGAACCTTCCTACACTGTTGGTGGGAATGCAAGCTGGTGCAGCCACTCTGGAAGACAGTACGGAGGTTCCTCAAAAAGTTGAAAATAGAGTTACCCAATGTCACAGCAATTGCACTCCTGGGTATTTACCTCAAAGATACAAATGTGGTGATCCAAAGGGGCACATGCACCCCAATGTTTGTAACAGCAATGTCCACAATACCCAAACTATAGAAAGAGCCTAGATGTCCATCAACAGATGAATGGATAAAGAAGATGTGATGTGTATATATATATACAGTAGAATATTATGCAGCCATCAAAAAATGAAATCTTGCCATTTGCAACGATGTGGATGGAACCAGAGGGTATTATGCTAAGCGAAATAAGTCAATCAGAGAAACACAATTATCATATGATCTCACTGATATGTGGAATTTGAGAAACAAGACAGAGGACAATGGGGGAAGGGGGGTAAAAATGAAACAAGACAAAACCAGAGAGAAACAAGACAAACCATAGAGACTCTTAATCTCAGGAAACAAACTGAGGGTTGCTGGAGTGGTTGGGGGCTGTAAGGATGGGGTGGCTGGGTGATAGACATTGGGGAGGGTACGTGCTATGGTGAGCGCTGTGAATTGTGTAAGACTGATGAATCACAGACCTATACCCCTGAAACAAATAATACATTATATGTTAATTAAAAAATTTAAAAAAAAATGAAATGGTGAGCCATATACTGGAAGAAAATATCTATAATAAATATATTTGACAAAGGACTAGAATATTTTTATATATAAAGAATATATAAAGAACTCATAATTCAGTGGAATAAGAAAATAAGCAATCCAAATTTAATACACAAAAGACCTGAATAGATAAATCACTGAAGAATATAAATGGCCTACAAACACATGAAGAAGATTAACAAGGAATCTTTCTGTGATAATGGAAATGTTCTATATTTTGATGGAGATATTAGTTATGTAGGTGTATAGAATTATCAAAATTTATCTAACTGTATATATATTTTTAAAGATTTATTTACTTTAGAGAGCGAGCGAATGAGCATGAGGGGAGGGGAAAAGGGAGAGAGGGAGAATCTCAAGTAGACTCTGTGCTGAGCCTAGAGTGCAACACAGGGCTCCATCTCAGGACCCTGAGATCATGACGGAGCCAATACCAACAGTCAGAGGTTTACCCAACTGTGCCACCCAGGCACCCTCATCTAACTGTATATTTAAGATCTATCCATTTCACTCTATAAAAATTATAACTAATGAAAATGTTCCCTAATGCCTACTGTTAAGTTATCTATAAATTGGTCCATTTCTCAAGTGCAACCAGGCAATTCATACAGATTTGAGCAATTTTACTTCTAGGAATATATTGCAAGGAAACTGTCAGACAGTAAATGTAAGAGTATTTACTGCTCCACTATTTTGTTTATAACAAAGAAAAATTAAGAAAGACCTAAATGGGGGTGCCTGGTTGGCTCAATTGGTTAAGTGTCTGCCTTCGGTTCAAATTAATCAGAAGAAACAGGCTAAATCGAGCCTGTTCATTTGTTTCTTTGTCTGTAAGGTTTCATTTGTTTCTGTCTTTAAGGTTTTAGTAAAAAGGAAGATACGGTAAGAACTTTAGGTCTTTAAACAAAACAAAACAAAAACAAAGAGAAAAAGATATGAAGTTAATTGAAAAGCAACATTTTGAATTAGTCATCAATTAATATAAGAGACAAATACTTGGAGAGAATGAAAAGTCAGATATTAAAGATTTTTAAAAAGTTAAGGTCAAAAGAAAAATCCAGCTATGAAGCATAAAATTTTAAGGAGATCAATCAAAAGTATGGCTTGAATAAATTAATGATTCCAAAACTCCATTTTGACCATTAGTTTCTGTTTCCTTTCTTCCATCAAACCTTTATACCAACTGCTAAGCAATATCTGCCTAAGTGCTGGACTATTAGACTTCCTGACTAACTAGGAATGCTGGATCATTACATTTCCAGACTAAGTAAGAGATTTGGACTCTGTTATATTTCCTGACTGACTAGGAATGCAAAGGCTTCATTACACTTTCTAACTTACTTGGAATTCTGGACTTCATTTTATTTACTGACCAAAAGATCCTGTTATACTTTATGTAAGTATATCAAGTCTTGTCACCCTAAATAGGAGTACTGGGTCCAGATAACACTAACTGCATTGAACCTCATATACTCATTCAGAGTACTTGTAACTCTTTCATACTGACTGCCAGAACCAATACTTCCATTCTAATGTAAAACTCTAGATTTTGAGCCCCTAATCAACACAGTCCAAATGGTCAAAGACAGACACAAAAAGAACTGGCAGTCTGGGTAATGATTTCTTCAGAACAGTAGGAGCTTTTCCATTGTTTCTTCCTGTATGTATTACATGGCCTGTCATTTGAGGTCTACTGTAAGAGAACACTACTTTGTAACCCAAACCAATATAATTTTATATCGTTCTTAAGCATGTATTTAAATGTTTCATGCATTAATGAGAAAATCATTTTTGGATTATGAGTTATCAAATTGAAATGTTACTGATACACCCAAAATATTCTTCCACAGGGTCCTACAAAATCAGGTCCCTATCTCTTGTTCTGACTTTTAGCATTCTCTCTCCTTTGCTCACTGCATTCTGGCCACATCAGACTTCTATCTCTTCCTCAAAAACATGTTGGCCCTCACCTCAGGGCCTTTGCATTTGTTCTTTCTTCTGCTTCTACAGTGCTTTTCCTTCAGATCTTTACAAGGTTGGCTTCTCATTCCAATTAATAAGTGAGGAAGATATAATCATTTTGGAATTATATATCAGCTTTATAGAACATGGCAAGTGGAAGGAAGAGAGATGTTACCAATGCCAGTTATCTTTGTCTAAAACCAAAATCTAAATTTGCTACTTAAACATACTAGTGATCACTACTGATTTTTAAGACCTGTTCAAATAAATGTGGTTACAATGAAATATATATGTTCATTGCAGCTTTTCAGAAGCAATTATATCACTTTTTCCTGCTAAATCTGGACATGATCCCATAAACCATAATGCACTTCTTGAGGCAGACATTATCAACTGTCTTTGCACACAGTGAAAAAAAAACTGAACAGAGTTGGCTTACATATTAAAACTGTTTGCCATCCCTAGTTATAGTGGAATATGGGAATATGAATCTAAAATCAGAAGACCTGGACTTCAAGTTTTGGCCCTGCAGTATCAATATAATGATGGGACTAAAAAACAAAAAAAATCAGGAAAGTGGATACACAGGATCTGAAAGACAGTGTAAAGGTGACAGGACCCATGAATTAATAGATCCTAGTGTGCTTGAAGGATTTTCTAAGTCAAGTTATTAAAGGGTAGGAGATGGGGATAAGAAAGAGGGATACCAGAAATTAAGATTACAGAAGAGGTAGCAGTGATTAGTAATGAAAAAGCTAAAGTCAAGATTATAACAGAGGGTCCCTGAGGCAGGATAAATTTTTGACACGCTGGGAGGAAGGAAAGCTTTGAAGTACCAAAGGATGGCATTCCAAATGACGAACTTAAGGAAAGGTACAGAGGGGTACCTGGGTGGCTCAGTCGTTAAGCATCTGCCTTCGGCTCAGGTCATAATCCCAAGGGTCCTGGGATGGAGTCCGGAATCGGGTTCCCTACTCAGCGGGAGGCCTGCTTCTCCCTCTCCCATTCCCCCTGCTTGTGTTCCCTCTCTTGCTGTCTCTCTCTCTGCGTCAAATAAATCAAATCTTAAAAAAAAAAAAAAGGAAAAAGAAAGAAAAGAAAAGAAAAAAGGTACAGATACATAGAATTTAGTGGGACTTCCAAGTAACTGAAGTCAACAGTGGCTGCTTAACTATCTGCCATCCAGTATTTCCATCTGTGTCATTTACTTGACTCTTAGGTCCAAACATATACTTTAACTATGTTCGGTGATTAAAAAAAAGAAAGAAAGAAAGAAAGAATTCCTTGACATCTCTTTTAAAGTGAGCATAACGTCTTGTCAGTAGAGAATACTAGAAGGACACTGCCGAGAAAAAAAGCCTCTCTCCTATAGTTTCCAGCTGCAGCACAGGTGTTGGCAATATGGGTGGGACATGAGGACACCCAAGAGAGTTCTACCCCAGTCATGAGCCCAGAACATAGTCTGTTTACAACCATGCAGTCTTGGCTGAGTGATAATCTTTCCACAGCCTTCTCAACTGGAAAACTGCCCAGAAGTTTTCTGCCCACTGACCACCCCCCTGACTTCCCCAGCAAGTCCCTGTGCACAGCTGCCTGTGGCCAGAGGGATCACACCATGTTGCTGCTCCTTCTTCAAGTCCCCCATCTTCTGCACTCAGCCTACCTGTGATCAGAGGATTCCCAACTCCAAGCAAGCCTGCTGCATACCCACATTACTGATGGTTGATTTGCTCCCCCCACCATCTTCCATCAGAGGGTGACAATTACTTACCCAATGACTACAAACCAGTTCAGGTCTGGCCAAAGAGTGAACTTCTCTCCTGTTCAATGGGCTGAACTCTCCAAAAAGGTCTGAATCCCTTCTAAGTTTGTCCTTCCTTAGGTACTCTCTCTTAGCTCTAGAGTACAGTATAGAGTGTTCTCAAATCTTATACTTATTCCTTTATCATAGTTAAATTAAATTTCACTTGTTTAACCTACTGTGTGGTTTTCTATATCCTGATTAGAGCCAGACTGTTACATCATCCAAAACAATACTAAACAACAAAGGAGAAATAAAGGTAAACAAAAAGGATGCCTTCAACATGACTTGCAGAAAGAGAATATTGAAACTTCAAAGTAACTGTGAATAAAAAGAGGAAAATTACCAATTCCTACTGCATGGTCTCTCATGTTCCTCATCCTACCCCTACCCCACAAGAAAGGCCTCCAAAACTGAGGAGAATGCAGAAGAGGGAAGCTAGAGAAGTTTACAACTGCGCTAAAACTACTGCCTGAGAGCATAAGTTCTGTCTGTCTGAAATCATTAAAAAGATAAACAGGGGCGCCTGCGTGGCTCAGCTGGCAAAGTGTCTACATTCGGCTCAGGTCATGATCCCAGGGCCTGGGATAGATTCCCCTGCTCAGCGGGAAGTCTGCTTCTCCTTCACCCTGCCACTCCCCCCAAACTCATGTCCTCGCTTGCTCTGCTCTCTTTCTCAAATAAATAAATAAACTTAAAATTTAAAAAAAAAGTAAAAATAAAATATAAAAAGGTAAAACAGATCAGAGCAAAGATTACAAGAAAAGGATTTATAAAGGCACAATTTAGAAGGGCAGGAATGACTTAAAGGGGCAGTCTAAGAAACACAAAGCTATTGCAAAGAGAAAAAAAAAGCAGAAAGAAAGTGAAAGGCTCCCTTTGATAGTCAAGTGGTAAAGGGGAAAAGAAGCAAAATGGTAAAGTTTAGTGTCTTACAAGACAAAAAGAGAACCATAAAATCAAAGCACTCATTACTCTTTACCACCCTTCAACTCCCCCCAAACACCAAAACAAACCAACCAAAACACTGAAGTATCTGAGCTTTGCTAAACTGACAGAAGAGGGCGCCATTAAGTAAAAATACTGTCATTCATATCACCATAAAAATGAACATAAACACACACAAATCAACCAATATATAAGAGCTATTGCAAAAAAAAAAATCAGGAAATGAAATTTCATATGTATCTACTGAGGAAAATTCCCTTCCAAAAAACTACCATGAAGCAAAGAAAAGCTGTAAATCAATACTCCAAACAATATATTTAAATAGTTAAATAAGCGTTTGAGGAAAAACCACCTTGAATCAGAAAATTTTAAAACTATGAACAATAACCAAAAAGGCAGAGAGAAAGGAAAGAAAGCTGATGGTACTCAGGAAAAAGGAAAAAATAAGATATCCTCAGAAATGAAGACTAAGTCACAAGGTACCCATGGAAAAATATGCCAACCAAAATTTCACGAGGGGCATTGAAGAAAGGCAAGAAAACAACCATGAGAATGAAAATAACATAATGAAAAAAAAAAGAACCAGAAAGAAAGTACTTAAAGTGGAAGAGAGACAAAGTAATAATACTCATATTGTCAAGTTCCTAAAACAGAAAACAATTGAACAGAACTAAAATTTAAAACTATAATCTAAGAGGGGCGCCTGGGTGGCTCAGTCGGTTGAGCATCCAACTCTTGATCTTAGCTTGGGTCTTTTTTTTTTTTTTTTTTTTTTTAGCTTGGGTCTTGATCTCAGGGTCATGAGTTTGAGCCCTACATTGGGCTCCATGCCTTAAAAAAATAATAAAAATTTAAAAATAAAAATAAATTTTAAAAAACTATAAGTAAGCTTTCTAGAAATACAAAAAGACATGAATCTATATACTGAATAAACTCACTGGAGGCCTGGGGAAATTAATCCAGAATAACCAACTCTGAGACATAGTTTACTAAAACTACTAAATTTCAAATATAAAGATAAAATCCTCATAGCCTCCAGGTGGAGATCATTAACTTACAAAGGCAAAAGATTAAGACTGCCATCAGTTTCCAAACCAATATATAAAGCAAGACAATGAAGCAGCAGGTTTTAAAAACACAATTAGGGGCACCTGGGTGGCTCAGTAGGTTGGGCAGGTGCCTTTGGCTCAGGTCATGATCCCAGAGTCCTGGAATCGAGGCCCACATGGGGTTCCCTGCTCAGCGGAGAGTTTGCTTCTCCCTCTCCCTCTGCCCCACCCCCTCTCGCCCCCTGCTCATTCTCTCTCTCTCAAATAAATAAAATCTTTAAAAAAAGTCTATTTCTAATTAATAATAAAAGCAAATATAAAGAACATATGAACCAGAGTTTATATGCAGCCAAACTTCAAATATCAGGGGAACAAAAAAATTTTCAACATGTAAGAACTTAGGGAATTCTGCAGTAATCAGCCCTTGAGAAATCTCCTAGAGAAAGAACTTCATCCAACCAACTGATGACTAAGAAAACTTCAGTGAAAGGACCAAAAATAAGTATTTTAAGAATATATAAATATACACCACTAAAACAGATGTGAGATGCAAGGAGAAAGACAAACGGACAAATTTAAATGTTCTGAAAAAGTATAAAATATTAATGTAAGAAGGAAAATAGAATAAGAACACCAATTGTTACACAGGCAAAAGGTAGGCTTAAATAATACTTTAAAATTGATAAATCACACAGTAAACAGCTAAAAAGAAAATATGAAACTAAGAGCATTAAAAAAAGTTCAAGTATAAAAGTAACCACAAGAACATATAAGCCTTCTTAAATACCAATAATTTAAGAAAAATAACTGTAAATAAAAGGAAAGAAAATACACCTGACAGAAAGCATAACAAATGATTACAAAATATCATGACAGCACTGAGACCAAACACATCAATCGCATTAGTGAATATGAATGGACATAACTGTTAAACATTTTCAGTTTTGCTCATGAAGCAAGACTCAACTATATGCTATATACAAGACATTCACCTAAGACAAAGTAACAAAATGACTAAAAAGAAAATTTTTTAAAAATCAAGCAATGGGGTGTTCAGTCGGTTAAGTGTCTGTCTGCCTTCAGCTCAGGTCATGATCCTGAGGTCCTATGATGGAGTCCTGTGCTGGGCTCTCCACTCAGCAGGGAACCTGCTTCTCCCTCTCCTTCTGCCTGCCATTCCCCCTGCTTCTGCTCTTTCTCTCTCTCTCTGTCAAATAAATAAAATCGTTTTTAAAAAATCAAGCTAATGGACACAAAAAGGAGTAGGAGTAGACATCTAATATTAAATGTAACAAAGGTCACTTTTATTTACAAAGGTCACTTTTTAATCCCAAAAGCCACAAATCACAATGAAAATATTGCTCTTATGAATATGCATGCATGCATGGGGCACCCAGGTGGCTCAGTTGGTTAAGTGCCTGACTTTGGCTCCGGTCATGCTGTCATGGTCCTGGGTCTGAGGCCTGCATCAGGCTCCACACTCAGCAGTGAGTCTGCTTCTTCCTCTCCCTCTGCCCCTCCCCCCTCCTGTGCATGCACGCTCGCTCTCACATTCTCTATCAAATAAATAAATAAATAAAATCTTTTTAAAAAATGAATATGCATGCATGGAATAAAACAGCAACCAACTTCATGAAAAAAACTATAGGATATTTAAAAAGACACAGAAATACACTAAGAGTAGGCTAATTAAATATAGCACTCTCAATACAAGACAGATCAAGTGGACAAAACATAAGAAAGGAGGTAGAAGACCTTACGGATATATATTAGAATCTACATTTTGATAATAAAGAACACACCTTTCTCTCAAGAGCCAATGACACAAACACAAAAATCAATCATATGTTAGGTTACAAAGAAACATAATCTCCACCAAGTAGAAATGTTATAAATAATACTCTCTAAATCTAATACAGTGGAATTAGAAGTTACTAACAAAAATAAGAAAATAGAAAGGACCTTACATCTGGAAATTTTAAAACGACCTACTAAACATTTACTGGAGAAAGAAAAAAAACTGAAATGACAGCAGTTTTTCAAAATAATGACACTGGATCACTAGAGAACTAGAGTATTACTTCCAACCTTACAATGGAAAGAGGGAGCACCCAAGTTCATAACTTTTCTGGACCCCATTCACAGGGTGAACAACTGGCATAAAATCTAAGATAGGAGCATGCAGAGAAAGACAAAATGTGAGCACTGGCTTGCTAGGATAAGAGTTACACTAGGATGATTGACAAATTGGTAAAGACTGAAAGTGTACTGGTGAGAGAGAGTTAAGGCAAAATACACTAAATACCACTGTACATATTAATATGGTTAACTGTATGCAATATTAATCTCAATTAAAAAATAGAATCTTTAAAACCAGATCCAAGAATACCAAGCAGAACTACAAAAGCTACACACACACACACACACACACACACACACACACACACACACCCTTAGGCAGATCATATTCAAATTGCTGAAAAACTAAGAGAAATTCTTGAACGCAGCCAGAGGGGAGGAAAAAGACATTACAAACAGAGGAACAAATATAAGAAAATAAACAGACTTCTCTCCAGAAACCATGCAAGCTAGAAAATAAGAGAGTAAAATACAACTTAAAGTGCTGAAGGGGGAAAAAACTGTCAACCCAGAATTCCATACCCACTGAAATCATCTTTCAAAAATGAAGAAATAAAAACTTTCTCAGAAAAACAAAAAACTGTGAGAATTTATTGCCACCAAACCTACCCTACAAGAAATACTAAATGAAGTAGTTCAGGCAGAAGGAATATGATACCAAACAAAAACTTCAATCTACACAAAGAAAGGAAACAAATATTAAGTAAAATAAAATTATTTTCTCCTTACATTTTACTGCTCTAAAAGAAAACTGACTACCTGAAACAAAACTTGTCACAACATATTGTGTTTATACCATTTGCAAAACTAAAATAACATGACAATAACAATACAAAAAAATAGGAGAGAATTGGAAATACAATGCTGTAGGGCCATCACACTACACATGAAGCAGTATATTATTATTTAAATGTAGATTCTGATTGTTTAAAGATTATTTTGTAAAACCTAGGACAACTACTAAAAATAATTTCATAAGAAGTATAATGACAAATCAAAAGAGATAAAATTAGCACGCAAAACTTTAATAAAATATTTCTATAGTCTCAGCATATCTCCATGTAAGATATTTACTAATTACAAAGAGGAAAATAGTAACTACAGTGAAGAAACCTGGAAGACATCATCTGAACCAAGTATCAAAGTTAACACCACCAGCAGTAAGACATATTGACATCGTATACCTCCTGGTACAGTGAGAAAGGCACAAAATTGTATCTGTGATATTCTTTCCAAGAATACATATATGTTCAGTGTATTATGAGAAAACATCAGAGAAATCCAAACTCAGGAATACGCTACAAAATACCTGATCAGTACTCTCCAAAAGTGTCATGGTCATGAAACAAAGAACAACCCAGGAATTGTCAAAGATTGCAGAAGGCTACAGAAACACAAAAAGTAAATGCATTGTGGGTCTTAGATTGGATCTTGAATCAAAAAAAGTACATTAGTAAAATATCTAGTGATATTCAAATAAGGTCCATAAATTAGTTAATAATATTGTACCAATAGTATAATAGTACTATTGTAATAGTATTGTACTAAAGTCACCAATAGTACTGTGCCAGTTGTACCAACTGTTACCAACTGCACTGTGGTTATGTAAGATGTCAATGTTAACAGAAGTTTGATAAAGGGTATCAAAAACCTTGAACTATTTTGCAACTATTCTATGATTCCTTAACATTTTTAAATAACCTCATGTTCTAAACATGCTATTATCAGTCATTATGTCTTAAAAATATTCATCCTCTATGTATTAAATCAGTTAATAAAAAAAGTAAGTCCCAAATTCAAGCCTAGAATTTATGAGAGTGCTATTAGACTTGCCATATCCCTAAAACACAGACCGCTGATTATTAGAGACTACTGGCCTCTAGAACTATACCTCAATTCTGACATTCAGAAAAAGGTAATAAACTTACTGGTTTAAAAGGAAAAAATGCCAACATGTTAGCAATAATGTAGCAATACATTAGGACTACTCAATTATCTTCAAAGATATCTTCTACATAGCTGCTAGCCACAGATTTATTACAGGTATAACATAATGCATTTTTCTAAGTATATCTATGAATCAACATGTACACTTACCCATAAAGTCCTTCCTTATACACTCTAATTGAAAGTCATTTTTTTTTAAGATTTTATTTATTTATTTGACAGAGAGAGAGCACAAGCAGGGGGAGCGGCAGGCAGAGGGAGAAGGCTCCCCGCTGAGCAGAGAGCCCAATGTGGGGCTCGATCCCAGGACCCTGGGATCATGACCTAAGCCGAAAGCAGACGTTTAAACCAACTCAGCCACCCAGGTGCCCCTAGATGAAAGTCATTTTAATTCTTTTAACAATATTACACATTCTCTTTAAATGTGTGCGTGTGTATGACCACATGTTGGGGTGAAGGGAAGAGGAAAAATGGAGCAAAGGCTAAATATCAGTAGAGTAGTAGTACCACAATAATGGATACAAAGCTTCAGAGACAAGCATTCCCACTGAGGGAAGAGGCTGCTAGGAAATAGAAAAGATTAGAGTTCAAGTGAGCCTTAAAGGAAGGATAAAATCTGAATGATCAACAAGGAAAAGGAAAAGCACAACCTTGGCAATAAGAATACTTATGGCATGTTTGAGATTATAGACTAATTTGGCTGTATGAAGTCATATATGCTCTAGAGTCATGGAAGCTCATTCATAATGAATAGGCAGAGTTAAATGGTACAGGACTTTCAACATTAAGCTATGAAAGATGGCCCAAATTCTATAACAGGTACTCAAAGAACAACTCCACTGCTCGGTTTCCTGTAACTAAACTGGATACAGATAAAACATAGTTTATCTTAGAGTACCTTGGTATCTACAGAACTATGGAACTATGTTTTTAGGACATAGAACAAGTATATGTTGGAAAGAAATCCATGCACAAGAAAGGAAGAAGTATTAGATGAGTACACCAAAAATATAAAAAATTACTAAAACACCAAGTTAAACAAAATACAAACCAAACAACAAAATTCAAAAATAGATTATTAAAAGAAAATGAAGTTGCTGAGAGTAGATGTTAAACATTCTTACTGCAAAAAAAAAAATCTTTTTAATTAAAAAAATAAGAGAATGAAAAAATGATAACCTAGGGAGATATTAGAAAACATAAATTTTTATGTGAACATTTTAACTACCTTACTTAAATACAGAAATGTAACTAAAATTGTTAAGAAATTTTATTATCATTAAGTAGCAACTTTTTAAAAACTGTCAGTATAAAGAATTATGAAAACAGGAATTTTAACTGCCATAATACTTTTTTTCTCTAAGCACACACAGATTTATGTCCGCTGATCCTTGAAACCAGCAAGAGGAACTGCAAGTCATCACATTTACAGGTGTGCTAACCACTGACTTTGCTGCAATGATATTTTGTTTAAGCCAATTCCAGTAACAGAAATAAATTAATTATCATATAGCAAGGCAACTTGGGAAAAATAAACCCATTTTTAAAATCAAGCTAACCTGTAGGTTAGCAAGCTTTATAAAATATCAAGATCAAAGTGCATCCAGTTGAACTGAATAATTTTAAAAACAAAACCATTTAAATTTTAATTTTCTTTTAAATATTCAAGCTTTAAGTAGCATATACCACCTCTTTCAGAATTAGCATGAAGCTTTTAGCTTCGTTTCACCTCAGTGAGCTGACTCCTCATGATTTCAGTTAGTTTTAACTGTGTTCTGAAACATAGGTTAGACAAGTATACTAGAAATCAAAAAACAATAAATATTAGCCACAGTTCCAAATTTCATTTAGTAATGGGCACAGTATCAATTAACCATCACATTAGCACACCACTTTTTACTAATCTTAAAGTCTCTTAACTTTTACCTATCGTAGGTTTTATAAAAGAGGTATTTGGTTCATGCAAGGAAGTAACTCTAGAACTAGACTATATTTAAAGGAAAAGTAACACAACATAGAGAAAATTCCAATGAAAAAATAAACAGTCAAGTTGCAGTCAGGGGTAAAAATGTAGACTTCAAACAGTTTTGTTTTGGTAATGTGAACCACCGTGAGGTGAGTAAATGGAGAATTTCATGTTTGTAAAACCGTAAGTTTCCTCTGAAAGGTAGAAAACAATTCTTTTTTTTTTTTTACGATTTTATTTAATTTACTTGTCAGAGAGAGAGAGAGCAAAAGCAGGGGGAGTGGCAGGCAGAGGAAGAAACTGGCTCCCCACTGAGCAAAGAGCCCGACATGGGGCTTGATCCCAGGACCCCAGGATCATGACCTGAGCTGAACAAAAGCAGATGCTTAACCAACTGAGCCACCCAGGCGTCCCTAGAAAACAATTCTTTCATATCCACTTAATCACACTTTAAATAGTAGTCTTTTTTAATTTTATTTGAGAGAGAGAGAGAGCACACACACACACACACACACACACACACACACACACACACACACACACACGAGCAGGGGGAGGGGCATGGGGAGAGGGAGAAGCCGACCCCCTGCTGAGTAGGGAGCCAGATGCCGGATGCCAGGCTTGATGCCAGGACCCTGAGATCATGACCTGAGCCAAAGACAGATGTTTAACCGACTGAGCCGCCCAGGCACCCTGAAATAGCAGTAGTCTTTCACTGCACTTAAGTTCTTTATTGAGATGCAGAGTTTCAACTTCAAACTTCAAACAGATTAGGTCATGTGAGGAGCTTTCTTTATGATACTTCAACCAGATTAGCACAACCAGAAATAAACAGAAGGGGGAAAAAAACGGAAACAATTTGTTTGTGAAACATATTAATTAAAAAGCTACAAGAGGAGAAGACCATCTAAATGTTATTAGTGAGATAATGAAATCAGCCCAATCATATTCCTTGGGTATCTGGGTTTGCCTCCCTCTCCTCAAAGTGCATTATGCCAGATAAGGAAGAGTAATAGCAGTAAGAGTCAGAAGACTTAACAGCAAGGACTTTTCAAATATGCAAATGACAGAGATGTAAAAAATAGACTAAAAAATTTACATGTACTAATAATAAAAGTAATCATTCAAATAAGCATTTATTAAACAAGTATCAGGTGCCAAGATAATAAGAAACACAATCCCTTTCTTCTAGAATCTTGGAATCTAGGGGCGCCTGGGTGGCTCAGTCCTTAAGCGTCTGCCTTAGGCTCGGGTCGTGATCCCAGGGTCCCGGTATCAAGCCCTGCATCGGGCTCCCTGCTCCATGGGAGGCCTGCTTCTCCCTCTCCAAATCCCCCCTGCTTGTGTTTCCTCTCTCGCTGTGTCTCTCTCTGTCAAATAAATAAATAAAATCTTAAAAAAAAAAAACTTGGAATCCACTTGAAAACAACACATAAACATATTTAAAGTACCAGTAGAGACAACTACAGCAAAGGTCTTTCACTTGACAATATGAAATTAGTTGTGAGTGGTAGAAAGAAAAATATAGGAGTAAAGAGAAGATAAATAGACTGGGTATAGAAAATCTAATAATCATGAAACATGACTTTAAAGGTATGAACATTTTTATAGACCAAAAGTCAAGGGTTCAAAATCACAGCGTTACTCCTTATCAGATAGATGCACAAGCATGGAAAGTTAACTTTATAGGGCCTCAATTTCTCATCTATAAAATAAAGCTAATACCCACCTAGCTATCCACCTTTTAGAACAGCTGTGAGGATTAAATGAAATAATGTAGGCAAACCACTTGACATGATACCTAGCACAAAGTACACCCTCAATAAAAGGACTGACAGTAGACATGGGATGGTAGGCGAATTACAAACTGAAAAAATTGAAAACTTCTGTAGAACAGTGGCCTTACAGTCCCTTAAAAAGAAGAAAAACAAAGAAAGTTATAGCAAAGGAGGAGTAATTGATAAAATGAGATATTCCTTCATAATAACTTCTCTTTTGTCATAGCAAGGATGTGTGCAAATATAAGCCAGTGTCTAATGGCCTTTGATGAAGGGCAGCACTCAATGCTTGGCTGCTTTCTGATGACAACAGAGACTCATTATATCACTGGCTAAACTAGTTCATTCATAAAACTGCAGGTGTTCATAACACTGTATAAAATAGAAAGCAGTGCATACTCAAGGAACTCTAACCACATCCTGAGTAGGGTAGTAGAAGAAATTTTTCTAAGGAATTTTAGGATAATCACTAAGATATATTTCTTCAAAAGTGAAAATTGGTAGAATGGAAATATCTCAAGGCACCTCAGTGCACCTTAAAATGTGACAAATTATGTGCATAGTAATTTTCCTTGGGTTTGACTCTTCACTGTTTATCAATTTATTATAAACTTATATTAGTATAAATCTATCACTGAGGACTACTAATTCAGTAATGATCCAAAAATAGATAGGCTGATTTGTTTCATTTTTGCCTTACGTTGAAACACATAAAGATAAATACAAGCACACTGAATAGAGCCTTTCTTCAGCAAAACAGCTATGTCAGCACAGGCAGAAAACTAGGGCAGAACTAGAGTGCAAAGTTCAAAAATCATGTCCTAAGAGCATAGAGTACTTAAAATGCAGTATGACTAGGTTAACATTTATTTTATTTTATTTCACTTAGCACTGGGTTATCAAGTATATGTCAAATATCTTTCCCTGGATCTCCTAGAACTTACCGAAAATTTTATTTTATTAAAGGAGTTTCATATATACAGACCTGTGAAGCAACTGGCATGCATCTTGTCTTGCCATTATCTAAATCATAAAGTTGTTAAAAAGATTAAACAAAATGGTATGTGTACAAGCATTTCAAACACTTATGAAATTCTACTAAAGTGTTTGCTTATATTACTATTCACAGTTGACTGATTTTTAAAGAATCAATAAGAATTAGGACATAAATCGATTCTTCATAAATATTTCATGTATCTAAAGACCTTAGCTATGATTTAGTCCAAACATATTATTTTATATAGAGAAGTTCAGAAAGAAGTAACTCAGGCTATACTCAATAAAATGACAAGAGATTTGAAAAGCCAGGGATCCTGATTCAAGATGAAAGCAATGGATTTTCACTATAGTTACCTGCCTCACATTTTGATTACTCAAAATTAACACAAATTGTATAGATTTCTATTCTCCACTGGCACAAATTCTTCTATACTAAAAGCAAAAAAATGGAACAGTGGGTCAATTCTGGAGCCTGTATTAGAATTTATAGTGATCACATAGCATGCTTCCACGTAAGAAGGCAATCCCCTGGTAAAAGATATCTACTTCATTTGCAATAACTCTTTCTTACATATTCATCTTTCGGTATAGGAAGGAATCAACTATAACAACATTAATCCTCTCTTAAATGTAAGTGCAGGACAAGGTGAAAACTCAAAGACTGAGGTGGATGGAGGAAGACAGAGTATACTAGTCTTCATTTCAAGTAAAACAGTAGCTGAGATACTTCCCAACAGAATTAAAGTTCATGTCATTTTGCTTTCAGAACTTTAGCATATATAACCCAACCTACAGTTATCCCCAAAATAAATACAGTCAACTGGAGAGTATTTAAAACAGGGTTTGGAAGCACTAGTTTCTCAACAGCTATATAATGCAAATAAGGGGCAGGATCAGGGTAAGTGACTAATGACAAATTCTTGGGACTCAAGCTATATCTCCATATAGATTATTTTACTTGTCTGTCTAAATCTGTAAAATAGCTAAAATACGCACAACCATCATTTTTCAGGGAGTTTATTACCATTTCTGAGTATAAAACACATGTCTAAGAGACCATATGTCTTATTAATTTTTCAGTACACTTCTCAAAAGTCAGATACCATATACTGTTAATTTTTTTTAAGCTCCCAGTGTGTTTTTAACCCAAGTGCTATTACAATATTTTCAAAAATTAAGTTAACTCATAGTTGAAGAATCCTTATATCATTCAATTATTTAACACTATCTGGAAAAATTGTCCTTTGCAATATTCTAGATACACTGGATTGAGAAAATATGCAGAGTCAACTGATGTTTTACCCTTCAAAGCTAATAAACATGGACCAACAGAAAGGACGTTAGGAAAGAATTTACATTACCCCCAAATGGTAATTTTCAGATGAAAGACTTGTAGAAAATTATTCAAAGCCCATGACCTCACTTAACTCCATCCCATATTCCTCTCATCAATACCATGCAAGAGTGGCTTGATGGGATTTTTAATCTAAAGCAACAATTTGCATCACCCTCCCCAAAGGATACCCTAAAAATACACAAACTAAATAAAGTAATGCACTTGCTAGTGCAAAAAGCAACAACAAAAGAAACAAAAAACAAAACAAAACAAAAACTTCAAGACAAAAAATCTGGGACATTATTCTGAATAAGTTCCTGACACTTCCCACCTCCACAAAGAAATCATGGACATATCATCTATACAGTGCTTTAATAAAAATAGAGCACAATGGATTAGGAGGATGGCAGCAGAGTAGGAGGACCCTAGGTTCACCTCCTACCACAAATACAACGAAGGAACTATGAAATCTCCTAAAATACACCAGAAATCGACCTGAAGACTGGCAGAACAAACTCCACAACTAAAGGAAGAAAAGAGGCCACATTAAAGAAGGTACGAAGTTCAGAGACATGGACAGGAAACAAACAGATCATGGCCACTGCAGTGCAGAGAAGGGTGAAAGATCATACTTGCACACAGGAGAGTGCATGGGAAAATGAAAAGGCCACAGCAATTGGCTTGGAAAGCAACATGGCCCAAATTTCGGGAGTTCTTACAACCAGCAGAACTTAGAGGCTGGAGTTTTAAAGGTCAACATACTTTGATCTGGGAGAGCTCAAAAGGCATTGTGGCTGCTCCTGAATAGAAAGCAGGACAAACAGCCCATGGACATACACTGTGGAGACAGTGTTTTGAAGAGCACTTGAGGCACATGGTAAACCAGCTATGTGCTCATTCCAGAGCATGTCCCAGAGAGGCAGCATTCACAAAGAGACCCCCTCCAGAAACAAAGGTACTAACAGGTGGCATTTCCCTTCCCCACCCCTCAGCATGAACACAGGGCCACCTGTGGGAAACAGCACAATGCTGGCAGTCACTACCTAACTTGTTTAAACCAAGCCCTGCCTCCCACATTCCAGAAGAGCCATGCTTCCCAATCACACTTGCCTCAGTCCCAAGGGCACAGGCCCCTCCCCAAGAAGACCCACCCAGGTCTCATTTCACAAGCAGACCAGAGCACACCTAGTTAAAATATGCCACATTCAGACCAAGGACGAAACACTGCTCACAGAAGGCAAAGAGAGCCTCTACAGACAACTGGCCTGAAGGACAAAGTGGTCAGGACAAAACAGCACAGCACACACAACACACATGCAGCCACTCCCAGAGGCACCAGGCCCTGGGCAACAGGAGAGATTACACTGTAGGGCACTAGAGGGCTTCTCCATGAAGCCATTACCCTCAAGGACAAGAGATATCGATGACTTTACTAACACACAGAAACAGGCACAGAAACTTAGACAAAATGAAAAGACAGAGGAATCTGTCCTAAATGAAAGAACAGGACAAGGCCATAGCTGCAGGTCTAAGCGAAAGAGATATAAGTAACATGACTGATGAAAAATTTAAAGCAAAGATCATAACGATACTCACTGGACTTGAGAAAAAAGTGGTACACATCAGTGAGACAATTAACACAAAGATAAGGAATAGCATAGTAGAGATAAAGGGCTCAATAAATGAAATGAGAAACACAATTGATGGAATGAACAAGAGGCCGAAAGAAGTAGAGGAACTACTTAATGACCCAGAAGACAGACTAATGGAAAGTAATCAAGCTGAACAAAAGAAAAAAGAGAATTATGCAAATCAAGACTACACTGAGGGAATTCAGTAACCCCATCAAACGTAATAATGTTCAGATTAAAGGATTCCCAGAAGAAGAGAGAAAAAAGGGGGCAGAGAATTTATTTGAAGAAAAAATAGGAGGAGGAGCAAGATGGCAGGGGAGTAGGAGACCTAAATTTCATCTGGTGCCAGGAATTCAGCTAGATAGGGATCAAACCATTCTGAACACATACAAACTCAACAGGAGATCACGAAAAGAACAGCAGCAACTCTCTGAACAGAAAAGCGACCACTTTCTGCAAGGTAGGACGTGCAGAGACGTGAATCCGAGGTGATATTCGGAAAATAGACGCAGGGGGAGGGGG
>NW_027397071.1:61371991-61389077 GCF_003265705.2 Callorhinus ursinus | reverse complement strand
ACTTTCTTCTAACAGACGAAAATACGCCCAAAATCTAGTGTGTGGCATTGATCTATATTCTGTTTTTTTGGTTTTCTTTTCTTTTTGTTTTTATCTTTTAATTTTTCTTTTATTTTTTTTCTTTTTCTTTTTTCTTTCTTTCCCTTTCTTCCCCTGGTTTAAGGGCTCTTCTGATTTGCTTAGTGTGTATTTTTCTGGGGTCATTGTTACCCTCTAAGCATTTTGTTCTCTCATTCATCTATTCTCCTCTGGACAAAATAACAAGATGGAAAAAATCACCTCAAAAAAAAAAAAAAGAAAGAGCAAGAGGCAGTACAGACTGACAGAGTCCTAATCAATATGGGCATTAGTGAGATGTTGGAACTAGAGTTCAGAATGACGATTTTAAAGATACCAGCTGGGCTCAAAAAAAGCATGGAAAATATTAGAGAAACCCTTTATGGAGAAATAAAAGAACTAATTATCTAACCAAGTTGAAATCAAAAAGGCTATTAATGAGGTGAAATCAAAAATGGAGGCTCTAACTGCCAGGACACATGAGGCAGAAGAGAGAACTACTGATACAGAAGACCAAATGATGGAAAATAAGGAAGCTGAGAAGAAGAGAAACAACTACTGGATCACGAGGACACAATTCGAGAGATGAATGATACCATAAGATAAAACAATAATAATTGGGATCCCAGAAGAAAAAGAAAGAGAGAGAGAGACACAAAAGGTATATTGGAGCGAATTATACCAGAGAACTTCCCTAATGTGGGGAAGGAAACAGGCATCAAAATCCAGGAGGCACAGAGAACGCCCCTCAAAATCAAATTAGGTCAACATCCCGACATCTAATAGTAAAACTTACAAGTCTCAGAGACAAAGAGAAAAAATCGTGAAAGCAGCTCAGGAGAACAGATCTGTAACCTACAATGGTAGAAACATTAGACTGGCAACAGACCTATCCACAGAGACCTGCCAGGCCAGAAAAGGACTGGCAGGATATATTCAGAGCACTAAATGAGAAAAATATGCAGCCAGTATATAGAATACTATATCCAGCTAGGCTGTCATTGAAAATAGAAGGAGAGATAAAAAGCTTCCAGGACAAACAAAACTAAAGGAATCTGCAAACACGAAACCAGCCCTACAAGAAGTATTAAAAGGGGTCCTCTAAGCAAAGAGAGAACCTAAAGGTAACAGAGACCAGAAAGGAACACAGACAATATACAGTAACAGTCACCTTACAGACAATACAATGGCACTAAATTCATATCTTTCAATAGTTACCCTGAATGTAAATGGGCTAAATGCCCCAATCAAAAGACAAAGGCTATCAGATTGGATGAAAAAACAAGACCCATCGATACGCTGTCTGCAAGAGACTCATTTTACACCCAGCGCTCCCCCAGACTGAAAGTGAGGGGGTGGAAAACCATTTACCATGCTAATGGACACCAAAAGAAAGCTGGGGTGCCAATCCTTTTATCAGAAAAATTAGATTTTAAACCAAGGACTGTAATAGATGAGGAAGGACACTGTATCATACTTAAAGGATCTATCCAACAAGAACTAACAATTGTAAATATCTATGCCCCTAACATGGGAGCAGCCAATAATGTAACCCAATTAGTAACAAAAGCAATGAAACACATCAATAACAATACAATAATAGTAGGGGACTTTAACACCCCCATCACTGAAATAGACAGATCATCTAAACAAAATATCAACAAGGAAATAAAGACTTTAAATAACACACTGGACCAAATGGACTTCACAGACATATTCAGAACATTCCATCCCAAAGCAACAGAATACACATTCTGCTCTACTGCCCATGGAACATTCTCCAGAATAGATCACATCCTAGGTCACAAATCAGGTCTCAACTGGTACCAAAAGATTGGGAATATTCCCTATTTTCAGACCACAGTGCTTTGAAACTAGAACTCAATCACAAGAGGAAAATCAGAAAGAACTCAAATACATGGAGGCAAAAGAGCATCCTACTAAAGAATGAATGGGTCAACCAGGAAATTAAAGAAGAATTAAAAAAAATTCATGGAAACAAATGAAAATGAAAACACAACTGTTCAAAATCTTTGGGATACAGCAGAGGCAGTCCTGAGAGGAAAGTATATAGCAATACAAGCCTTTCTCAAGAAACAAGAAAGGTCTCTAATACACAACCTAACCCTACACCTAAAGGAGCTGGAGAAAGAACAGCAAGTAAAGCCTAAACCCAGCAGGAGAAGAGAAATATTAAAGATCAGAGGAGAAATCCATGAAACAGAAACCAAAAGAATAGTAGAACAGATCAACAAACTAGGAGTTGGTTCATTGAAAGAATTAACATGATTGATAAACCCCTGGCCAGACTTATCAAAAAGAAAAATGACCCAAATCAACAAAATCATGAATGAAAGAGGAGAGATCACAACCAACACCAAAGAAATACAAACAAGTATAAGAACATATTATGAGCAACTATATGCCAGCAAATTAGATAACCTGGAAAAAAATGGAGGCATTCCTAGAGATGTACCAACTACCAAAACTGAACCAGGAAGAAAGAGAAAAGCTGAACAGACTTATAACCACTAAGAAAATTGAAGCAGTCATCAAAAATCTCCCAACAAACAAAAGCCCAGGGCCAGATGGCTTCCTAGGGGAATTCTACCAAATGTTTAAAGAATAATTAACACCTATTCTTCTGAAACTGTTCCAAAAAATAGAAATGGAAGCAAGACTTCCAAACTCATTTTATGAGGCCAGCATTACCTTGATCCCCAAACCAGACAAAGACCCCATCAAAAAGGAGAATTACAGACCAGTATCCTTGATGAACATGGATGCAAAAATTCTCACCAAAATACTAGCCAAAAGGATCCAAACAGTACATTAAAAGGATTATTCACCACGAACAAGTGGGATTTATCCCTGGGCTGCAAGGTTGGGTCAACATCCACAAATCAATCAGTGTGATACAATATATTAATAAAAGAAAGAACAGGAACCACATGATCCTCTCAATAGATGCAGAAAAAGCATTTGATAAAGTACAGCATCCTTTCTTGATCAAAACTCTTCAGAGTATAGGCATAGAGGGTACATACCTCAATATCAAAAGCCATCTATGAAAAACCCACAGCAAATATCATTCTCAATGGGGAAAAATGAGAGCTTTCCCCCTAAGGTCAGGAACACGGCAGGGATGTCCACTATCAACACTGTTATTCAACATAGCATTAGAGTCCTAACCACAGCAATCAGACAACAAAAAGAAATCAAAGGCATCCAAAATGGCAAAGAAGAAGTCAAACTCTCACTCTTTGCAGATGATATGATACTTTATGTGGAAAACCCAAAAGACTCCACCCCAAAACTGCTAGAACTCATACAGGAATTCAGTAAAGTGGCAGGATATAAAATCAATGCACAGAAATCAGTGGCATTCCTATACACCAACAACAAGACAGAAGAAAGAGAAATTAAGGAATCGATCCCATTTACAATTGCACCCAAAACCATAAGATACCTAGGAATAAATCTAACCAAAGAGGCAAAGGATCTGTACTCAGAAAACTATAAAATACTCATGAAAGAAATTGAGGAAGACACAAACAATGGAGAAACATTCCATGCCCATGGATTGGAAGAACAAATATTGTGAAGATGTCTATGCTACCTAGAGCAATCAAACACATTTAATGCAATCCCCATCAAAATACCAACAACTTTCTTCAAAAAATATGGCACAAATAATCCTAAAATTTGTATGGAACCAGAAAAGACCGCGGATAGCCAGAAGAATGTTAAAAAAGAAAAGGAAAGCTGGTGGCATCACAATTCCGGACCTCCAGCTCTATTACAAAGCTGTCATTATCAAGACAGTATGGTACTGGCACAAAAATAGACACATAGATCAATGGAACAGAATCGAGAGCCCAGAAATGGACCCTCAACTCTATGGTCAACTAATCTTCGACAAAGCGGGAAAGAATGTCCAGTGGAAAAAAGACAGTCTCTTCAACAAATGGTGTTGGGAAAATTGGACATCCACATGCAGAAGAATGAAACTGGACCGTTTCCTTACACCACACACAAAAATAGACTCAAAATGGTTGAAAGACCTAAATGTGAGACAGGAGTCCATCAACATCCTAAAGGAGAACACAGGCAGCAACCTCTTCGACCTCAGCCGCAGCAACTTCCTAGAAACATCGCCAAAAGGCAAGGGAAGCAAGGGCAAAAATGAACTATTGGGACTTCTTCAAGGTAAAAAGCTTTTGCACAGCAAAAAAAAAAAGTCAACAAACAGAAGACAACCGACAAAATGGGAGAAGATATTTGCAAATGACATATCAGATAAACAGCTAGCATCCAAAATCTATAAAGAACTTATCAAACTCAACACCCAAAGAACAAATGATCCAATCAAGAAATGGGCAGAAGACATGAACAGACATTTTTCCAAAGAAGACATCCAAATAGCCGACAGACACATGAAAATGTGCTCAACATCACTCAGTATCAGGGAAATCCAAATCAAAACTTCAATGAGATATCACCTCACACCAGTCAGAATGGCTAAAATTAACAAGTCAGGAAACGACAGATGTTGGCGGGGATGCGGAGAAAGGGGAACCTTCCTACACTGTTGGTGGGAATGCAAGCTGGTGCAGCCACTCTGGAAAACAGTATGGAGGTTCCTCAAACAGTTGAAAATAGAGCTACCATACGACCCAGCAATTACACTACTGGGTATTTACCCCAAAGATACAAATGTAGGGATCCGAAAGGGTATGTGCACCCTGTGTTTATAGCAGCAATGTCCACAATAGCCAAACTGTGGAAAGAGTAAAGATGTCCATCAACAGATAAATGGATAAGGAAGATGTGGTGTGTGTATGTATATCACACACACACAATGGAACATTATTCAGCCATAAAAAAGAATGAAATCTCGCCATTTACAACTACGTGAACGGACCTAGAGTATATAATGCTAAGTGAAATAAGTCAGTCAGAAAAAGACAAATACCATATGATTTCACTCATATGTGTAACTTAAACAAAGCAAAGGAGTAAAGGGGAAAAAAAGGAGAAACACACACAAACCAAGAAACAGACTTTTAACTATAGAGAACAAACTAATGGTCACCTCAAAGGGAAGGTGGGCAGAGGGATGGGTGAAATATGTGATAGGGGATTACAGAGTATCCTTGTCATGATGAGTAGCAAGTGATTAACTTAAAAACTTTTTTAAAAAATATAAAAATATTTTTTTAAAAGATTACAGCATGGTAAAAGCATGGATTTGGAGTCAGGCCACACAAACATTTATAAATTTTGACAAATGTCCAAACATGCCCTAAATGAAAAATAAGGAAGCTCTGGTTTAATGAAATAAGCAATCTCAAAAATGTATATATTTGACAGAGATTTAAATTAGTGCAACCATCCTGGAAAGCAATTAAAGTATAAATACCAAAAACCTAAATAAATTAAATTATATATATATATAAAGTGTGTGTATATATATATATATACACACACAGATAATTTGACACAGAAATACACTTATGAATTGAATTTATTCAATATCTTCTAGGAAAATAATGGGTTAAGTATGCAAGGATGAATGTCCAAGAATATTCTCTAAAGTAATGTGTATATAGCAAAATACTGCAAAACCCCAAATGTCTAACAGCATAGCACTGACTGGTAAAATTATTATGCTATAACCACCCCTTGGAATACCATGCAAACATTAAATGAACATTATAAAGAATGAGCAATCACATTTACTTAGACATCCATGATGGATTATTAATTGAAAAGTGCAGATTTCAAAATAGTAGGAGAATTACCTCATTTATATAAAAAGTAATTTTAATCACACAATTAAGAGAAAATACCCTTGAATAATATACTAGAAAATGTTAATTACTTGTACAAGTAGAAAATAGAGGCTTTTACATTTTGAGTAAAAAAAGTTAATAGTAAATCTACACAAAACACAGACAATTGATAGTTGATTATATAAGTCCATGCATGCATGGACTTGAAACTATCTACATATTTAATCTCAGTTCTAAGCACACATTTCAAGTTTTGACTTTTGAAAATTAACACTTCTTCAAAATTGTAACTTAGACTTTTTTAGGACTTCAAAGGCACTGAGGGACACCTGTGTCATCCCAACACAACTAGTGCTGTTCCTATACTGTTAAACAATTCATGTTTAGTGTGCCTTGCAATTGTAAGTAAATTACAATTCTGTGAATGTGTAATGCTGTGCCAGGATTTGATTTTGAGTTACTGCCTCCCCACCCGCAAAAAACTAAAAGACTTCTATAATAAACTCTCTGAAGTTCATTTAAAAAAAATTTTTTTTAAAAACACCCAACAAAATGTCACTTCTTTAATAGCTTTAGAAAGGAGTGATCATCAGTGTGGGCCCCAGGAAGTGAAGGGAAAACATCAAATAGACTTATTCTGACATTTAGACAAGTCTGCATTTTCTCTCCTAACAAGCATCTCCACCAAAATATTACAGGGGAAGAAGAACCTTAATACACAGTAACATAAGAGAACAACTTTAACAATTATTTAAATTATCTAAGAATTCATAATAATTTAGTAATTTAATACTGAACTAATTACAAACTTCATATTAAAGACATTTAGATTTTATTCATTTAGATTAGAGTTATAAATGGATTATGGTATGCTAAATCATCTATAAGGAACATTAAAGATATTGAAAAATTAATAAAATTTGATTACTGGTCCAAAAAAAGAAAAAATTTCTTGAAATAACTCAGAGAGAGAAAAACAAATATTGTATGATCTCACTTATATGTGGAATTTAAAAGAAAATGGAATTCACAGAAACAGATTAGATTGGTGGTTGCTAGGGAGAGTGAGTGAAGGTGATCAAAGAATACAAACTTCCAAGTATAAATGAGTAAGTTCTGGTGATCTAATGTATAGCAAGGTAACTATAGTTAACGACACTACACTGTATACTTGAAAATAGATAAAAGAGTAAATCTTCCAAAGTTCTTACCACACACAAAAAAAGTAACCACATGAGGTGATGGATGTGTTAACTCACCTTATTGTGATGATCATTTCACGACATGTATGTATATCAAATCATCACATTATACACCTTAAATTTACACAATGTTATACATTAGTTATATCTCAATAAAGCTGGAAAAAAGAGAAAAGATAAAAGTACTTACCACTAAGTCCCAATTATTTTGTTCAAGCAATGTAATAGCTTCATCAATGTTTTCAATGCCAGTACATGCCTGGAAGCAAAGTGAAAATTTTAGATACAGGTTTGGGAATGGGGAGGTTAATCTTAAAAAGATAAAAAAGCATAATGTGTTATTTCAGTTTTAGAAAGGTATATGAATAAAGCCACTAAATGCCTAACACTTCTGAGCAATTTATAAATATGGTTTGAAAATTGTTAATTACAAAATAAATTTACATTGCACTGAAACAAAAAACAATAAATTAAAGCAATAAAAGAAAGTATGTTTAAATGTTGAGCTTTGGAGCCCAGAATGATCTCAAGATTTCTAATTGCCCAGAACAACTTTTATTAAAAAGTTTCTAATGGGGCTCCATGCTGGGCATGGAGCCTACTTTTAAAAAAAAAAAAAGTTTCTGACAGACAACCATATAAAAAGAAGAACTGCAATCCATACCTTATACCTTATACTTTATACAAAATTTAACTTAAAATAAATAACAGATTTAAAGTAAAACCTAAAAAAATAAATAAATAAAATAAAATAAAGTAAAACCTAAAACTCTAAGACTTGCAGATCTGTGCTGTCTCCTATGGTAACCACTAGACATACATGGCTAGTGAACCCTTGAAATGCACCTCAACTGACTTAGTATGTGCTGTGTTAAATACACATGCGAGTAGGACTTAGTACAAAAATAAAAATGTAAATACTTATTATTAATTTTTCATGGCATCTGGCTGGCTCAATCAGTAGAGCATGCAATGCTTGATTTTAGGGTTATAAGTTCGAACCCCACGTTGGATACAGAGATTACATAAAAATAAAATCTTTAAATATAGTAATAATTTTCTATTCAATGTGTATAGAGATGACAATTTTGAAAATGTTGGCTTAATTAAAACAATGTTTAAATTAATTTCACCTGCTTCTTTTTTATTTTAACATGAATACTAAAAACTTTTTAATTATTTATGACTTTCATTCTATTTTTAGTACTGAAAACATAGGAAGAAATCTTCATGAGCTTTATATACAACAGCAAAAGCAACACCCAAAAAATCGATAAAATGGACTTCTTTAAAATTAAGAACTGCTCTTTGAAAAACACTGTTAAGAAATGAAACAGCAAGCCAAAGACTGGGAGAAAATAACTGCACAACACATCTAACAAAGGACTAATAACCACAATATAAGAATTCTCAAAACTCAATTAAAATAAATAATAAATAGCTAAAGATTTCAACAGAAACTTCCCTAAAGAAGATACAAAAATATACATGAAAAAATGCTCAAAAGCATTACTCAATAGGAAAATATAAAACAAACATAGAGAGATTCCACTTCCATACATTAGAGTGCTAAAATTCAAAACACTGACAATATCAAGTGATGGTAAAGATGCAGAAAAATCAGAACTCTCGTACACTGACATATGTGTGATGTACACATGTATATCAAAATTATGTGGCCACTTTACAAAACAGGTTAGCAATATCTAAGAAAGTTATAACACAGTAATCCCACTTCCTAGGTATTTACTTATCCAAAAGAAATTAAAACTATGTTCACATGAAATTATAAAATGAAAGTTTACCACAGCATTATTCATAATCACTGAAAACAGAAGACACCCCAAATGTCCTTCAACTATACATTCATACAACAGAAAACTACTCAGCAACAAAAAATGAACAAATTATTGATTTGAACTCAAAATGATGTGGAGAAATTCTCAAATGCATTATGCTAAGTGAAAGCCAGGCTCAAAAGGATACATACTGTATGATTCCATTTATATGACATTTTAGAAAAGACAAAATTATAAAAACAGAAAACATATTAATTATTACCAGAGGCTTGGGGTAGGAGTAAGGGTTGATAACAAGCATTAAGAGGGAAATTTGGGGAGTAAAGGGAACAAAATTTGATTCCTGGATACCATAAAAATGCAACAAAGCAAACAAGACATTAAAAAATGCAATCCTTACATCAAAAACTAATGTTGTAATGTATGGTGGTTAACATAACAATAAATTTAAAGAGAAAAAAAATGCAATCCTTATTTTAAGCCGAACGAAAAAACAGGAATAACCCAAAGGTTCTAAAATACTCATAAAAGCAGCTAAGAAGGAGTTAAGATAGGGCAGAAGCTGCACAGGAGGAACAGGAGAGAAAAACTATAGGGGGGTAACTGTGAGCCTAACAGCAACAAATATCAGAAAACACCAGCAAAATACACTTCCTCAATGACATCACCCTTTTTTCCCCCTCAGAAAAACATATAGGAGGTAGTTCCAAGGGCCTGTCCCCTCCATAGAAACAGCTAAAAATGGAGCAAAAACTGTCAGAACCAAATTTCTCAAAATTCTGGAAATTAGTCAAAGGTTTACATCAATCAAACAAATGCTAAAACATGAAAAAAGTACTTCAAAACAATGTGAAAGCTTTGTGATGTTTTTATTTCCCTTTCCCTCTCTTGGCTCTGTGGCAGTCTTGAATATACTAGCCCACATTCCAACAGTTAAACCCTGGTCTCTGGTTCTAGAGGGAGCAAAGCAGACTCTGTTCTAAAAAAATTTTTTTGTCTGCTGTGACCTGTGCAGGGCTACCTGAAGAACTGACTCAAGGCTCTCTCCTTTATTTTATCAACTTGAAAATCTCTTAGTACAGAAAAGCAGCTATGCAGAGGGCATTCTTCAGGAAAAAAAAAAAAATTTTTTTTTAAGATTTTATTTATTTATTTGACAGAGAGAGACACAGCGAGAGAGGGAACACAAGCAGGGGGAGTGGGAGAGGGAGAAGCAGACTTCCCACTGAGCAGGGAGCCCCATGCGGGGCTTGATCCCAGGACCCTGGGATCATGACCTGAGCCTAAGGTAGGCATTTAACGACTGAGCCACCCAGGCGCCCCTCTTCAGAGAAATTTTTAGGGCAAATGAAAACCTCACTGCCACCTGGGACAAAATATTCCAGTTGAGGCAAACAACAAGACATACCAAAAACCTGCAAGAAAAAACGGCAAGAGAGTTTCTTTGGGAAATTAGGACATTAAAAAACACTGGGAATTTAGAAAGCCATGCATATGTGCAAGGCAAGAAACCTACTCAGAGAAGACCTGAGAAAACTACTGGCTCATCTCTAGGCTCAGCATAAACAGGAAGTAAAGACAGACGTGTAAACAGCCTAAGTGTCAGAGCGCTCCAACACAGACCCAGTCTGCAAAGACTAAGAAAGGATTTTCTTTTTTTTTTTTTACTTCAGATAGTCAAGGAAATCTCTCTTATACTACTAGCAGACCACAGCTAAAGAAGAAAAGATTTCAGAGACCATTATGTACCCATTGTCTGTGCCCCACCCTCATATACACACCAAAATTCATATGTTGAACCCCTAATCCCCACTGTGATGGTACTGAGAGATGGCGGGGGGGCCTTTGGGAGATAATCAGGTTTAAATGAGGTGATGAAGGTGGGGCCCTCATACCGGGATTAGTGCCCCCTTATAATGGGATTAGTGCCTCTTATCAGAAGAGACACCAGCGGGTGTTTCCTTTCTCTCTCTGTCTCTCTGTCTCTGTCTCTGTCTCTCTTTCTCCCTGCCATGTGAGAGCCAAGGGAGAAGGTGGCCATCTGCAAGTCAGGAAGAGAGTTCTCACCAGAAACCAATCATGCTGGCAACATGATCTCAGACTTTCAGCCTTCAGAATTATGAGAAAATAAATCTGCTCTATGATATGCTGTCATGGTAGCCCAAGCAGACTAAGACAGAGACAGCTCACCACCAAAATAATTACAAAAATAGTTTAGAAAAGTTCATAAACAGGTAACAACCCACAGAAAGCAACAAAAAACAAACCATAAGGTGGAGGAGGAAGAATCTAATTTCCAGAGATATTACATTATAATATTTAAAATAATCACTTTTTAAAAAGGAAATAGTGATGTATGCTAAGAAATAAGAAAGTATGACTCATTCAAACGAGAAACTGACAGAAACTGTCTGTGCGGAAGAAGAGACAGTAGACTTACTGGGCAAAGACTTTTCAATCATCATCTTAAATATTCTGAGTTCAAAGAATCCATGAACAAAGAGCTAATGGGAACCAGAAAGACAGTGTGTCAACAAATAGAGACTATCAATAAAGAGATACAAATTACTTCAAAAGGAACCAAAGAAAAAAATTCTGGGGTTGAAAAGTACAATAACTGAAATGAAAAACTAACTACAAGCTTTCAATAGCAACTCTGAGAAAGCAGAAGAAAGATCAGAGAACTTGAAGATCAAATGCAATTGTCTAGGCTGGGGAGCACAAAGAAAAATCAAAGAAGAAAAATGAACAAAAAGAAAGAGAGATGGAGCTGTACAAGAACAGTTTTTATATACTACAGAAGCTAAGCTGGTATTAATTCAAAATAGATTGTTATAAATTGGACAGGCTATTTATAACCCCTAGAGTAACCACTAAGAAAATAACTAAAAAATATACAGAAATACATGAAAGAGGAATCAAAACAGTACAATACAAAAAAGTCAAATAAACAAAAAGGAGAGAGAGTAAAGAACTGAGGAAATTGAGGAAAAAAGAATGATAGGCCAAAAACAAATAGCAAAATAGCAGAACTAAAGGCATCCTTATCAGTAATTATTTTAGGTGTAAATGGATTAAACTCTCCAATAAGAAGGCAGAGATTAGCAGAATGGATAAAAAGACATGATCCAACTATATGCTGTCTACAGAAGACTCACTTCAGATTCAAAGATACAAAGAGGTGAAAAGTGAAAGAATGGAAAAATATATGTGCAGTTAATAACCAAAAGAAAGGATGGCTGGCTATCCTAATATCAGATAAAGTAGACTTTAACTAAAAAAATTTTATAAGAGAATAAAAAGGACATTATATACTGATAAAAAATTCATCAAGAAGGTATAAAAATAAGAAGTATATACATACCTAATTACAGAGCCTCCAGAATAAATAGACAGAATTGAAAGAAGAAATAGACAGTTTTACAATAACAGCTGAAGATATCAATATCCTACCTTCAATAAACATCAATAAGGAAATAGAGGACTTGAAAAATAGTATAAACTGAATAGATATAATATTTATAGAACACTCTACCCGAAAAAAACATAAATACATATTTTTCTTAAGTGTGGATGGAACATTCTCTAAGATAGAACATATGAAAACAAGTTTCAATGAATTTTAAAAGACTGAAATCATACAAAATCTATTATGACCAAAAGGGAACTTATACCTGTAAATATCTTCTTAAAAAGAAGATTTAAGGGGCACCTGGGTGGCTCAGTCAGTTGAGCGTCCAACACTTTGTTTCAGTTCAGGTCATGATCTTAGGGCCATGGGATCGAGCTAACATGTGGGCTCTGCACGCAGTGCAGAGTCTGCTTGTCTACCTCCCTCTGTTACTCCCCCCCACTTGCACACTTTCTCTCAAATAAATAAAATCTTAAAAAAAGATTTAAAATCAATAATCTAACTTTGTACCTTAAGGAACAGAAAAAAAAACTAAACTCAAAGCCAGCAAAAGGAAGAAAGTAATAAAAATTAGAGACTAATAAAACAAAGAATAGAAAAAAATAAGAGAAAAATCAACAAAACCAAAGACTGATTCTTCAAAAAGATTAACAAAATGGACAAGCCTTTATCTAGACTGAATAAGAAAAAAAGTGGGCGCCTGGGTGGCTCAGTCATTAAGCGTCTGCCTTCGGCTCAGGTGATGATCCTGGGGTCCTGGGACTGAGCCCCACATCGGGCTCACTGCTCCACAAGAAGCCTGCTTCTCCCTCTCCCAGTCCCCCTGCTTGTGTTCCCTCTCTCGCTATCTCTCTCTCTGCCAAATAAATAAATAAAATCTTTAAAAAGAGAGAGAGAGAGAGAAGACTCAAATTACGAAAACCAGAACCGAAAGCAGTAATATTACTACTGACCTCACAGAAATACAAATATGAAAATAATACTATGAATAATTACATGTCAACAAATTAGATAACCTATATGAAATGAAAAAAATTCCTAGAAACATACTATCTACCAAAACTGACTCAAGAAAAAACAGAAAATCCAAATTGACTTATAACAGAGAGATTATATCAGTAATCAAAAGCATCCCATTAAAGAAAAGCCAAGGACCAGATGGCTTCACTGCTTAATTCTACCATATAAAGAATTAACACTAATCTTATAAATCTTCCCCAAAAGACTAAAGAGGGAAAACTTCATAAGTCATTCTATGAGGTCAGAAGCATCCTAACAACAAAGTCAGACAAAGAGAGCACAAAAAAAGAAAACTACAGACCAATATCCATTGTAGATATAGATGCAAAAATCCTCAACAAAATACTAACAAACCAGAATATATTAAAAGGGGATTTATTCCAGGATTGCAAAAGTGGTTCAACACAGAGGAATCATTACACCCACATAAAGACTGAAGGAAAGACAAAACAAAACAAAATAAAATCAGTTCAAACAATGCAGGAAAACTATTTGAAAAATCCAATCTTTCATGATAAAAACACATAAATTATGAATAAAGGGAACTTCTTTGACATAAAAGATATTTATGAAGAACCTACAACTAATAGCATACTCAATGATGAAAGACTAAAAACCTTTACCCTAAGATTAAGAACAAGGTAAGAAAGCCCACCCTTGCCACTTCTATGCAACATTATATTGGAAATTCTAGCTGGATCAATAAGGCAAGAAAAAAAATAATAAAACACATCAAAATCAGAGCAGAAGTAGAAATACCCTTATTCCCAGATATGATCTTAAACAGAAAATTCTAAGGACTACACACACACACACACACACACACACACACACACACACACACAAACCTGTTAGAGCTAATAAATTCAGCAAAGTTGCAGGATAAAAGATCAACACACAAAATTTAGATGTATCTCCATACACTAGCAATGAATAATCTGGAAAGAATAATAAGAAAATAATTCCATTTATGATATGGTCTAAATGAATAAAATATACAGAAATAAATTTAACCAAATAAGTAAAAGACGTTTATACTGAAAACTATAAAACACTGCTCAGAGAATTTAAAAATACCTAAATAACTGAAAAGGCATCCAGTCTTCATGGCTTGGGAGACTTAATACCATTAAGAGGATAATACTTACTACCCAAAGAAACGTACATATTCAATACAATCCTTATCAAAATTCCAAGAGTCTTTTTTGTAAAATGGAAAAGCTGATCCTCAAGTTCAAAGAAATTCAAGGGGCCCAGAAGAGTGAAAACAATCTTGAGGGAAAAGAAAAAAGAAAAAAAAATCAAAGTCGAAAGACTCACAACTCCTGATTTCAAAGCTTTCTACAATGCTACAGTATCCAGTGTGATACTGACATAGAAGAGACATATGTACAACAGACATGTATACATATATATACACAGACATATATACACTAACAGAACTGAGAGTCCAGAAATAAACCATACATCTATAGGCAAATGATTTTTGAAAAAGGTGCCAAAATAATTCAATAGGTAAAGAACAGTTTATTCATCAAACAGTGCAGAGACAACTGGATATTGATGCAGTGCCCTTCCCTTCTTCATTATTTATTACTGCATGTTAGATTTTTCTGGATCAGTTTTTTTCCCCAGGAAATTCCTATAGTGAGAAAGACCCAGAATATTCCTTCAGATACCACCAACTAGTTTCTTTCTGTGCCACAACAGATAAGCCAAATCGGTAAATGTATTTCCTTTGTATGATTCCTTTTATAGTTCTAGACTGCTGTTAACTGTGCATATTCCCTCATTCAGAATTAGTCATTAATAATTAGAAAGTACATTAATGTTTTTTGGCTCACATTTTTTAATACCTGACTCTCCTGGTCTCTTCATTTCCCATTTCTTGCCTACACCTCTCCTTGCACATCTATCTGGTTCTACCCTTGCTTTCCTACATAGAATACTGGTTTTTTAAAACAGGGAATATTATTTTGTACTACAACTGAACCCCTTACCATGAAGAAATACATTTTTCAAAATTGAACTGAAATTCACGTAACATAAAATTTACCGATTTAAAGTATACAATTCAGTAGTACTTAGTACATTTAGGGTCATACAACCACCACCTTTATCAAGTTCTGAAACATTTTCATTACTCTGAAAGAAAACCTCATGCCTGTTACACAGTCACTCCCCATTCTTTCTTCCTCCCAGTTCCTTGCAATGACCACTTTGCTTTCTGTTTCTATTGATTTAACCCTCCTGGAGGTTTCATATCCATGGAATCATACAATATCTGACCTTTTGTGTCTGGTTTTTTGACTTAGTATGTTTTTGAGATCATCCACATTGTAGCATGTATGAATACTTCATTCCTTTTATGTATGTCTAGAGCATATTTTTTATCCATTTATCCATTGATGGACAGTTGGGTTGTCTCTGTATTTTGACTATTAAGAATAAATACTGCTGGGCACCTGGGTGGCTCAGTTGGTTAAGCGACTGCCTTCGGCTCAGGTCATGATCCTAGAGTCCTGGGATCGAGTCCTACATCGGGCTCCCTGCTTAGCAGGGAGTCTGCTTCTCCCTCTGACCCTCTTCCCTCTCATGCTATGTCTCATTCTCTCTATAATAAATAAATAAAATCTTTAAAAAAAAAAAAAGAACAAATACTGCTATGGGCATTTATGTACATTTTTTGGGGGATAGATGTTTTTAATTTTCTTGGATATATATCAATGAGTAGAACTGCTGGGTCATATGGTAACTAGGCTTAACTTCTTGAGGAGCCACCAAAAGGTTTTCCACAGCATGAATCATTTTACCTTCCCATTAGCAGTGTATAGGGGTCCAACTACAAATAATAAATTTTGTTATGTAAAATTGGCCACAATTTTTAAAAAAAGAAAAAAGCCCTTTCCCTATTGAATTACTTTGGTAACTGTCACAAGTCAATTAGTTACACCTGTGAATCCATTTAAGAACTCTATTGTGTTGTATTCATCTATATATATGTCTAATCTCCTGCCAGTAAGGATACTGTACTTATATTAAATCTTGGAAAGAGATAAGCATCTTTGCTGCTTCTCAAAAACTTTTTAGCTATCGCAGGTCTTTTATTCTCCATATAAATGTATGATCAGTTTGTCAATTTTTATCCAAAAAGCCAGCTAGGATTTTTACGGGGATTGCAGTGACTATAATCAATTTGGGGAGAACTAATATCTTAACAATACTGAGACATCTGATGAATAAAAATCTGTCCACTTAATTTAGGTTTTCTTTATTTTCTCAGTAATATTTATCCTATATATGTTTTAATTTATCCCTAAGTGTTTTCTGAATGCTATTGTAACGGGTATTTTTAATTTCTTTTAAAATTATTTTTTACATTTTTAAAATTATATACTGATTTACTTGAAGTAGTTTTTCCTGTAGATTCCTTATGATTTTAACTGCACAAAACCATGTCATACAACAATAATACTTTTTTCTTCTTCATTTTCAATTTACAAACTGAAGTCTTTCACTTCCTTTTTTTGACTTATTACACTAAATAGAACTTCCAGTAAAATGCTGAAGAAGGGGGGAAGGAACAAGATGGCAGAGTAGTAGGAGACCTAAATTTCGTCTGTTCCCAGGAATTCAACTAGATAGGGATCAAAACATTCTGAACACCTAAAACTCACAGGAGATCGAAGAAAAGAAGAGCAGCAACTCTCTGAACAGAAAAGCAACCACTTTCTGCAAGGTAGGACGTGCAGACACGTGAATCCGAGGTGATATTCGGAAAATAGACGCAGGGGGAGGGGG
>NW_027397071.1:61365175-61366991 GCF_003265705.2 Callorhinus ursinus | reverse complement strand
ACAGCAATCAGACAACAAAAAGAAATCAAAGGCATCCAAATCGGCAAAGAGGAAGTCAAACTCTCACTCTTTGCAGATGATATGATACTGTATGTGGAAAACCCAAAAGACTCCACCCCAAAACTGATAGAACTCATACAGGAATTAAGTATAGTGGCATGATATAAAACCAATGCACAGAAATAAGTGGCATTCCTATACACCAACAACAAGACAGAAGAGAAATTAAGGAGTTGATCCCATTTACAATTGCACCCAAAACCATAAGATACCTAGGAATAAATCTAACCAAAGAGGCAAAGGATCTGTACTCAGAAAACTATAAAGTACTCATGAAAGAAATGGAAGAAGACACAAAGAAATGGAAAAACGTTCCATGCTCAGGGATTGGAAGAACAAACATTGTGAAGATGTCAATACTACCTAGAGCAATCTACACATTCAATGCAATCCCCAACCAAATACCATCCCCTTTTTTCAAAGAAATGGAACAAATAATCCTAAAATTTGTATGGAACCAGAAGAGACCCCGAATACCCAGAGGAATATTGAAAAAGAAAAGCAAAGCAGGCGGCATCACAATTCCATACTTCCAGCTCTATTACAAAGCTGTCATCATCAAGACAGTATGGTACTGGCACAAAAACAGACACATAGATCAATGGAACAGAATCGAGAGCCCAGAAATGGACCCTCAACTCTATGTTCAACTAATCTTCGACAAAGTGGGAAAGAATGTCCAGTGGAAAAAAAACGGTCTCTTCAACAAATGGTGCTGGGAAAATTGGACAGCCCCATGCAGAAGAATGAAACTGGACCATTTCCTTACACCACACACAAAAATAGACTCAAAATGTTCATTGAAAGACCTAAGTGTGAGAGAGGAGTCGATCAACATCCTAACGGAGAACACAGGCAGCAAACTCTTCGACCTCAGCTGCAGCATCTTCTTCCTAGAAACATCGTCAAAGGCAAGGGAAGCAAGGGCAAAAATGAACCAAAAAAAGCTTTTGCACAGCAAAAGAAAGAGTCAACAAAACCAAAAGACAACCGATAAAATGGGAGAAGATATTTGCCAATGACATATCAGATAAACAGCTAGTATCCAAAATCTATAAAGAACTTATCAAACTCAAAACCCAAAGAACAAATAACCCAATCAAGAAACAGGCAGAAGACATGAACAGACTTTTTTCCAAAGAAGATAACCAAATGGCCAACAGACACATGAAAAAGTGCTCAACATCGCTTGGCATCAGGGAAATTCACATCGAAACCTCAATGAGATACCACCTCACACCAGTCAGAATGGCTAAAATGAACAAGTCAGGAAACGAAAGATGTTGGCAGGGATGCAGAGAAAGGGGAACCCTCCTCCACTCTTGGTGGGAATGCAAGCTGGTGCAGCCACTCTGGAAAACAGTATGGAGGTTCCTCAAAAAGTTGAAAATAGAGCTACCATACAATCCGGCAATTGCACTACTGGATATTTACCCCAAAGATACAAATGTAGGGATCCGAAGTGGTACGTGCACCCCGCTGTTTATAGCAACAATGCCCACAATAGCCAAACTGTGGAAAGAGCCAAGATGTCCACCGACAGATGAATGGATAAAGAAGAGGTGGTATATATATACAATGGAATATTATGCAGCCATCAAAAGGAACGAAATCTTACCATTTGCAACGACATGGACGGAAATGGAGGGTATTATGCTGAGTGAAATAAGTCAATCAGAGATAAGACATGTATCATATGACCTCACTGATATGAGGAATTCTTAATCTCAGGAAACAAACTGAGGGTTGCTGGAGG
>NW_027397071.1:61097351-61365075 GCF_003265705.2 Callorhinus ursinus | reverse complement strand
GACTCTGAGAAACAAACTGAGGGTTCTAAAGGGGAGGGGGTGGAGGGTGGGTTAGCCTGGTGATGGGTATTAAAGAGGGCACGTACTGCATGGAGCACTGGATGTTATACGCAAACAGTGAATCATGGAACACTACATCAAAAACTAATGATGTAATGTATGGTGATGAACGTAACATAATAATAAAAATAAATAAATAAATGAAATGTAAAAAAAATGCTGAATAAAAGTGATGAGAGCAAACATTCTTTCCTTTATCTTGTCTTGGGGGATAGCGTAACTATGGTATTAGCTGTAGGTTTTTCACATACTCTTGATCAGGCTGATCTTTCCTTCTATTCAGTTTCCTAAGAATTTCTACCATAACTTGGTGCTGACTTTTGCCAAAAATTTCCTGTATTTATTGAGGTGATCATATGAGTTTTCTCCTTAAACCTATGAATATAGTGAATTCCATTGGCTGACTTTAAAATGATACATCAATCTCACATCTTTCAGATAAACACCATTCAGTCAAGATATATTAAATTCCATGTCCCTGGATTCAACGGCTAATATTTTATGGATTTCACATCTATGTTAACGAGGATTTTGGTCTATAGTTTTCTTCTCCTGTGTCTTTGCCTGATTTGGGTACAAGGGTAATGTCCTCATCTATTTTCTGAAATAGTCTACATAGACTGGTATTATTTTCATCCTTAAACTGTTTGACAAAATCCACCAGTGATCTGTGCCTAGAGTTTTCTTAAGGAAGGTTTTTAATGATCAATTTACTTTTTTAAAATGTTATAAATATATTCAAATGTATTTCTTAATATTAGTAATATGTATCTTCTCAATTGTTGAAAGAACTGGCAAAAGCCATTCATAATTCTCTCCTCATGTGCTTTTAGGTCTGGAGGATCTATAGTAATGCCCCACCTTCATTCCTAATGAAGTGTAAAAGAATTACCTTATGAAGATGAAGAATTATCCTATCATTGGTAATGTGTGGGGGGGGGAGGGAGGTACTCTTAGATCAGCCTAGTTAGATTTCTATTAAATATGGAGAACAAACTGATGGTTACCAGAAGGAAGCTGGATGGGGGGATGGGCGAAATGGGTAAAGAGGAGTGGGAGATACAAGCTTCCAGTTATGGAATGAGTAAATCATGGAGCTAAAAGTACAACATAGGGAATATAGTCAGTGATGTAATAGCATTGTATGGTGATAGTAGCTACACTTGTGGTGAGCATAGCATAATGTATAAAGAAGATGAATCACTATACTGCACACCTGAAACTAATGCAATACTGTGCATCAACTATGCTCAAAAAAAATTTTTTTAAGACAATTCATTGAAGTATACACTTAATGATTTCTGCCCTTTTCAGTATGTTAAACTTCAATAAAAAGGTGATAAACAAAACAAGACATTAACATAAAATAATTGTGATAAAAAATATCTGGTGAATTAAAAATGTAAATGGATAACCTAGAAAAAAATACCAGTATTTTTGCTTTCATTAGTTTTATTGTTTTTTACTTCACTCATTTCTGCATTTATCTTTATTTGCTTCCTTCCGCTTAGTTTGCATTTAAGTTGCTTAAGGTGGAAGTTTAGATCAATGGTTTTAAATCCTTTCTCTTCTAAAAGTAAGCATTTATAGCTCCATATTTACCTTTAATCACTGCTTTTCCTATGTCACAAATCTTGATATATGTACTTTCATTATCATTCAACTCAAAATAGTTTCTAGATTTCCTCATCATTTCTTCTTTGGACCATGCATTATATTTGAAATGATGTTACTTAATTTCCAAATATTTAGGGGTTTCCCACACATCTTTTTGTTATTGATTTCTAAGTTAATTCCATCAGAGTCAGAGAACACATTCTCCCATTATACTTTTAAATCTGGAGGATCTTTAGTAATGGCTTCTTCATTCTTGATAAAAAATAAAAGAATCATCTCATGAAGATGAAGAATTATCCCATCATTGATCACTTTTTTAAAGATTTTATTTTTAAGTAATCTCTACATCCAACACAGGACTCGAACCTACAACCCCGAGATCAAGAGTGGCATATTCCACAAACCCAACCAAGAGGCACCCATCATTGATCACTTCTGTATGATATCAATACATTATAATTTATCAAGACTTTTTTGCCCAGCCAATGGTTTGTACTGCTAAATATTTCATATGCACTAAAATAAAATCTGTATTCTTCCACTGTTGTGAAGTACTTTATAAATTTATAACAGTAATATTATTATAGTTCAATTAAACCAATTAAGTCTAGTTATTGATAGTTTTCTTCAAATCTTTTATATTTTCATTGATCCTTTCTATTAATCACTAAGAGGAGACTACAGAAATCTCCAGTAATAATTTTGAATTTGTCTATTTCTACCCTCAGTTCTGCTCATTTTTGCTTGATATAATGAATATACACAAACGCGGGATATTATCTCCTGGAAGAATTGATTCTCTTACCGTTATGTTCCTTTTACCTTCAGTAATACCCCTTATCCTAATGTCTGTTTTGTCTGATATTCAAACAACCACTTTTAAGCTTTTCAATAATTTCATAATATAGTTTTTTGCATACTTTTAATATAACCGTTGCTTTATTTATACAGTGCACATCTCCTAGACAGACTAGTCAGGTCTTTTTTATCATTCCGACAATCTCTGGCCTTTTAAATGGTGTATTTAAAACATTCACATTTAATGAAATATGACTGCGTTTACAATCTTCCTATTTGTTTTCGAACTATTTCAGTCTGGTAGCCTTTAGCAGTTATTTTGTTTTTTTTTTTTTTTAATTCAATCTAGTTAACATATACTGTACTATTAGTTTCAGAGGTAGAATTTAGTGATTCATCAGCTACATATAACACCCAGTGCTCATTACATCAAGTACCCTCCTTAATGCCCATCACCCAATTACCCCATCTGCCCATACACCTCCCCTCCAGCAACCCTCCGTTTGTCTCCTATAGTTAAGAGTCTCTTATGGTTTGCCTCCCTCTCTGTTTTCATCTTATTTTATTTTGCCTTCCCTTCCCTATGTTCATCTGCTTTGTTTCTTAAATTTCACATATGAGTGAATGCATATGGTATTTGTCTTTCTCTGACTTATTTCACTTAGCATAATACCCTCTAGTTCCATCAATGTCACTGCAAATGGCAAGATTTCATTCTTTCTGATGGCAGAGTAATATTCCTGTGTGTGTGTGTGTGATGTATGTGTGTGTATGTATATATATATATCCATATATATATATATATATATATATATCCCATCTCTTCTTTATTCATTCATCTGTCGATGAACATCTGGGCTCTTTCCATAGCTTGGCTATTGTGGACATTGCTACGACAAACACTGGGGCACATGTGCCCCTTCGAATCGCTGTTTGTATCCTTTGGATAAATACCTAGTAGTGCAAGTGCTGGATGATAGGATAGTTCTATTTTTAACTTTTTGAGAAACCTCCATACTGTTCTCCAGCGTGGCTACACCGTTTCCATTCCCGCCAACAGTGTAAGAGGGTTCCCCTTTCTCTGCATCCTCACCAACATCTGTTGTTTCCTGAGCTGTTCATTTTGGCCATTCTGACAGGCATAAGGTGGTATCTCACTGTAGCTTTGATTTGTATTTCCCTGACACCGAGTGATGTTGAGCATTTTCTCATGTGTCAGTTGGTCACCTGAATGTCTTCTTTGGAGAAATGTCTGTTCATGTCTTCTGCCCATTTCTTGACTGGATTTTTTTTGGGGGGGTGTTGAGTTTGTACTATGAAAACTATAAAACACTTGTGAAAGAAATTGAAGAAGACACAAAGAAATGAAAAAACATTCCATGCTCATGGTTAGAAGAATAAATATTGCTAAAATGTCTATGCTACCCAAAGCAATCTACACATTCAATGCAATCCCTCTCAAAAACACAACTAGCATTTTTCACAGAGTTGGAACAAATAATCCTAAAATTTGTATGGAACCAGAAAAGACCCCAAATGGCCAAAGGAATGCTGAAAAGAAAACCAAAGCTGTAGGCATCACAATTCCAGACTTCAAGCTGTATTACAAAGCTGTAATCATCAAGACAGTATGGTACTGGCACAAAGACACATAGATCAATGGAACAGAGTAGGTAACACAGAAATGGACTCTCAACTCTATGGTCAACTAATCTTCAACAAAGCAGGAAAGAATATCCAATGGAAAAAACATAGTCTCTTCAATAAATGGTGCTGGAAAATTGGACAGCCACACGCAGAATAAAGAAACTGGACCACTGTCTTACACCATACACAAAAATAAATTCAAAATGGATGAAAGACCTAAATGTGCGACAGGAAACCATCAAAATCCTAGAGAAGAACACAGGCAACAACCTCTTTGACATTGGCCATAGCAAATTCTGGCTAGACACGTCTCCAAAGGCAAAGGAAACAAAAGCAAAAATGAACTATTGTGACTTAATCAAATAAAAAGCTTTTGCACAGCAAAAGGAAACAATCAACAAAACTAAAAGGCAACCTAGAGAATGGGCAAAGACATTTCAAATGACTTATCAGATAAAGGGCTAGTATCCAAAATTTATAAAGAATTTAGCAGTTATTCTTGATTTTGCTATTCTCGCATAGTGTTTGACTGTTTAAGGGTATTTTTATAAACCTGGGACATCCTCCACCTTTATTTACTTGGGTGTTATCTCTCCCACATAATCTATTCGCCCTTGTCATATCTCCTACTTGTCATGTAGCTGCATCTCATTCTAGCTTCTATGTCATCTTTTAAATGCTCTCTATATTTTACTGTGATGATTTGCTCTAATCTACCTCCTATTTCATTTTTTTTTAACTATGTAGCTTTCTAATTTACTCATCTATTTTTTTTTCCTTTCAGGACTTTCTTTCAGATTCTTTTTATTTTTTTATTTAAATATTTTATTTATTTATTTTTTAAGTAGGCTCCACACACAATGTGGGGCTTGAACTCATGACCCTTAGATCAAGAGTTGTATGCTCTACCAACTAAGCCAGTCAGGCACCCACGGATTCTTTTTAAAAATCCATTCTATATTTGTCACTATACTGTTTCTATCTTATGAATTCTATTCTCTGTTGCTTCACATATTTTAAACATCCATTTCAAAGTCTCTTTGAGATTGTTATCAATTCTCAAGTTCTTAGTTCTTCAGTTTTTGCATCTGCTGACTGTGATTGTGGCTTCTCTGTGGCATATAATTTCTGACATTAAGTTCATCTTCAGCAGGATTCATTTTCATGCTTTGGGTTTTTGTGGTGTCCTTACAAAGTGTCTCTTGCATTTACCTTGGCTGAAACTTTAAGCATTTCATTAGTTCTGGACCAGTTCTTATTTGTCTTATTCTTATTTCTTATTTAAATTCAGAGATACCTTTTGATACAATCTTGTAGTTCCAGTTTTTTGAGGATGATGCCTTTTCCACCAATGTTCCTAAGTCAAAATTCCCTTTCTTTACCACATCCCTGAATCTATGGGTAGAATTTTACCAGATATTATTTCAGAGACAGACACCAGGCTTTTACAACTTCTTGCTTATACAGGTCTAAGGTCTTAGCCTTCAACTACAGGCATGAGATCAGCATCCAGCAATAATGTTATCTATATGAAGTTCAAAAGGCCATTTGAGTTCAGCAACTGGCCACTCCAAAGGCAGTGATTTCCCTTTTGAGTTCTAGTATCTGAGAACTCTGCTTTCTTCCTCTCTAGTTTGAACATGTTTAATTTTTTGTTGTTATTGCTGTTTTATTTTGTTGGTTTCATTAAGCATTAACAGAGAGGGTCTTTAGCTCAGTCTTTCACACTATTTACAAGTCTATCATTCACCATTTTTCTTTCCTTTTTATAATAAAATTTCTTGAACATAAAAAGAAAAACATTCCATACCCTGGTATACCCCTCCACCCACATTTAACAATTTTATTATTTGTCATAAATATTTCAAATCCATTTTTTAAGTGAGAAAAATTTAGACGGTTTAAGTCCCTAATCTTTCTCTATTTTATAGCCTTTCCTTCTTCCTTCCCCAACAGTCTGAGAGTTACACCACCATGTTTTATATTTTTACATTATATATATGAATTCAGATACAACAGAATATCGTTTTGTGTTTTTAAAGTCTAGATAAATCTTACCAATCTGAATCTATACTTCAGTACATTTTATAAAAAACAACAGTATGTTTTCTGGTATAGATATATTTTAAATATGTAAACTTAATGGGTTGTAAGACATTCACACCTTCAATTTTTCCTGGTTTATCAGATTTTTCTTCCAAATCTTCATATTAGTTTGTATGACCAGCAGATTTTAATGAAAAATGTATCCCCAACTACTCAGCATGGTGCCCAGCACATAGATGTTAAATAAATGAATAAATTAATGAAGAGAAAAAAATTGACTATCTTATGGCTGCATGTAATGTCACCTTTTTGGTTTCATGTATTTTTTTCAGTGCATGTACTATATTGTCATCATATCTATACCATTGCATTAGGTCTGATTTGACACAGTGGGGTCTATTTCAGATGATACATGTATGAGTATACACTTTTATTTTAAATTTTCAAATTTTAGTTTTTTGATTTTTAAAAAATTCTAAGTTTGCAAATGTACTCATACTGCCTTTCAATTGCTTTCCTCTCTCTCTCCATTAAGTGACTGGGTAAGAGGAAAACACTCAAATTTTATACAGCACTAAGTTTTTGAAAAACTTGTCACTTTTTTAAAAAAGGTAAGTGGTATGGAGAGATTTTAAACATTACTAAAGTGATTTTCTATTTAAACTCAAGGGTCAATTTTTCTTTTAAAGAAATAATGTCAGGGCACCTGGGTGGCTCAGTCAGTTAAGCGTCTGCCTTCTGCTCAGGTCATGGTGCCAGAATCCTGGGATACAGCCGCACACTGGGCTCCCTGCTCAGTGGGGAGTCTGCTTCTCCCCATCCCTCTGCCCCCCACCCACCTGTGCACGCACACTCTCTCTCTCTCTCAAATGAATAAAATCTTAAAAAAAAAAGAAATAATGTCAAACAAAGGTCAAAAGTTCCTTAGCAACCAGATAAACAAATTCCTAACACAACATATTGAAATAGACTTTGTTTAATTATTAAAACAACTCTCTCCCTATATTATTTTTCTCTCATCTTAATGCATATTATATTAAAATTATAATTTTGTAATTATCTTATTTGTATGAGTGCTTTGAGAATATCATCAAGGAGGTAATGCCTACGTTGACAAGACTGATTGTAACTCTGAGGTTATGGCCTTTGTGACCATCTCAGGCTGGCACAGGGACAACACGCTGACTACCAGCAGCAAGACACACAGGTTCAAAGATTGGAGGACCACAAGGAAAAACGGGAATGTGGCAAGCATGACACTGCTAGATGTGCTGGACTCCATTATCTCTTCCCCCCACCCCCCAAGCCTGACCTACCAACATGCCCTTGCAGGTCATCTACAAGACTGGGGGCATCAACACCAAGCCCATGGGCTGAGTGGAATCAGCCTTTGTCAAGTATAGATTGGTAGTGACCTTTGCCCCCTGCAACATCACTCACAGAGGTCAAGTCTCTAGAGATGCATGCACCACAGGCCCTGCCCAACTACCGCATGGGCATCAACATGAAAAGCACTTCAGTGAAGAACATCAGGTGGGACAACAGGCTGCAAGAAACAGCCTGCCTTGGGTACCTTTGTCTCTCAGGTAACCATTCTCAACCACTCCTGTCATATCACAACCACTCCTGTCATATCACAGTACTGCCACATGGCCCATATCACCTGCAAGTTTGCTGAGTTGTAGAAGATGACTAACTGCAGCTCAGGCAAGAAGCCTGAAGACAACTCAAAGCTCTTAAGTATGAGGGGGCGCCTGGGTGGCTCAGTCGGTTAAGCGACTGCCTTCGGCTCAGGTCATGATCCTGGAGTCCCGGGATCGAGTCCCACATCGGGCTTCCTGCTCGGCAGGGAGTCTGCTTCTCCCTCTGACCCTCCTCCCTCTCGTGCTCTCTATCTCTCATTCTCTCTCTCTCAAATAAATAAATAAAATCTTTAAAAAAAAAAAAAAAAAGCTCTTAAGTATGAGGACCCAGCTGGAAAGCTTCTCAAAGTGCCTGCCCTTTAGTCACTTTGCTGTGTATGACATGAGGCAAACAACGGCCACTGGGGTCATCAAGGCCATGGAGAAAAAGAAAGACAGCTGATGCTAACAAAGTCACCAACGTGGCCCTGAAAGCAGCCAAACAGTGAGTGTGTGACAGCTATTTTAAGTCCTTCAAGACTTGGAGCCTTATGTAAGTACTGTTTACAAAGCAGTGGGTACCCATTCTCAAGCACAAGATCATCACTACGTGCAAGCTTTCAGAAGCACACTAGAAGTGACCAAAAAAGCAAAAGTTTAATTAAAGATGTCAAAATGAACAACATGTATGGCTTTCCTTGAAAACAAACAGAATTTCTTCAAACACACACAAATACATACTGACAAATACATATACTGCTATCTAGTTCATATCTCCCACTCAAACACTCAAACAAATTCTTTAACAATAGCACCCATCCCTGATTAGCATTAACCACAGCTTTAAACAAAAAATGATAAAAACAGGGCACCTGGATGGCTCAGTCAGTTAAGCAGCTGCCTTTGGCTCGGGTCATGATCCCAGGGTCCTGGGGTTGAGCGCCACATCGGACTCCCTGCTCAGCGAGAAGCCTGCTTCTCCCTCTCCCACTTCCCCTGCTTGTGTTCCCTCTCTCACTGTGTCTCTATCTGTCAAATAAATAAATAAAATCTTTTTAAAAAAAAAATCAATCCTTCCTTACAGCAAAAGATAAAACCTTGAGCAGACTGAAGACATGAAGTTTGCCATGGCCTCCAAGTGAGCTCTTACAAATCACTGGCTTCAGAACTGCAAATAGTTAAGATCACAGGCAGAAGTTATAACTATTCCTATAATCACTTATTTCCTGAAAGCAAAGGCCTTTCTTCTCTAACCCAGCCAAAGATTTCATTAGCATCTAATTCTCTGTATCAAACCCCTTCCTGCTTAAAATGCCTAGAGGTCTATTTGTTATCTTTTTTACCATATTCTGATTAAGACAACAAAATGGGTCTTCCTTTTCAAATGACATTGAGTGACAGTTGTATGAAAAGCAAAAGAGCTTAAGTATAGTAAGCAGTATGCTGTCTTTTAAATTCTAATTTTGAAAAAACCATTCACCCAAGTCCCCCTTTAATTATCACCACCACTACTTCTTTTCCTTTCAAGAACAAATGGGTTGGGGAGCCTGAGTGGCTCAGTTGGTTAAGCGACTGCCTTCGGCTCAGGTCATGATCCTGGAGTCCCGGGATCGAGTCCCGCATCGGGCTCCCTGCTCAGCAGGGAGTCTGCTTCTCCCTCTGACCCTCCCCCTCTCATGCTCTCTCTATCTCATTCTCTCTCTCAAATAAATAAAAAAAAAATAAAATCTTTAAAAAAAAAAAGAACAAATGGGTTTTTTTGTTTTGTAGGTTTTTTTTAAACAATGAAAATGACCCAACCACTGTCGTGAAAAAGCTCACTGTCTAGCAGGGCAAATACACATGTAAACAAACAAAACTATAAGAGGATATCCGATCCAACAGTCACACTACTAGGTATTCACCCAAAGAATACAAAAATACTAATTCAAAGGGATACATACACACCGATGTTTATAGCAGCATTATCAACAATAGCTAAATTATGGGGGTGCCTGGGTGGCTCAAATGGTTAAGCGTCTGCCTTCGGCTCAGGTCATGTACTGGGCTCGAGCCCCACATCAAGCACCCTGCTAAGCAGGGAGCCTGCTTCTCCCTCTCCCTCTGCCTGCCGCTCCTCCTGCTTGTACTCTCTCTGTCAAATAAAAAATAAAAAATCTTAAAAAAAAAAATAGCTAAATTATGGAAACAGCCCAAGTGTCCACTGACTGATGAATGGATAAAGAAGATGTGGTATATATACAATGGAACACTACTCGGCCATCAAAAAGAATGAAATCTTGCCGTTTGCAAAGACATGGATGGAGCTAGAGAGTATTATGCTAAGCAAATAAGTCAGAGATAGTCAAATACCATATGATTTCACCCATGTGTGGAATTTAAGAAACAAATAAACAAAGGGGAAAAAAGAAAGGCAAACCAAGAAACAAACTCTTAACTATAGAAAACTGATGGTTATCAGAAGGGAGGTGATTGGGAAATGGGTTAAATAGGTGATGGGGATCAAGGAGTGCCCTTATTGTGATGGGCACCAGATATATGGAAGTGTTGAATCACTATATCGTACACCTGAAATTAATATTACACATAAAAACTTCAAAAAAAAAAACCTTAACAGTATGCAAAATGTGTAAAAGAATTTTGAAAAGAGAGTAAATGACTCAGAGAGAATCAAAGAACTAAAGTAGTCCTTGAATAGGCTTTTGAAAGATGAAATGGGAGTTTCCAGGCAGAAAAAAGGTAGAGAATACTCTGTACAGAGAAAGCATCACGGATGCGTGAAATTATGGTATGTTTTGGGGGAAGTAGATCAAAATCAAGAACAATGCATCTACATCTTAGTTTCTAATACTATTACTAATACTATTCCCCCAGGGTTCCTTGGAGTAATGTATAATTCTAGGATTGGGGCAGGCAATATTGAAGATTAGCGTGGAACACCTTGCAGTGCCAGAGAGCATGTAAGTGTTCAAATACAAAACACACACACAATGAACAAACAATGAATCATGGAACACTGCATCAAAAACTAATGATGTAATATATGGTGATTAACAAAACACACACACAATGATAAGGATATGTAAGAAGGATGCAGTCGTTCACTGAAAGACCATAGTCAAAACTGGGACATTCAAGCAACAAAATAAATTGTTACTGGATTATAACCCGAAGTATAAAATAAATATCCATGAGTTCTGACTGATACACACACACATGCACAAATAAGAGACAAACCCGCCATGTACAATTCCAAATAATTTATGTAGATACTCAGCCTTCACAAAGACGGAGTGTTACTCCTTACTCCCTAAGTGTGGGATGCACATAACGACTCCCTTCCAAAGAGTACAGTATATAAATGGGAGGGAGGGAGTAACTTTACAATGGAAAAACTTAAACTTTATCCCAGCCAGGTGGTCAAGATCAGTGTCAACAATGCTGTCATGTGAAGAAAATGGTAATCTATCTCTGTGGTTTTCCTCCCAAAAAACCATTATTCCAGTCTAATCATGAGAAAAACATCAGACAAATCCTAACTGGAGGACAACCTGACAATACTCTTAAAAATTGTCAAAATCATCAAAAACAAGGAATGCTTGAGAAACTATCACAGCAAGAGGAACCTAAGCAGACAACAACTACATGTAATGCAGTATCCTTTATAAAATCCTGAACAGAAAAGAACATCAAGTAAAAATATTATACATTATGTAATATCTAGGTTCTAAATGTTCTACTAGTTACATTTATATCAACTTTATATTGAATGTAACAGTTTGGTTTTGAAAGCACCTTCCAGGCCTGGAAGAAATGCTTCCTCATTCCAATTAGCTGTTTTCCCCCTTCAGTTTATTGATGACTAACAAAAATGGCTATGCTCTGTGGACAAAATTAACTTAATAAATCAAGTATAAAAGTTGCTTTGGTGAATTATAAATGCTGTAAATTAATAATCAAAGTTATCTGCCTCCCTAAGTATTACACAAGGAACTAAATTATCATTCAAAAGCCCAAGAAACCAATAAAAGGCTAGGATTCTAGTCAAATTATTCACAGCCTTTTGAGTCAGATATAGAGGTGTCTGTTCCAGGTGGTTTCTTCTCTTTCACCCTAAGACCTAGAGATAAGATATAAAAGTTAACTATCAACAAACTCAACTGACATAATTCTCAGACTAGGGAAATGAGGCCAATGGAGAACACTCAAAATCATTTGGAACTCCCAGCATAAAACTCTTACCCATTCAGAGCAAACAAGTTATTTATTGTAAGCCAAGCAACTTACATTATCTCATTAAATCTTCTCAACAACCCTAAAAAGTGGATACCGTTATATCCATCTTAACAATGAGAAACATGTTTCAAGGAGGTTAAGATAGTAAATGTTATGTTCTGTATTCTTTACCACAATTTTTTAAATTCCAGGGGGAATAGTGGCAATGGTACACGTCAGATTTAAGAGACATTTCTATTCACAGTTTACACAAATTGAACCCAACACTTTTGAGGCAACTGTAAGATTTTCAGGATGTGCTGTCCATTGGTTAGAAACATGGGTCTAGAATTTTATTTTTGATAGTCATCATATGGGTCGTAAGTGAAGCCACTGGCATGGATGATATTACCCAACTGGGAGGGCTGAGAGAATGGTATTAGTTTCCTATTACTCCCATAACAAATTACCACAAAACTTAGTAGCTTAAGGCAACACAAATTTATTACCTTATAATACTGGAGGTCAGATGTCCTAAAAAAGGTGTCAACAGGGCTGCTTCACTTATGGAGGCTTTGAGAAAAAATGTTTACTGGCTTCTGGAAGCTACAGGCTTCTGGAGGCTGTCCTCAATCTTCGGAGCCTGGTCTTGCATTACAAACCCTTTCATCTCTGATTTTGTTGTCAAGTCACCTTCTCTCTAAATTTGACCCTCTTGCCAAACCCATATAAGGACCCTTGTGATTATATTGGGGCCATCTGGATAATGCAGCATAATTTCTCCATCTAAACATCCTTAACTTAATCATCTTCAAAGTAGCTTTTGTCATGTAAGGAAACATATTGATAAATTCTTGAGATTGGAATATGAACATCATTAGGGAGCCATTATTCTTCCTATCACAAGAACCCAGAGGAAAATTTAAGATGAAAGACATTTTAAAGGCTTCCTTGTTTACTGTAACAGAACTACCATTCTCCCACTCATTCAGACATAAACTTTAATCATCTTTCAGTCACTCCTTCATAACTTCTAATCCCTTTCCTATTCAGTCACCTAATTTTGATCACTGTACCTTAGGGATTTTTTTTTAATTCATATCTATTCCACTCCATGTCACTAGACCCATTTAGATTCTCAGTACCAAATATCTGAAATATTATAATAGTGTTATAGTACTCTCTGTGTGTTTTGTATTTTCCTCTTTTGATCCATTCTACCCACCAATATCAGATTAATCTTTGTAAAAGACTGTTTTAACCATTTCACTTCTATTGAAAAATCTTCCATGGGGGTGCCTGGGTGGCTCAGTTGGTTAAGCCTTCAGCTCAGGTCATAATCCCAGGGTCCTGGGATCGAGCACTGCATTAGGCTCCCTGCTCAGCAGGGAGTCTGCTTCTTCCTCTGAGCCTCCCCTCTGATTGTACTCCCTCTCTGGCTCTCTCTCTCTCAAATAAATAAATAAAATCTTTTTTTTAAAAATCTTAAAAAAAAAAAAAAAAGGAAGAAAAAAAGAAAAATCTTCCATAGTATTCAAAGCCTATCTATAGTCTGGCCTCTGCAAACCTAATCCACTTGACTATACAGTTAATTTTGTCTCCCAACATATGACATACATATGAACCCTGATTCCCATTTTGATTTTCCTATCTGTATTCTTGTCTATTCCTTCCTTCCTTAACCTTATCTTTAAGACTGAGCTATCATTTGTCCATCACTGTGTAGCTCTCTTCCTAACTTCTACAGTATTTAGAATATACATGACACTGACAATTAGTATATGCAACATTATAAACTTTTTTCTATGTATACAGCACGGTGGTTTCAGATGCTGTTTTCTCAAATTAAATTTTCCCAACCAGTTCTCTTTCCCCTTTCAATTGCCAACTGAGATTATCTTGTTTGACTATTACTAAGCTACTCAACAGATAGAGATCTTGTTTTACCCCCGAGCGGTAATCCGAGAGGTAATGCAGCTAAAAATGGAGAAAGAGGCAGAAAAAAAGATGGCAAATCTCAAAAAGAGTATGAGGTAGTCTGAATCTACATTCTTTGACAGGCAAGGAAATGTGATTTTCATATATGTTGCATGACCATCTCTGTGGATAGCTGGGGCTTCAGCCACCATACTGAAACCTCTTTCCTAGAGGACTGCCCAACTGAACAGGAGTACTCTAGCTTCAAGATGCTTCAGGATATAATGCTGGTAATGGGACCTGGGCTATAAAAAGACCTGTATAATATATACAGTAACTGAGGACCTGTCCTACTTCTGAGAAAAATCTCAAGGGATGAGACTACAATCATAGCTATTACTCAAAGAAGAAAGTAGGGCACATCTTAGGGCCTATGACACCAAAAAGAGGGAGCACCTGGTGAGTTAATTTGATTTTGACATGATGATGGAAGGGCTTATACAAGTGTAATCATATTTTGGCTATTCTTTCTCTTTCATATATTGTTTTTTCTGTTACTGGTACTGTTGTTGGAGGTATCAGTAATTACACTAAACCAATGATTATCAAAAGAAACTTAGTATTTCTCAGTCATACAGAAATGAGGCTATCATACTTGCCACATGGTATGTTGTGCAAAGAATCTGACAAGGTGAGGAACCTATACAGTTAGTTTTTATTCACCTAGTGATTTAGAATTAGGAGATAATGGTGCCTGCCACTTGTGAATGGAGCTCTTTCAGTTTTCCCCTACTCCTCTGATGAGTGTGTCAGAAGGCAAAAAAATTACTACACATTTGTAACCAAGTAATTTATCCTGGAAAATGTTCCATGTCCACTTGAGAAAAATATATATTTTGTTGCTTTTTGGATGGACTGTTCTGTACTGTTAGGTCCATCTTCTAATATGTTAACTTTAAAGGTCAATGTTTATTTTGTCTAAATAGTCTATCCATTGACGAAGCAAGGTATTAAAGTCCCCTACTATTATTGCATTGTTGTCTATTTCTCCCTTTAGGCCTGTTAATATTTGCGTTATATATTTAGGTGCCCCTATGTTAGGTGATAAGTATCTACAAATATTATATTCTCTTGTCAGATTCATGCCTTTATTATTATATAATGACCTTCTTTGTGTCTTCTTAAAGTCTTTGTCGTGGATTCTATACCCCAGCTTTCTGTTTCCATTGCATGGAATATCTTTTTCTATCCCTTCACTTTCAGTCTGTGTGTGTCCCTAAAGCTGAAGTGAGTCTCTTGTAGGCAGCATATAGTTGGGTCTTGTTTTTGTATCCACTCAGCAACTCTGTCTTTCGATTGGAGAATTTAGTCCATTTACATTTAAAGTAATTATTCAGGTATAGACTTATTGCCATTTTGTTAATTGTCTTCTGGCTATTTTGTAATCCTTTTGTTCATTTCTTCTTCTCTTGCTCTCTTCCTTCCTGATTTGATGATCTTCTCTAGTGGTGTACTTAGATTCCTTTCTATTTTTTGTGTATCTACTATAAATTTGTGCTTTATGGTTACCATGAGGCTTACATAAAACATATTTGTAACAGTCTATTTTAAGTTGATAACAACTTAAGTTTGAATGCATTCTAAAGTTCTACATTTTTACTCTTCCCCTCCTACATTTTGTTTTTAATGTCATAATTTATATCTTTTAACCTTGTGTTTCCATTAAAAAAAACTGCTGCTAGTTATTTTTACTGTTTTTGTCTTTTTAATTTTCATATTAGATTTATAAATGATTAATCCACCACCATTACACATTAGATTATCCTGAATTTAATCATATATTTACCTTTACTGATGAGTTTTATGCTTTCATTTGTTTTCCTATACTAATTAACTATCATTTCAGCTTAAAGAAGTTCCTTTAGGAGTGGAGCCTGAGGTTCCTGAGGCCTACGAGATGGACAGCCAGATTCCTTTTGATGACTACCCCTGGGTCTTCCTGCCTGCCTATGAGAATACCCTGGCATAGATTCTGCCTCTTGAGAGGGTGTATCACCCAGACTACAACGAGTTGACCCAGTTTCTGCCCCGAATTGTCACACTGAAGAAGCCCCCTGGAGCTCAGTTGGGATTTAATATCCGAGGAGGAAAGCCCTCCCAGCTAGGCATCTTTATCTCCAAGGTGATTCCTGACTCGGATGCACATCGGACTTCAGGAAGGGGACCAAGTCCTAGCTGTGAATGATGTGGATTTCCAAGACACTGAGCACAGCAAGGCTGTTGAGATCCTGAAGACTGCCTGCGAAATCAGCATGTGTGTCCACTTCTTTCCCTACAATTATCATCGTCAAGAAGAGAGGACTGTACACTAAAGAGCTGCAGCCCATAGCCCCCCACATGGCATCTTCTAGGACAAGCTGGTTAGGCCTCAGGGAAGCCTCTTGGGAACCTCAACTCTCGGCCCCACCCTAGCAGAGCTGCATGGGGAGGATGGGGACACAGTGAGGCCCTGCTACCAAGCCAGCTAGCCAAATGCATTACCAAAACTGTACTGCACTTCTTGTTCCCTCGTTCTGTAGGTGAGCTTCATTCCCTGAAACGGGAAGGATGGAGATACCTAGGTATAGCCTGTGGAGAGCCCAGCTAGAAAAGGCAACTGACGTTTATTGAACACCACACGCTAGCCAATTACACATGTCATATCATTTTCATCAGAGTCTAGAAACCAATAGCAAAAAGGATCCTGGGGACCTTCCATCTCATCCCATCATGGTATTACCAGTCTCATACACTCCAGAGACTCCCTGGGACTGTTTCTCTCCCTCCTCCTCCTATCCTCTCCCCCAAAAAGTAAATGGCAATGCTGGGGGGAAAAAAAAATAAGTTCCTTTAACATTTCTTGTAAGGCCAATCTATTGGTGATGAAATCCTTCAGCTTTTGTTGTCTGAGAAACTCTTTATCTCTTCTTCAATTCTGAAGAACAGTTGTGCCACGCAGAGTATTACTAGTTGGCAGTTTTTCTTTCACCACTTTGAATATACCATGCCACTCACTTCTGGCCTACAAAGTACCTGCTGAAAAATCTGCTTACAGTCCTATGGGGGGAGGGGTGTCCTTTGTATATAACAAGCTGTTTTTCTCTTTTTACTTTTAAGATTCTCTCCTTATCTTTAACTTTGGCAATCTGATTATTATGTATCTTGGTGTGGGTCTCTTTGGATTATCTTATTTAAAACTCTCTCGGTCTGGGGGCGCCTGGGTGGCTCAGATGGTTAAGCGTCTGCCTTCGGCTCAGGTCATGATCCCAGGGTCCTGGGATCGAGTCCCGCATCGGGCTCCCTGCTCCTTGGGAGCCTGCTTCTCTCTCTGCTTCTCTCTCTCTCTCTCTCTCTCTCCCTCTGTCTCTCACGAATGAATAAATAAAATCTTAAAAAAAAAAAAAAAAAAACTCTCTCGGTCTGGATGTCTGTTTCCCACCCCAAGTCTGGGAAGTTTATAGCCACTATGTATTTTTTGTTAACATTTTTCATTTATTTATTTATTTGGGGGGGGAGAGAGAATGAGAGAGAAAGAGAGCACAAGCAGGGGAGAGGAACAGACGGAGAGGGAGAAGCAGACTCCCCACTGAGCAAGGAGCCTGATGTAGGACTCAATCCCAGGACTTCATTATCATGACCCAAGCTGAAGGCAGACGCCTAATCAACTGAGCCACCTAGGTGCCCCTTTTAGCCACTATTTCTTCAAATAACTTTTCTGCCCCTTTCTCTCTTCTCTTTCTGAGAAACTTCAAAATGTAAATATTGATTTGATGTTGTCCCATAAGTTCTTTATCTTCACTTTTTCATTCTTTGTCCTTTTTGACCCTCTAACTCGATGAATCCACTGCCCTGTCACCAAGTTTGCTGCTCTCTATCTTCTACTTCATCTACTCCATTTCTGAACACCTCTATTGAATTTTTCAGTTCAATTATTGTATTCTTTGGTTCTTCTGATATCTCTTTGGTACTTTATTATATTTTCTATCTCTTTGCTGAAATCCTCACTTTGCCATGCATTGCTGTCCTGACCTCAGTGAGCATCTCTATGACCATTATTTTGAACTTTAACAAAAATTTTTTTTAAAGATTTTATTTGAGAGATCGTGTGCATGCGTGGACATGAGTGGGGGGGAGGGGCAAAGGGAGAGGGAGAAACAGACTCCCCACTGAGCAGTGAACCCGACAACACAGGGCTCAATCCCAAGACCCTGAGATCATGACCTGAGCTGAAGGCAGATGCTTAATCAACTGAGCCACCCACCCAGGCACTCCTATTTTGAACTCTTTATCAGATAAATCACTTATCTCTGTTTCATTAAGATCTCTTCCTGGGGTTGTATCATTTTCCTTCACTTGGAATATACTCTGTTCATTTTCCTTGACTCTCTGGGCTGGTTGCTAGGCATTAGATGAAACAGCTACCCCTTCCAGTCTTGATGTAGTAGTCTTATGTAGAAGATGAACTTTATCTTTCAATCCTGCCCTAGCTCTTGGTTGTCTCTCAAACTTTTATGATCATCCAAGCACACCTCTTTGTCCCTAGTGGCTCCCAGTAGTTCAAGGTGTGCCAAAAACTGTCAGTAACCCAAAGGGGAGGATCTCAGCAGCCAGATGTAGGCTGATTAAGAGCTGGATCTACAGGGAGAGGAGGGGGCGGAGCAAGATGGCGGAGGAGTAGGATACCTGGATTTCGTCTGGTCTCAGGAATTCAGCTGAATAGGGATCAAACCATTCTGAACACCTACAAACTCAACAGGAGACCTAAGAAGAGAGTAGCAACAACTCTCTGAATGGAGAAGCGACCACTTATTGGAAGGTAGGACATGCGGAGAAGTAAATCCGAGGCAATATTCGGGAGGATAGACGGCGGGGGAGGGGGCCTCCGTCCGCCGCTTCTGGCAAGCGATAGAGCCGCAAAGCACAAAATCGGAACTTTTAGAAGCCAGCACCGCGGAGGGACATCGCTCCAGTGGCTAAGCGGGGGGTGGAACCCTCGCGGGACAGTGTGGTCTCAGGACCCTCGGGGGTCACAGAAAGACCGGGGGTGCCTGAGTGCAGCAGAGCTCCCAGGTATTGGAGCGGGGAAGCCGGCTGCAGAGACGGAGCCAAGGCGCGGGCTCTCAGCTCCGGGTGGCCATAAACTGTGATCTGCGGCCCAGTCGGGCCACTGCTCCTCCAGCAGGGACCCAACAAGCAGCAGAGCCGGGGAGACTCCCCTCCATCTCCCGGGAGAAGCGGCGCAGAAGCGCATCGCAGGGATTTTCTGGGTTTGGAGACTCCACACAGGGTCGAGTTCCAGAGATAGAAACGCTCGGTCACAGGCCGGGTGAGCACGCAGTGCGACCGGAGACCAGGGAGACCGGAGTGATTGCTTTTCTCTGGAGGCAAACTGAGAAGCAGGGTCCCGAGTTCTCAGCTCCTCCAAGTGGAGATTGGGAGGCCACCATTTTCACCCTGGTCCTCCAAAGCTGTACCAGAGCTTTGAGGGAACAAAAGCTCCTGAGAGCAAACCCTAGCAGCTTCTTAGCCCGGACCGACAACGGAGGGGCAATTCCGCCGCCGGCAAAGACATTTGGGAACCACAGCAACAGGCCCGTCCCCCAGAAGATCAGCACAAACAGCCAGCAAGCCAGGACCAAGTTTACCAATCAAGGAGAGCAGGAGAACTCCAGCGCTAGGGAAATACTGCACATAGAATTCATGGTTTTTTTTACCATGATCATTAGTTTTTCAAAGTTAATTTTTTTAACTTTTTTTAATTTTTTTTCCCTTTTCAACCAACATCTTATCAATCCCTTTTTTTTAAAAAACATTTTTTATTTTTCATTTTTAGAGTCATATTTTATCCCTTCAGAGTAGTTACCCTTATTTTTGGCATATATATATAAATTGTTCTCTCTTTAAAACTTTGAGATACAGTTTCTTCTAACAGATCAAAATATACCCTAAATCACTAGTGTATGGCTTTGTTCTAGTCTCCTGCCTCATCACATTCTCTACCGTTTTTTTCTTTCGTTTTTCTTTTTCATTTCTTTTTTTTTAATCTTCTTTCTTTTTTCAAACAATTTCTTATCTTAACAATCCCTTTTATAAAATCTTTTATAATTTTCATCTTTACAGTCATCTTCCACCCCTTCATTGTATCAACCCTTATTTTGTACATATATAAGTCTTTCTTCCTTTAAAATTTTAGGAGGCACTTTTTTCTAACACACCAAAATATGCCCAAAATCTAGTGTGTGGCACTGATCTATGCATTACCTGATCATATTGTTTTTTTTGTATTGTTCTGTTTTTGTTTTTATCTTTTTTTTTTTGTTTTTTTTTTCTTTCTCTTTCTTTTTTCTTTCTTTCCCTTTCTTTTCCCCTGGTTACTGGTCTTTTCTGATTTGTTTAGAGTATATTTGCTGGGGACGTTGTTAACCTGTTAGCATTTTGTTCTCTCATTCATCTCTTCTCCTCTGGACAAAATGACAAGACGAAAAAAATCACCTCAGCAAAAAGAACAAGAGATAGTACCGTCAGCCAGGGACCTACTCAATACGGATATTACTACGATGCCGAACCTAGAGTTCAGAATCATGACTTTAAAGATACTAGCTGGGCTTGAAAAAAGCGTGGAAGTTATTAGAGAAACCCTTTCTGGAGAAATAAAAGAACTAAAATCTAACCAAGTCGAAATCAAAAAGGCTATTAATGAGGTGCAATCAAAACTGGGGGCACTAACTGCTAGGATAAATGAGGCAGAAGAGAGAATCAGCGATATAAAAGACCAAATGATGGAAAATAAAGAGGCTGAGAAAAAGAGAGAGAAACAAATACAGGATCCCGAGGGCAGAATTCGAGAGATAAGCGACACGATAAGATGAAATAACATTAGAATAATTGGGATCCCAGAAGAAGAAGAAAGAGAGAGAGGGGCAGAAGGTATATTGGAGCAAATTATAGCAGAGAACTTCCCTAATGTGAGGAAGGAAACAGGCATCAAAATCCAGGAGGCACAGAGAACCCCTCTCAAAATCAATAAAAATAAGTCAACACCCCGACATCTAATAGTAAAACTTACGAGTCTCAGAGACAAAGAGAAAATCCTGAAAGCAGCTCGGGAGAAGAGATATGTAACCTACAATGGTAGAAATATTAGATTGGCAACAGACCTATCCACAGAGACCTGGCAGGCCAGAAAGGCCTGGCATGATGTCTTCAGAGCACTAAACGAGAAAAATATGCAGCCAAGAATACTATATCCAGCTAGGCTCTCACTCAAAATTGAAGGAGAGATAAAAAGCTTCCGGGACAAACAAAACTAAAGGAATTTGCAAACACGAAACCAGCCCTCCAAGAAATATTGAAAGGGGTCCTCTAAGCAAAGAGAGCCTAAAAGCAGCACAGATCAAAAAGGAACAGAGACAATATACAGTAACAGTCACCTTACAGGCAATACAATGGCACTAAATTCATACCTTTCAATAATTACCCTGAATGTAAATGGGCTAAATGCCCCAATCAAAAGACACAGGCTATCAGATAGGATTAAAAAACAAGACCCATCGATATGCTGTCTGCAAGAAACTCATTTTAGACCCAAAGACACCCAGACTGAAAATGAGGGGGTGGAAAACCATTTACCATGCTAACGGACACCAAAAGAAAACTGGGGTGGCAATCCTTATATCAGAAAACTTAGATTTTAAAACAAAGACTGTAATAAGAGATGAGGAAGGACACTATATCCTACTTAAAGGGTCTATCCAACAAGATCTAACAATTGTAAATATCTATGCCCCGAACATGGGAGCAGCCAATTATATAAGGCAATTAATAACAAAAGCGAAGGAACACATTGACAGCAATACAATAATAGTAGGGGATTTTAACACCCCCCTGACTGAAAAGGACAGATCATCTAAGCAAAAGATCAACAAGGAAATAAAGACTTTAAATGACACACTGGACCAAATGGACTTCACAGACATATTCAGAACATTCCATCCCAAAGCAACAGAATACACATTCTTCTCTAGTGCCCATGGAACATTCTCCAGAATTGATCACATCCTAGGTCACAAATCAGGTCTCAACCGGTACCAAAAGACTGGGATGATTCCCTGCCTATTTTCAGACCACAATGCTTTGAAACTAGAACTCAATCACAAGAGGAAAGTCGGAAAGAACTCAAATACATGGAGGCTAAAGAGCACATCCTACTAAAGAATGAATGGGTCAACCAGGAAATTAAAGAAGAATTTAAAAAATTCATGGAAACCAATGAAAAAGAAAACACAACTGTTCAAAATCTTTGGGATACAGCAAAGGCAGTCCTGAGAAGAAAGTATATAGCAATACAAGCCTTTCTCAAGAAACAAGAAAGGTCTCAAATACACAACCTAACCCTACCCCTAAAGGAGCTGGAGAAAGAACAGCAAGTAAGCCTAAACCCAGCAGGAGAAGAGAAATAATAAAGATCAGAGCAGAAATCAATGAAATAGAAACCAAAAAAACAGTAGAACAGATCAACGAAACTAGGAGCTGGTTCTTTGAAAGAATTAACAAGATTGATAAACCCCTGGCCAGACTTATCAAAAAGAAAAGAGAAATGACCCAAATCAAAAAAATCATGAATGAAAGAGGAGAGATCACAACCAACACCAAAGAAATACAAACAATTATAAGAACATATTATGAGCAACTCTATGCCAGCAAATTAGATAACCTGGAAGAAATGGGTGCATTCCTAGAGATGTATCAACTACCAAAATTGAACCAGGAAGAAATAGAAAACCTGAACAGACCTATAACCACTAAGGAAATTGAAGCAGTCATCAAAAATCTCCCAACAAACAAAAGCCCCAGGCCAGATGGCTTCCCAGGGGAATTCTATCAGACATTTAAAGAAGAATTAACACCTACTGTCCTGAAACTGTTCCAAAAAATAGAAATGGAAGGAAAACTTCCAAACTTGTTTTATGAGGCCAGCATTACCTTGATCCCCAAACCAAAGACCCCATCAAAAAGGAGAATTACAGACCAATATCCTTGATGAACATGGATGCAAAAATTCTCACCAAAATACTAGCCAATAGGATCCAACAGTACATTAAAAGGATTATTCACCATGACCAAGTGGGATTTATCCCTGGGCTGCAAGGCTGGTTCAAGATCTGCAAATCAATCAACGTGATACAATACATTAACAAAAGAAAGAACAAGACTCATATGATCCTCTCAATAGATGTAGAAAAAGCATTTGACAAAGTACAGCATCCTTTCTTGATCAAAACTCTTCAGAGTATAGGGATAGAGGGTACCTACCTCAATATCATAAAAGTCATCTATGAAAAACCTACAGCCAATATCATTCTTAATGGGGAAAAGCTGAGAGCCTTTCCCCTAAGGTCAGGAATGCGGCAGGGATGTCCACTATCACCACTGCTATTCAACATAGTATTAGAAGTCCTAGTTACAGCAATCAGACAACAAAAAGAAATCAAAGGCATCCAAATCGGCAAAGAGGAAGTCAAACTCTCACTCTTTGCAGATGATATGATACTGTATGTGGAAAACCCAAAAGACTCCACCCCAAAACTGCTAGAACTCATCCAGGAATTCAGTAAAGTAGCAGGATATAAAATCAATGCACAGAAATCAGTGGCATTCCTATACACCAACAACAAGACAGAAGAGAGACAAATCAAGGAGTTGATCCCATTTACAATTGCACCCAAAACCATAAGATACCTAGGAATAAAGCTAACCAAAGAGGCAAAGGATCTGTACTCAGAAAACTATAAAGTACTCATGAAAGAAATGGAAGAAGACACAAAGAAATGGAAAAACGTTCCATGCTCAGGGATTGGAAGAACAAACATTGTGAAGATGTCAGTGCTACCTAGAACAATCTACACATTCAATGCAATCCCCATCCAAATACCATCCCCTTTTTTCAAAGAAATGGAACAAATAATCCTAAAATTTGTATGGAACCAGAAGAGACCCCGAATAGCCAGAGGAATATTGAAAAAGAAAAGCAAAGCAGGCGGCATCACAATTCCATACTTCCAGCTCTATTACAAAGCTGTCATCATCAAGACAATATGGTACTGGCACAAAAACAGACACATAGATCAATGGAACAGAATCGAGAGCCCAGAAATGGACCCTCAACTCTATGGTCAACTCATCTTTGACAAAGCAGGAAAGAATGTCCAATGGAAAAAAGACAGTCTCTTCAACAAATGGTGTTGGGAGAATTGGACAGCCCCATGCAGAAGAATGAAACTGGACCATATCCTTGCAGCACACAGAAAAATAGACTCCAAATGGTTCAAAGACCTAAGTGTGAGACAGGAATCCATCAACATCCTAAAGGAGAACACAGGTAGCAACCTCTTCGACCTCAGCCGCAGCAACTTCTTCCTAGAAACATCGCCACAGGCAAGGGAAGCAAGGGCAAAAATGAACTATTGGGATTTCATCAAGATAAAAAGCTTTTGCACAGCAAAAGAAACAGTCCACAAAACCAAAAGACAGCCGACAGAATGGGAGAAAATAATTGCCAATGACATATCAGACAAAGGGCTAGTATCCAAAATCTATAAAGAACTTATCAAACTCAACACCCAAAGAACAAATAATCCAATCAAGAAATGGGCAGAAGACATGAACAGACATTTTTCCAAAGAAGACGTCCAAATGGCCAACAGGCACATGAAAAAGTGCTCAACATCGCTCGGCATCAGGGAAATCCAAATCAAAACCTCAATGAGATACCACCTCACACCAGTCAGAATGACTAAAATGAACAAGTCAGGAAACGACAGATGTTGGCGGGGATGCGGAGAAAGGGGAACCCTCCTACACTGTTGGTGGGAATGCAGGCTGGTGCAACCACTCTGGAAAACAGTATGGAGGTTCCTCAAACAGTTGAAAATAGAGCTACCATACGATCCAGCAATTGCGCTACTGGGTATTTACCACAAAGATACAAATGTGGGATCGGAAGGGGTACGTGCACCCCAATGTTTATAGCAGCAATGTCCACAATAGCCAAACTGTGGAAAGAGCCAAGATGTCCATCGACAGATGAATGGACAAAGAAGATGTGGTATAATGGAATATTATGCAGCCATCAAAAGGAATGAGATCTTGCCATTTGCAACGATGTGGATGGAACTGGAGGGTGTTATGCTGAGTGAAATAAGTCAATCAGAGATAAGACGTATCATATGACCTCACTGATATGAGGAATTCTTAATCTCAGGAAACAAACTGAGGGTTGCTGGAGTGATGGAGTTGGGAGGGATGGGGTGGCTGGGTGATAGACACTGGGGAGGGTATGTGCTATGGTGAGCGCTGTGAATTGTGCAAGACTGTTGAATCACAGATCTGTACTTCCAAAACAAATAATGCAACATATTTTTAAAAAAAAGAAAAAGAAGAAGATAGCAGGAGGGGAAGAATGAAGGGGAGTAAGTTGGAGGGGGAGATGAACTACGAGAGACGATGGACTCTGAAAAACAAACTGAGGGTTCTAGAGGGGAGGGGTGTGGGGAGATGGGTTATCCTGGTGATGGGTATTAAAGAGGGCACATTCTGCGTGGAGCACTGGGTGTTATGCACAAACAATGAATCATGGAACACTACATCAAGAACTAATGATGTAATGTATGGTGATTAACATAACAATAAAAAATTTTTAAAAAAGAGCTGGATCTTCAGGCAGCAGCTATCGGAGTAAATATATCTCTTTCACGAAAAGATTGGGGATCGGTATATCTGTCTGCACTGGGGTGACAGCCACTTAAGAACTGTTTCTTTGCTACCTTCCCACTGAACCCATGAACACAAGCCCTGCTGGCCACCAGAGCCAGGCTATCATCATACATGTCCCTGTACAACAGCCACAAAAGCTGGGCTGCCAGATGTGTGCACAAGCTCCTTTCATGGATCCACCAGTGATATGGCACAACGCAGAGAGTAAGTGTGAAGATGGCACCCATCAGCCTCCCCATTCTCTGGAGAGTAATGCAGTTTGCTCCCTGATTTGTGTTAAAAAAAAAAAAAAAAAAAAAAAAGCCTGCCCCTCAGACTGCAGTACTATAATATGCAAACAGGCCTCTTTCACAAAAAGTCTAGGCATTGCTGTCTGCTGCCTCTGTCCATGCCCTGGAGGATTGCTGGTTAAAAACTGTTTCTGTTTGTTACAGTCCTGTGTACTCATGAATGCAAGCCATGCTGGCCACAAGAGCCAGGCAATCAAGGGGCATCCCTGGTCAGTTGCTGCAAAAACCTTGGTGCCAGATGTGTGCGTGAGCTCCCTTCTGAGATAGTGAAGACCTGGTGCAGGGCAGAGGATGAGCAGGAAGATAGTGCCTGCTAGCCTCTGTGGTCTCTGGAGACTACTGCAGTTGGCCCCTAGATAGGTCTTAAATTAGAAGCCTGCCCCCCAGACTGAAGCTTTTAAGAGGGACTCTTTCACGTTAAGACTAGGTACGTTTCAGTCTGCTACCTGTGTGCTTGGTCCTGGGGGATTAGCTACAGTGAGTCAACAAAAGCCCTTCAAGAGCTGCCTCTGAGTTCACTATAGCCTTGTGGGTCTCATGAACACAAGCTCTATTTTCTTTTAAAGCAGGATGTTTTGGGGGCACATCCCTCAAATGGAAGTCTTAGAAGTTGGGGCACCAGATGTGGGATCCAAAACCTTTTCTTTTCAGGAAGAAGCTGGGAGTTGTTCCTTCCCTCCCAGGTATGTTGCTAACCAGGAGTTAGTTTTTATGGTAAGACTGTTTCTCAGCCTCTCCTAATCTTTTTTGATGAATTTTATCTCATTTACCAATGAGTAGGAGTCACTCAGCTTGTTTCCATATTTCTTTCAAAGGGAATGTTTCCATATGTGGCTGTAGACTTGGTGTGTCCATGAGAATAGCTGAGTTGAGCCCCCTATGTCACCATCTCAAACCGGTAAACTACATGCCAATTCTAATCCTCATAAATTAGGTAAATACTGCACAGAGGAAAAACTCCATCTATAGTTCTGTCTGAGATATTGAGGCATACACACATACACGCGCGCACACGCACAAATGCATATTTGTATATATATTCTCCATATATGTATGTATATAGAGAATGGTTCTCAGACAGCAAGACTGCTTTAATACTTAAAACATTTTTCCATAGACTAATTCTAGAGTCTTTATTCTTTCTCCCTAACACACTGCCTTTTAGGAAGAATACTTATAAATCAACAAACTTTCAAACAAAGTAAAATAAAACAAAAAACTTTAACTGGTATGTTTCATACATTGTTGGGGGAATTTTAAATGGTAAACCACTTCGAATAACCATTAGGCACTTTCTTAAACAGTTAATACATTACCTTATGACCCAGCAATTCCACTTCTAAGTATTTATTCAAGAGAAATAAAAACCTTCATAAAATGAATATCCACAAAAAGATTTATATAAGAATGTTAATATCAGCTTTATCCATAAACAAATGAACAAATTGTGATGTATTTATACAATAGACTACTACTCAGTAGTAAAAAGGAATGCATTTTTGATTCATGCCTCAACATGGATAAATCTCAAAAATATTATGTTGAGCGAGACAGGAAATAAGAAAAACATGTATGCTATATGATTCCATATACATGATATTCTAAAGTAGGAAAATCTTATCTATGGTAACAGAAATGAGAATAGCAAGTGCTTCTAGAGACTGGAGAAATGACAGGAAAGGACATGAGGAAGCCTTTTAAAGTGAGAGGAATGTTCTATATCTTAACTGGAGTTATTATTTCATGAATATACTTTTATTGACATTTATAAAACTGTACTATTAAGATCTGTGCATTTTATCTTATGGAGTATACCTCAACAACAACAAGAAAGGGTAGTATAAGAAAAAAAAACTAATGAAAGACGGGTCTCCCCAACCTTATTTCACTTCATGCCTTCATTTAATCATTCAAAAATATTTACTGAGCATCAACTGTGTTCTAGGTTCAGGAGATACAGTGAATAAAAATATTGAAAATGTTGCTCTCATTACACATGCATTGTAAGGGGGCGATACAGACAATAAACAAGGTTTAAGTATTTTAAATACACACAATAAGATAATGATAAATTAAGGATTACAGCAAGGAAGGGGGATATGAAACATTGGGAAGGGATTGAAATTTCTGATAAGAGTGCCCAAGTAAGACCAACATTAAGAAGATAACTTTGAGGGACGCCTGGGTGGCTCAGTTGGTTAAGCATCTGCCTTCAGTTCAGGTCATGATCCCAGCGTCCTGGATCGAGCGCCATGTCGGGCCCCCTCAGTGGGGAGCCTGCTTGTCCCTCTCCCTCTGCCTCCCCTATGCTCTCTCTCTCTCTCAAATAAATAATCTTTTAAAAAAAAAAAAAGGTAACTTTGGGGCTTGTATCTATGACTTGATTCTGGAATATGACTGAATGTGGCATTATGACAATTCTGAACCTAGGCCTTTATGAGTTTCTGCTTGCCCTCTTATATCTGTATTCATCACAGATGTGAACCCAGATAATCACTGGGTTATCTGTAGTCCCTTAAGAGGATGACAGAATGAATATGCATGTAACATTTCTGAGCTCCAACCTGCTCAGGAGATAGTCCAATAAGACCTCAAACATGAAGCAGAGCCACCCACACAAACAGCCTAGATCAGACAACTCACAGCAAATGCCTGAATGAAAGTAAATAATTGTTTTAAGCCACTGAATTTAGGGTGGTTTGCTGTTCAACGACAGCATCAGTTTGGAATGAAATACTATTTAGGATTTACATTTAAAAAAAAATACTCTAGTAGGCCACCTGGCTGGCTCAGTCGGAAGAGTTTACAACTCTTTGTTATGTTAATCACCATACATTACATCATTAGTTTTTGATGTAGTGTTCCATGATTCATTGTTTGAGTATAACACCCAGTGCTCCATTCAGTAGTCCCCTCTTTAATACAGCTCTTGATCTCAGGGTCATGAATTCAAGCCCCATGCTGAGGCTAGATCTACTTACGTAAATAAACTTTAAAAAAAATAAAATAAAAATAAAAAATGACTGAAGCAGTACTATACAATTATAAAAAGGAATGAGCAACTGTTCTATATATTACAATGAAGAGACTTCCAGAATATACCCTTGAGTGAAAAAAAAAAAAAGCTGTAGAAAAGGTGGTGTACGATACCATCATTTATTTAAGACTGATAGGAATATAAAAATATAAACATAGTCACTTTTACTTTTTTCAGTGGGAAAATAAAGGACTTTTTAATGTTAAAATAAGGAGGAAAAGGGAAAAGAAGTTAGAATTCTTTGACTACGATTCGTAGATTTCACTTTGTAACCATGTAAATATTTAACAACAAAAGATGTTTAAAGGATTCTCAAAGATAGAGTAACAGTGGCTAGCAACAGTGACTCTGGGTATGGAGCCTGCTTAAGAATTTTCCTTCTCCCAGGCGCCTGGGTGGCTCAGTTGGTTGGGCGACTGCCTTCAGCTCAGGTCATGATCCTGGAGTCCCGGAATCGAGTCCCGCATCGGGCTCCCTGCTCAGCGGGGAGTCTGCTTCTCCCTCTGACCCTCCCCCCTCTCATGTGCTCTCTCTCTCTCTTTCTCACTCTCTCAAATAAATAAAATCTTTAAAAAAAAAAAAAAGGAATTTTCCTTCTCCCCCTCCCTCTGCTCTTCCGCCCCCAACAAAAAAAACAAAAACAAACAAAAAAAAAAAGCCATTTATTTAAGCCTTTGGTATTGCTTAGTTGTGCTGAGAGTTTCCTACCAATCTCACTGAAGCCAACTTTTCAAATCTCCCAGTGGATTTCATTTTAGAGTCTACCACCCCAAGTACACAGACCGTCCCACTTACATTACAAATGGTTCTAATATAATAGTTTATATTTCACTTTTCCCTATTCAAGCAAAGATGAATAGCCAGTTTCCAAATACCTACTGATACTAATGCACCCACCAAACAACTAAAAAATTACATCATCATTAGTAGCCTTGAAGCCTTCAGAGTGCTACTTCCTAATCACTTTCCTTTTTCCACTAAGTTAACTATTACCCTGAATTTTACCTTATTATCTTGCTTTTCTTAAGAAAAATCTCTTCCCATGAATGGGTAAAACAACCATGAAACTTATATATGAACTAATAATATTTAGAAAATACAAGACTTATTATTCACTTATTCATTATATTTATTAAGCACCGATTCTATTCCAGGCTTAAGAAGCTCATAGTTTGGTCAGAGAAACATAACAGGAGTGATGGGAGGAAGGAAGAGGTAGAGAAGAAGAGATAAAACAGGGAAAGAGCAGTCATGCTAGGAAACTAAAATTAATTCACTTTTATTAAAACATAGATTTTTAATTAAGAATTGTGGGAAATGAAAGAAGAGTAACAGATGAGTTGTCTTCACATTATGAGAAAAATCAGATATATCCAAGGGATACTCAAAAGCAGAGCACTTAGAGGACTGGAGCACAACACAGAGCAGACTATTACTGTCAGTGCTACAATGGTAAGGACAATTTGATTTCAAGAAGGTCATCAACTTCAGAAAGAGGAGAGAGGCCTTGAGCAGCAACATGACAAGTCTCTATCACAGCATGGGGGCAGCATAGTAGACAAAAGTATTATCACTCCTACATCAGGTTTACCTGGGATGCTTATTAAAATACTGGTTTTTAGACTCTGCCTTGCACTACTGAATCAGACTTTCTGGAAGTAGGGCTCTAGTTTACTAACCATCTCAGGTGGTTCTTATACCAATTAAAGTTTGAGAACCACCAGTACAATGAAAACAGAGCATTGCCTACCTCCTAATCCCCAGCTGGCTATTTTCAAGTAAGCCACTTAAACTCAGTGCAAAAGTTTTCCTGTTGTTAAAAAGAACTACTGGGGTACCTGGCTGGCTCAGTCATAAAGCATGCAACTCTTGATCTCAGGGTCATGAGTTCAAGCCCACGTTGGGCACAGAGGCTTGCTTACTTACCTATATACATACATACACACATACATACCTAAAAAAGTAAAAATGAAAATCAAGGCTACTGAATTACACTATTTTAAATTTTATCAAGCATTGCTTTTCTGTTATTATTCTTTTTAACATCATTAGTCTGAGTAGAACCTACATAGATGCTTTTATTGACAATGTATGTGTACTAAGAAAAATAAAGCATGTCTCTACTATTTCCCAAAATAAGCTGCCATATGATTCTGTACTAATGTAATCTACTCACAAATTGGTCAATGCAAATAAATGCCAAACAGTACCACAGTGCAGATGCACACACATTTTATCACACAGCAGTTTGATATTAGGAAATACTAACAATCATTGACCCAGTTTCAGTTTCTTAAATAACTTTTCTTTGAAAGTTTTTCTTAAAACTTTAAATTTTTCTTTAAAAAAAATCTCAAAATGTAGAAGCTCCACCAAAATTGAATTGTATCAATTCAATATCTATCTTTCATACAAACATCTCCTTCATATAAGTTGTACATGCATTCAATTCACAAAAATGAACCAGGCACTATTGTTAAGTTGGGGAACTCAAGTCTTGAAAATCCTTTATTATTATGACACTGCATTTTTAAGGTATTTCTAAAAATACTTATAAATATGCTTCTACCGCCTAGTATAGCACTTATCATAGTATTACAATTGCTGGTTTATGTGCCTCTACCTCCCACTAAACTGTAAATGCCAAAAATGCACAGATCACTGACCATCATGGTCAGTGTTGTAACCCCTATGCATAGCAAATTGCCCGGCACATACTAAATCAGTCAATTAATAGTTGTTGAAAGGATAAATGGATGGACGAATTTCATAGAAATACACTTCTTATGCACTCACTGTTCAAGTATTTTAGACACATTAATTCATAACCCTCTCAACATCCTCACAAAATTAAGTACTACTGAGGAAACAAGCTCAAAGAGATCAAACAGCTTTACCAAATTGCTCAGCTACTCAGTAGCAGAACCAGAATTTGAATCTAGAGCCAGAACATCAAAGTGATCAATCTTTCCACTACAACCCTGCAAATTTCGTCAAGATGTTAACATAAAAAAGGAAGAGTACTTGTACCACAGTCTTAGGAAGGCTTGGGTTGTTCCCGAGTTTCATCAAGAAGAATAAACTGTCAGCAGCAAAAGTATCAATCAAACTAATCACATTAATATAACTTAAGTTCTAACAAAAGGGTACACCAAATATAAGGAAAGAAGATTCAGAAAGTAAGAATTTGTCCATTACTGACCAAAAAAGTTACTATAAAGATATCTTAAAGATACTAAAAGATAGTATTCATGGAACTAATTGCATGAATATCTCAACACTAGAAATAAAGCAAGAATAATTCCCTAGACTTAGCATAGCCTGGGTAAGCCATCCTCTAAACCACTCGAGGTACTTTGTTCTGCTCTGCTTCCTTACTTACCAATCCATATTCTGATAACCAAACTGGTTTCTCAGATATCCTAATACCAGGAAGAGAATGTCTGAATAACGATTACAAGTACTGTGGTCAATATAAAAGTGTCTATCCTGTTGTAAATTAATATTCTAGTTAACAAATCTGCCTCCTGTGAAGCTGTTATTTCGAACCAATTCCCCAGAACATTATCACTGATGGGTAACAGATAAAGAACAAATAGTCTGCAGAGCAAAGAACCAAACCACAGAATTGGGATAAATTGGCCAATCTCTCTCATTACTTGAGTCACATTTCACAAAAATACCCAAACCTTGCATTTACAACTATGATTCAATTTTAGCAAAATCTTAAAGTTAGATCTTTTTCTCCATTCACTTTCAAGTATGCCAAACGGAATTTTGCTTATGATACCACAGGCATAAAAATAAGTATACAAAATTATACAGGCCAATAAAAAGCACTTTTTGATATAAGCAAAATTTCCCCCTAAATAAGCAAATGATAATAAGCAGAGTCAATTACTGCTAGTCTCGAACTGTCCACTATCAATTTTTCACACTTAGCCCACAAACTGCTTTTCCAAAATTACTAAAATTAGGGCTTCAAAACAAAAAGTCTGAGAGATTTACTTAGGATTTAATCACATTCCATTTTGATATGTGAGAGAAAAAGCCAAAAGGTAACTTGGATTTTAAGCCTTTAAGGCTTAAAGTCCCTCATATATGAAGTCCTGTAAAAACACAATTCTTCCTTTTCTCTTCTTTTATGATTCTGTCTATAACAATCATTTTGCATTTAATTCTACTCTGCCTTATACTATCATGTGCCTCATTGTGCTATTTATGAAAATCTGGAGGGCCCTCAAACATAATGCCAGTTTTCTACAAAATAACATTTAGTAAATTCTAGGCTTCTACAGGTTAGAAAGCTAAACACATTAGTAAAAAATAAAACAGCATAATTTTTGGCAGTCTTACAATATAAAAATTACACTTCAGGATCAGCCAGGGCACAAGACCTCAGAAAACACAACAAGCCCTAAGATAAAATAAAATGGCAAGACAGAGACTGAAAGAAAATATTCATAATACATATTATCAGATGACCTTCAAAAGCATTCAGTTGAGTGAAAGAAGTCAGATTAAGACTGTATGCTATATGATCTTTTATATGAGGTCCAGTAACAAGCAAGCTAATATATAGTGACAGAAATCAGACCTGTGATTTTCCAGGAAGCATGGGGATTGATTAGAAGACACCTTGAGGGGGGCACCTGGGTGGCTCAGTTAAGCGTCCAACTCTTGATTTCGACTCAAGTCATGATCTCAGGGCCCTGAGATCAAGCACCACATCAGGCTCCATGCTCAGTGGGAAGTCTGCTTAAGATTCTCTCTCTTCCTCTCCCTCTGCCACTCCCCCTGCTCGTACACCCACTCTCTCTCAAAATAAATAAATCTTAAAAAAAGGAAAAAAAGACGACAACTTGAGGGAACCTTTCTGGAGCAATAGAAATGTACTCTATCTTTATTGGGGGAATGGAATACTACTCAGCAATTTTTTAAACTACGTATCTATGAAAATATGGATGAAACACAAAAGAATTATGTTGAGGGAAAGAAATCCGATAAAAGGCAAAACTAATTTACAATGGTAGAAATCAGGACAGTGATTCCCTATGAGGCATGGGGACTGACTGGAGGAAACATGAGGGAATCTTTCTGGAGCAATCGGAATATTCTCTATCTTTGTTAGGGTGATGGTTAAAGGGGTATATACAGCTATAAAAACACCAAATTGCTTAAGATAAGTGCATGCCACTGAATGTGAATTTCACATAAATTAACATTTTTAAGTTATAAACATCCAAAGAAATGGACTTTTACTTATTAAAAAAGCAGAGTAATAAAATTATGAGATAAGAGAGACTTGATTTCCCTGATTTTCATACTTTGCCAAAATGTACTTATATACCCAACATGGTTTACCACTGCATCTAATTCCTCAATAAAAAATATACAGTGAAAAGGCAAAATAAAGAAATATTCAGATAAACAAAAGCTGAGAAAACTTCTCATCAATGGACCTTTCTTGCATACAAGAAATAGTAAAAAGTTTTTCATGCTGAAGGGAAGTGATATCAGATGGAAACTTTAATGTACACAGATTGCCAAAAATGGCAAATATGTGGGTAAATACATGATACTTCTTGTTTCTTAGATTCTTTAAAAGACAATTAACTCTTTAAAGCAAAAATAATGGCAATAAATTATGAGGTTGAAACAAGTAGAATACATGACAAGAATAAAACAAAGACTGGGACAGAATAAATAGAAGTATACCCTTATAAAGTTCTTACACTATTATACATAAAGTGGTATATAATTCAAGATACACGTGGTAAAGTAAGCCATTTATATTTTAATCTCTAGAACAACAAGGAAAAAAAACAAAAAGGTATGGCCAAGATGATCTCAGATTTATCTAAGCTAAAACTACATTTCTAAAAATTTCTTCCCTGAGTGGTTTCAGGTCAGGAGTGGCCATAATTTTAAAAAAATCTGTGCAAGATTTAGAAGGCAGATGAGAAGCAGCAGGCTTAACCACCCTCAAAAAGTCTAGACAGGGCACACGGTGCTATTGTAGCTCATTCAGGGTATCACTGATCTACTGACTTACCTCACTGATATGGAGCAGGAGATAGGTTCATAATTTCTCCAGATCTGGACTAATTTTCCTCACAAATATAAATGCAAAAGTCCAAGAATATATGTATACATGTGTATGTATATAATAATACATGTTTATAATATATATATTATAAAAAGGATAAACACATCATGACCAATGACCAAGTGGGGTTTCTTCCAGCAATGCAAATGATTTAACATCAGGAAATCAGTGTAACTGACCATAATAACAAAATAATGGAAAGAATCTATACGACTAAGTTGGAAAAGCATGTGACTCTTTTTTTTTTTTTATTCATGAGAGGCAGAGAGAGAGAGAGAGGCAGAGGGAGAAGCAAGCTCCCAAGGAGCAGGGAGCCCGATGCGGGACTTGATCCCAAGACCCTGGGATCGTGACCTGAGCCGAAGGCAGACGCTTAACCATCTGAGCCACCCAGGCGCCCAAAGCATGTGACTCTTGATCTCAGGGTCATGAGTTCAAGCCCTACGCTGGTTGCAGAGATTACTAAAAATAAATAAACTTAAACAATATGTATCTGACAATATTTAACGCTCACTTGTAATAAAAAAATTTTAGCAAACTAGGAACAAAAGAAAATTCCTCAACTTGATGAAAGAAATCTATAAAAAACCTACACTAACACTATACTTAATAGTGAAAGACCAAAACTTTCTTCCTAAGATTGGGAACAAAGGTAAGGATGTTTGCTATCACTACTTCTATTCAGCATATATGGGAGATCCTACCTAACCGATGTGATAAAGCAAAAAAAAGGCTGTAAGTGCTAAAGAAGATATCTTTTATCACAGATAAATGACTGTATATAGAACATCTTCTGCATTCTTTAAAAAGAAAAACCTCTTACACTGATAAATAAGGTCACAAAATAAAAAATAAGCACATGAAAAAGTCTACCACATCCTCAAAAAATTAAACATAATACTGTCATTTGATCCAACAATTCCACTTTTGGGTATACCCAAAAGAACTGAAAGCAAAACTTGAATAGTTATTTGTACATTCATGTTCACAGATGCACTGTTCACAATAGTCAAAAGGTGGAAATCACCCAAATGTCCACTGACAGATGAATGGATAAACAAAATGTGGTATATGCAAACAACAGATTATTCAGTCTTAAGAAGGCAGGAAATTCTGACATATGCTTGTAACATGGATAAACCTTGAGGTCATTATACTAAGTAATATAAGCCAGACACAAAAGGACAAATATTACATGATTCCACTTATATGAGGTACCTAGAACAGTCAGATCCATTAGAAATAGAAAGTAGAACGGTGGTTGCCAGGGACTAGAAGAAGAGGGGTATGAAGAGTTAATGTTTAACTGGTATAGAATTTTAATTCAAGAAAATGGAAAAATTTGGGGCACCTGGGTAGCTCAGCCAGTTAAGCATCTGCCTTCAGCTCAGGGTCCTGGGATCAAGCCCCATGTCAGGCTCCCTGCTCAGCAGGGATTCTGATTCTCTCTCTCTCTCCCTCTGCCCCCCCCACACGTGCTTGCTCTCTAATAAATATTTTTTAAAAATGTAAAAATTCTAGAAAGATGGTGGTGATGGTGCACAATGTGACTGTACTTAATGCCACTGAATTCTACTCTTACAAATGGTTTTAAAAAATTATGTATATTTAACCACAAATTTTTTTAAAAAGCCTATTGTATGGTTTCCTGCATGTAATGTTTAAAAGCAGGCAAAACTAATATATATGTTAGATTCAAAGTACTGGGGTTATCCTAGAGCATGAGGGGATAATGACTAGAAGAAGCCTTCTGAAGTTGTACTTATATTGTTTTCTTAACCTGAGCGTTGGTTTCATGGGTGTATTCATTTTGTGCAAGTTCATGAATCTTTTATGATTTGTATTCTTTGCTATGTGAGTATATACCACAACATTTTGTTTGTTTTTTGTTTGCTTCAATTAATGACAGTTGTGATATTGCTGAGGTGAGGATCTAGATCATGATCACAGCTAGACTGGTTTCAGGAGCAAGTCACCTGTCTAGTAAGTGAGCCCTGATGAGAGTACAACATCACTTTACAGTGCACATTTATTGCATGCTATTTGTCTTTGGCACATACAGTACAATTTTTCTGAAATGATAAAAATACTGTTTCTAGGTAGCAGCTGCGTTGCTGGTCTCTCTGAACTATCCAATTCCATCCTTGTTGCCGTGGCGACACCCGCACTCGCCGCTGCCATGACTGGGCAGATGACACTTCGTGGCACCCTCAAGGACCACAATGGCTGGGTGACTCAGATCACAACCACTCCCCAGTTCCCGGACATGATACTGTCCGCCTCTCAAGATAAGACCATCATCACGTGGAAGCTGACAAGGGATGAGACTAACTATGGCATCCCGCAGCATGCTCTTCGGAGTCATTCCCACTTTGTTAGTGACGTGGTCATCTCTTCAGATGGCCAATTTGCCCTCTCGGGCTCCTGGGATGGAACTCTTCGTCTTTGGGATCTCACAACGGGTACCACCACACGCAGATTTGTAGGACATACCAAGGATGTGCTGCGTATGGCCTTCTCCTCCGACAACTGGCAAATTGTTTCTGGCTCCCGAGATAAAACTATCAAGTTGTGGAATACTCTGGGTGTATGCAAATATGCTGTCCAGGATGAGAGCCATTCGGAGTGGGTATCTTGTGTCCGATTTTCACCCAACAGCAGCAATCCCATTATTGTGTCCTGTGGCTGGGACAAGCTGGTCAAGGTATGGAACTTGGCAAACTGCAAGCTGAAGACCAATCACATCGGCCACACGGGCTACCTAAACACTGTAAATGTCTCTCCAGATGGATCCCTCTGCGCTTCTGGAAGGAAAGATGGCCAAGCCATGCTGTGGGATCTCAACGAAGGCAAGCACCTTTATACACTTGATGGTGGGGACATCATCAATGCCCTGTGCTTCAGTCCTAACCGATACTGGCTCTGTGCTGCCACGGGCCCCAGCATCAAGATCTGGGACCTAGAAGGCAAGATCACTGTAGATGAACTAAAGCAAGAAGTTATCAGTACCAGCCGCAAGGCAGAGCCACCCCAGTGTACCTCTCTGGCCTGGTCTGCTGATGGCCAGACTCTGTTTGCCGGCTACACAGACAACCTGGTGCATGTGTGGCAGGTGACCATTGGCACCCGCTAGAAATATGGCAGAGCTCTAGGAATAAAACATTGGTTTTCTGACTTTAAAAAAAAAAAAAATAGTTTCTATTCCAAAAATAGTCTCAAAAGGAAAGTCAACTTCTGTTAATGACAGAAGTAAACAAAATGAAGAGGTCCAACAAAGTAATGTGGAAGTCTGTTAAGTATATAAAGAAAAGAATGTCAAGGATATATATAGACGTGTTAAAAAGATTTTTCTACACCTCAAAGCATTCCCAAGGCCCAGTTGCTTATAGTCTCAGTTGCATTAATTATTTAGAATAAAAATATTATGCATTTAAAAAAAACTGGTCAGGTGTTCTCAATTTAAAAGCTGTGAAGGCAAAAAAAATTAGGCTTTTATTTTTACTTTGATCAAAACAAGGAACGTTTAACACCATTAGGAAACAATACTCTCAATAATATCCTCATATATATCTAAAACTAATATAGTTCTCAAAACACAAAAAAGTTATTTCACTGTTCATATAATTTATATGCAGGAAAGCAGAAAATGTGTGCCCAAAAGTGCTATTAAGTTCTGACTTGAGTTAACAGTATATAAACTATCCTAGACATTAAAAAATTATACTGGAGCATGAATTCTGCATGTCTTATGAGTGTATGTGAAATAGAAAAATTTATTGAGTTGATAAAGGTATATGGATCAATATCCCTCCAAAAAGAGAAAAAATTCTGGTAAATTTTACACACTATTTGGTAAATTTTACACACATCTTTTAACAACAAAAACTAGAGAACAGATTTCATTTTAAGAGCTTATGTTCTTTCTCCTTTATAACCACAAGAGGGAGCAAACATTTAACACATCTTCATGGGAATTTCATTACATACTAATTTTTACACAAGACTTTTAGGGGACAAAAAACGGGGAAAAAAAAAACCTACCAAAAGTATTTGAGTATTTGCCATGTGCTAAGCAGTGTCTGGAAATACTATGGGTAAAACACATAGCTCCTGCTCCCAGGCATCATAGTACTTCACACAACAAAGTACATCTACAGTTTTGTAAAATTCTTTAAAAACATGAACAAATCATACTTGGCTTTTTCATAGCATTACTGTAAATTGTAAAGTGTAAGTCTGACCAGAAACCACAAATATGATGGAAAAGACTAAACAAATATCAGTAATTTATAGTCTACAACTCTAAGAGGCAAATAACACACATTATGCTGTTTATTATATAAAGAATTCACTGTAGGCTCTACAATGCCAGTATCTTTTTCTGAATGGACTCAAATAATCTAAGCTATTTTGCCTTTTTTCATTTACCTTAATCAAAATGTAAGTAAATTAACACTGACTTAGGGAATTTGGGGCTGTAGTTTACAAAGTATTTCAGGAGAGGGGCATCTTTAAAATGTACTGATGGGGGCACCTGGCTGGCTCAGTGGGCAACTCTTGATCTCGGGGTTGTAGGCTCAAGCTCCATGTCGAGTATAGTAGAGATTACTTAAAAATAAAATATTTTAAAAAATAAAATATAGTGATGAACAATAAAATCTTAATGCCAACACCGAAAATTTTCAATCACAGCCTATTAATAATGCTGTGACTTTAGGAAAAATAATAATCATCTTGCAAGGCTATTACAAGGATTGATAATAATGCAGGTAAATGCCTAACATAAGAGCTCATATGTTAACTGCAATTTATAGATGAGAAAATAAAAGAAGGCTACATGTTTTGCCCAGGATTAGAAAGTGGAAAAGTAGCAAGCCAGAACTTCTTTATTTCTACTTAATAACTCCTTATCTTTTTTTTTATTATATCACTATACATTAGTTTTTGATGTGGCGATCCATGATCCATTGTTTTCATATAACACCCAGTGCTCCACGCAGTACATGCCCTGCTTAATACCCATTCCCCCCACCCCCCTCCCCAGCCCCCACCCCCTCCCCTCTAAAACCCTGTTTGTTTCTCAGAGTCCATGGTCTCTCATGGTTCATCTCTCCCTCCAATTCCCCCCCTTCATTCTTCCCTTCCTTCTCCTAATGTCCTCCATGCTATTCCTTATGTTCCACAAATAAGTGAAACCATATGATAATTGACTTTCTCTGCTTGACTTATTTCACTTAGCATAATCTCCCCCAGTCCCATCCATGTTGATGTAAAAGTTGGGTATTCATCCTTTCTGATGAATGAGTAATATTCCATTGTATATATGGACCACATCTTCTTTATCCATTCATCTGTTGAAGGGCATCTCGGCTCTTTCCACAGTTGGGTTATTACGGACATTGCTGCAATGAACATTGGGGTGCATATGGCCCTTCTTTTCACTACATCTGTGTCTTTGGGGTAAATACCTAGGAATGCAATTGCTGGGTCACTAGGTAACTCTATTTTTAATTTTTTTTTAAAGATTTTATTTATTGAGAGAGAGAGAGAGAGAATGGTAGAGAGCATGAGAGAGAGGAAGGTCGGAGGGAGAAGCAGACCCCCTGCTGAGCAGGGAGCCCGATGCGGGACTCGATCCCAGGACTCCAGGATCATGACCTGAGCCAAAGGCAGTCGCTTAACCAACTGAGCCACCCAGGCGCCCCTATTTTTAATTTTTTGAGGCACCTCCACATTGTTTTCCAAAGTGCACAGAAATCAGTTGCTTTCTTATACACTAACAATGCAACTGTAGAAAGAGAAATTAGAGGAACGATTCCATTTACAATAGCACCAAAAATCATAAAATACTCCTTATCTTTAGGTCTACCTGGTCTGATATTAATTAATCACACCAGCTTTGTTATGATCAGTGTCTACATGGTATAGCTTTTCTCATCCTTACATTTCCAACCTAACTGGGTCTTTATATTTCAAATGTCCCTCCTCTAAACAATATAGATCAGTTTTTATTTTTATCCAATCCTGACAGTCTCTATTTTTTTTCCTTTTGCCTTTCCTTAAACAATTTTAATTACAAATAGGGAGTGGGAGGGGTGAGGGAAGCAGGTAAAGAGAGTACAGGCTGGTTCCTAGAAAGTGGTGGCTGAGTCCAAGTCACACTCTTGGAAATATCAGTGGGTGAGGTGGGGGTGAGTTCAGGGACCTTTGCTGATGGCAGTCCCTACCTTTTGATTACTGTTTAGTCTATTTACATTTAATGTAATTACTAATATGACTGAGTTTGTCTATCATTTGTTTGTTTATAATCTGTCCCAATTGTTTTTGTTCCATTATTCTTCCTTATCTACATGCTTTAAGGTTGAGCCTATTTTTTAGTATTCTATTTTTAAATCCTCTATTGGCTTTTTCACCAGTTTTTCTATGTATCAGTGGTTGTTCTACAGATTATAATATGCATCCATAATTTATCAGTGTACCTTGAGTTAATATTATTACTACATCCCATATAACGTAAGAACCTTATAAGAAAGTCCAATTATGTATTTTCTTTCAGCTACTGTTATCATGTAGTTTACTTCTACATAAAATATAAAACTCCACAGTGTATTGTTATTTTTGTGCTAGTCAACTGTTCTTTAAGAACTTATGAAAAGAGGGGCACCTGGGTGGTGCAGTCAGTTGAGTGTCCAACTCTTGATTTTGGCTCTGGTCATAATCTCAGGGTTGTGAGATGAAGCCCCGAGTAGGGCTCTGCGCTCAGTGCAGAGTCTGCTTGAGATTCTCTCTCCCCCTCCCTTTACCCCTCCCCCTATGTGCGTGTGCATGCTCTCTCTCCCCCACCCCAGGTTAAATAAATAAATCTTAAAAAAAAAAAAAAAGGAACTATGAAAAGAGAAGTGTAATTGTTTATATTTACCCACATATATATTATTTTCAGTGATCTTCACTTCTTCCATAGATCTGCATTTCCATCTGGTATCACCTCTTCAGCCTCAAGAACTTCCATTAGCATTTCTGATAATGTACAGCTCTGTTGGCAACAAACTCTCTCGTTTTATTCTTTGAAAATGTCTTCACTTTTACTTTTGAAAGATAATTTTGCTACATTTAAAATTCCAGTTTGATAATTTTTTTCTTTTAGCACTTAAGGATATCATTCCATTGTCCCCTGTATTTATCACATTGTTTCTGATGAGAAGTTAATTACCATTCTTGTCATTGTTCTCTTCATAGAATGTGTTTAAAACTTTTCTTTTTATGTTTGTTTTTCAGCAATGTGACTACCATGTGCCTATGTGTGACTTTCTTAGTATTAATCCTACTTGGTGTCCACAGAGCTTCTTGAATCTGTAAAGTTATGTCTCGTAACAACTACATGCAAAGGTACTGAAAAATCTTGCCAATAATATCCACACAACCAAGAGGACATCTTTGGGAACATTTTTTTTTCTTAACAGAAGGAATGCTAGGAGCACTTCAAAAGAGGGAAAAAATAGAAAAATTAAAACAATTACCACTATTACTTTGTCATCAATTCATGCCACATTTTAAAACAAATCTTAAAGAAATGTTGCCCTATAAATGCTTAGAAGGGAAAGTGTGATCATCATAATAAATAACACCAAGTTTTTTTAATAATTTGACTTACAGATCAGGAATATAACATATATCCCCTAAATCTGAATTTCAATAAGGCAACTGAAAATTTTTTTCTCATTTATTCTTAAAGATAACATACAGAAATAAAGATGAATGCTACTAGTCATATACTATCTTTGTAGCATGAATGCTTTCATCTAATTTTAATTTGCTTCAGTTCAATAAACACTAGAAACTTGATATTTGGCAGGCAAGCATTAGATACTAACAATACAGAGATGAAATGACACAATTCCAAATCTCAGGACGCTCATTTACATATGCAAATAACACAAAGCTAAAACGGCTAGTATTCTGATGACAAAATCAGGATCCAAAAACTCAATCATATCCTTTTCATCTTCATCTTATTTAAACAGGCTCAAAACTAACTATTTCAGTTCAATTTACTATTCAGTGAGAACACACTAGGTGCCAGAAAGTGTGCTAGGCATTAGGAATACTAAAATGAGTAAGATCTAATTCCTAGCTGTAAGGAACTCACAAATTAGTAAGAAAGACAAGTAAACAAATATTTACAAAGTAATGTGATAGCTAAAACAAAAGATGCATGTAGAAGAATGAGAAATATAGAGGGAGTAAGTAACTGTCAGAAAAGCCTTCACAGGAATTAATGCCTATGCAAACTCTAAGCGATAAATAGAAGACTGGAAGGTAGGCAATGGGAGAAGGCAAAGAGACAGAAATAAGTTCAAGAAAATTACAAGCATACTGCAGAACAAAGTCATGGGAAACGTATAGCCTATACAAAAGGCCAAATCACAAAGAGCTTTGTTAGCACGCCAATGAACCTGACCTTTATATCTTACAGAAGCAAATGAATATAGAGTTCAAGAGAAGTTAGGAGTGAGGCTGCTGCATTAGGAGTCAATAGCATATATATAATGAAGAAAATAGCATATATATATACCGGACAGTTTAAAGAAAAGATGATAATGCAAAGAAACCATATGTGACAGAATAGGGTAGAAAGGAAAAGAGAACAAGGACAGACCCTTAAGGTACATTAACTCTTAAGAGAAATACATGGGGGAAGGAGAGAGAAATATGAAAACATTCAGAATAGGACGTAAAATCGATGAATATTTTTAAACTGATTGAAGTTTGGCAAGTTTTTAAACTGGAAATTAGTTGAAAAGAGGGAGCCAGTTGGAAGAAAGGAAGATGCAGAAGCCAAAGGAAATGTACAAAAAAAAAAAACTGATGTGGAGCAAATTTCTATACAGATGATTAAGAGCAGGCAGAGGGATAGAAGTTAAGAAAGATAAATATAAAGTTCTCCACTTAGCTTGAGAAATGCAAATGATTGAATTTAGGATGAGGGAGATATGCCTTACCTATTCATGTACAGTTTTAAGTTACTACCCATTAAAAATGTGTCAAAACTGTAAGGTGACTGCATTAATAGTAATATAATGTACAAAATTAGGGGAGTGGCCATTCTGCTCTACTCCAAGCCTCTTTTTGAATATTGTGTTCACTCCCAAGCTTCTCCTTTGAAGTGTGCCATTAATAAGTAAAAGCATCCAGAGGAAAGCAAACAAGTGATAAGGAGGAGTGGAAAGCACTGGAAAATTAGGACTCAGATAATAAGAGTTAATGGGAACATAGCTGCCTTCATGTGACAGGAAAAGAACTTCTCTACAGGTCTACAGTGAATAAATAAGCTATACAGAGGTAAACTTTTATTAGCTTTTTTAACTGCCTTATGAAGTAGAGATCTCCCAATTACCTAGTATAATGTCTGGCACAAAGCAGGTATTCAATAAACTTTTGTCGAGAGAAAATATGAATCAAGACAGTGTCAGATAATTCATATTTCTCTGTATTCCTAACATCCTCACATCACATGTGAAGTCATTAAAGTATCTGCTGAACAAATGAATGTCTGGTATACCCTCAGTAACATACTTACAGATTTAAAGTACTAAGAATTAAGGATGCTGTTCATTTATGAAGAACTATCACTAACACCACCAAAACTCATGCTATTCCCATCTCTTTTTATTTTACTTAATCTGACTGTAACAGCAACCAGAACAGAGGTATTTCTGAGTAAATGCCTTGTTGGGAAAGCCCAGAGCATCCTATCTGGGATTATTAAAACAACGGTAGAAAACCAACCAAGATCCATGACTCCACAATTTCATACTTGCCCCATGGGTAAAATACAGCAGCTGCAACTGTGAGATGTGTCATGGCCAGCAGGGAATTCCTTGCAGCTATCGTCATTAAGGTTTATTTTTTTTTTAAAGATTTTATTTATTTGACAGAGAGAGACAGAGCAAGAGAGGGAACACAAGCAGGGGGAGTGGGAGAGGGAGAAGCAGGCCTCCCACTGAGCAGGGAGCCCAATGCAGGGCCAATCCCAGGACCCTGGGATCATGACCTGAGCCTAAGGCAGATGCTTAACAACTGAGCCACACAGATGCCCCCTTCATTAAGGTTTCCTAAAAACTCAGGAGAAATGCATGTGGAACTGAGTCCCAGGGCCAACTATGCATGTCACTACTACCCTTTCAAAAGAATGATTCTGCATCCATGTTAAGTCAACATACCTTCAGAATCCATCCTCTGGAAATGCCAAGGCTCGCTACAATCACACACACACACACACTGCACAGATTAAAAAAAAAGAAAAAGGAAAGAAATAGAAATCCTCTAGTAGAAACCATGTGGTTTGTTTCCTGGCATATCAATATTTTTATCTTAGCAAATTAAATCAATCCTGGATTATAGGTAGGATTTATGATCTAATAAAATCTTTAATCTAAACAATAAAAACATACTTTATTTTGGCATAATCCATGCTGTAATTTTACATATTCTCCATGCATGTGTTATAACATGAAGTATTTCTCTGTGCTTTTTTTTTTTAAAGTAGGCTCCACACCCAGCGTGGGTCCCAATGAGGGGCTTGAACTCACCACCCTGAGATCAAGACCTGAGCTGAGACCAAGAGTCAGACAAGCTGACTACCCAAGCACCCCAAGTATTTCTCAGTTCTTAAAGCCATATTTAGGGGCGCGTGGGTGGCTCAGTCAGTTAAGCATCTGACTTTGGCTCAGGTCATGATCTCAGGGTCCTGGGACCAAGCCCCACAATCAGGCTCCCTGCTCAGTAGGGAGTCTGCTTGTCCCTCTCCCTCTGCCTCTCCTCCTTGCTCTTACTCTCTCTCTCAAATAAATAATTTTTTTAAATCTTTAAAAAAAAATTTTTTAATAATAAAATAAAATGATAAATAAAACAAAGTTCTTGTGTTTCAACTGGGAGCCAGCTTGCCTTAGCTGGAATCAATCCTATTTTTTTAAAGATTTTATTTATTTTTATTTATTTATTTATTCACTCACTTATTCATTTATTTATTTATTTATTTATTTATGAGAGAGTACGAGCAGAGGTAGGGGCAGAGCAGAGGGAGAATTCCAAGCAGACTCCCCACCAAGCAAGGAGCCCAACAGGGGGCTCAATCTCAGAACCCTGAGATCATGACCTGAGCCAAAGTCAGATGCTTAACTGACTGAGCCACCCAGGAGCCCCAATCCTATTATTTTTGTCACAACATCATTACTTTTGTTTCAAGACTCAGTACCAGAACTTAGGAATATACCCAAAACTGACAGTACTCCCAGAAAAATGGGACAAAAATACTTAACATAAATATATACTTATACCAACACAATACAGATACTGGTAAATGTAAAAGTGAAGTTAAAAAAAAAAAAAGAGCGACAGGATAATCTCTTACTAAAGTAATCCTAATAGCAACCTAATGGTGATCCTAATAGCACCTAAATAATCCTAATAGCAATCACTGCCACATGAAACTTCAAAACAGAAGTCAAGGGCGCCTGGGTGGCTCATCGGTTAAGCATCTGCCTTCGGCTCAGGTCATGATCTCAGGGTCCTGGGATCAAGCCCCACATCAGGCTCTCTGCTCAGCAGGAAGTCTGCTTCTCCCCCTCCCTCTGCCTCTGCCCCCCACTTGTGATCACACGCAGCACGTGCCCTCTCTCTCTCAAATAAATAAAATCTTAAAAAAAATAGAAGTCAATTAATCCCAGTTTTTCATCTTTTGATCCCTCTAATAGCCTCAGTAAATCCAGGGACACCAAGAAAACTTTATTTTCTTTCTTTTTGTGTTTCACAAAGCTACAACAGGATGAAGGAATCAAAAAATAACTGGATGCAGCTTTGATTTTTTTAAAAGGTAACCTTATAAAGTACAGTACTTACTAATTTTTTCCACTACTGTAGTCATAATGATAGAGGAAGGGAAACATGTTCCCCAATGGGAAGAGGGGAGGAAATGACCCAAAGAAAAGAAGCCACATCCTTACAATTTCTTTGAAATTTCATTTACTCTTTACAATTGATGCAAATTCTATATTTACTTCATAATTATTTTTAATTTTAAAAAACCACTTATTTCTTTTTAAGTTATTCTAGTGAATTGGTGCTACAAGATGTTGATATTTATTCTATAACTTTGAGTACTCCCTAGCATACCCATTTGAGAAATGTACATATATAAGATCACAGACTTGACTTTGGAGTAGAGCAGACCTGAGTTCTAAATGCAGCCTTGTTATGACTACCTGTCATTAGGTAATTACTTAACCTCCCGACACGCCTCCACTTACTCATCTTTAAAATGGGAATAGTAATAATGGCTATCACAAATTAAATGGTATATACCAATTAGATTGGACAAGGCAGATAAGACATTTATCATATAGGCCAAAGTAATGCTGAGTAAACGTTAGTAGTAATTATAATTGCCATCTTCAAAAATCAATCTGTATAATAAAGGATTGCCTAGTTTACAGGGTGGTAAGAACTGTGAGGGATCTAATATTTTACTGGCAGGCTGAGGTAGGTCCTCCTAAAAAATATGGACTCTTGCACCAGCATTCGGTGGACTTGCAAGTTAAGCATATAGAAGAATGCAAGTTAACAATTTAGCATGTTACAATTTCATGGATGCTAGAGGAAGACACAAGACTCCTAGGTCAAAAATAAAGTATTTTATTACTCACAACAGTAGCAGTAGCCAGAGTATCAGCATTTTCTTGCATGGGTTCCCAAGTCCCATTAGCCCACAGGGTCATACAGAGTGGGCCAGGTGACACCTGCACATGCACTACAGGACTGCACTACAGAAGAGGAACCCTGAATCTCTTTTAATGGACAGTAAACATGCCCATCTTTTTGCTTTAGGGAGAAAGTATCCTTATCTCCCAGACTGTAAGCAAACTTGTCCTTTGGTCTGGAAGTAGACATTATCTAGGCTGGTCACAATAAAACACCCTTGAAAAGACAGGCTGGAACAGTCACTGTCTCTATTCAAAAGATGTGCTGAAATATGAGACAAAAAGAATTGTCTCTCTCACTTCTAAACCATCTTGGCTGCTGACAAAGTTTCTCATGAGTATACGATTCCAATGGCCACTCTGATTAATCTGACTGACAAGGGATTGGGACTAAATCCATTCAATTTGTTTCATATAGCATTTAATTAAATCAGCTATCAACAGGCAGTAGGATGAGGCCAACCTTCAGAATTGATTTCAACCATGTTCCTCAGAGCCCCACCCCGAAATAAGTTGAAGAAATCCCATAAGACATCAGGGTCTACCTCAGAAAGTCTGGTGGCTTTATCCCTGAGGTTCTGTATTAACCTTTCCACTTGGCCCAAGGCATTAATCCAGGAACACCAGGATGTATTAACAATTACACAGCCTCTGCTTCGGCCTACAAGGGCAATTTTATCATCCATAACAATGTTGGTCAGTGAGTTGAGGCTAATAAGAATGCTTTCCAGGGTGAACGTGTGTCACTGATCATGTCAACTAAAGGTCAGGAACAAATTCTGAACCACCTATTCTAATTCAATAACTTCCCTCATGAAGGTAACTGTCTATGGATGCACATAAATAACAAATCAGTTATGACTCTGGGAAGCTTCCCCCAAAAAATCAAGGATAGTCTCATTTTGGAGAGATCTCCACAGTCCACCAAAGGCTCTAAGATCTACTAGTGGTGTTCTGTTAAACACTCAAAGGTGCAAGAGTCCATATTTTTTAGGAGGACCTATATCAGCCTGAAAGACATAGTCAACCTGTGTCCTAACATGGCCTCCCAGCCAGATGGCAGCCCTAGAGTTCCCAAATTCAGTTTGAATAATTGAGTCTAGTTCTTGTTTTTCAAAGGACTGAATGAAGGCAGTCAGTCCAAACTGTCCCAACTGTCCAGGCCACTAGTAATCTGCCCCACAGAATATCTGAGTGAAGGCTATGGAAGACATGTGGGTAGACATGAGGACGTAATGACAGGTGTTTTGCATGGAAGGTATAGGAGCAGGGGCAACCCCTGCTGTTTCCAATAGATTTCCCAGTAAAATTAAAGGGAATGACTCAAATGGTGATTAGAGCTGAGCAGTCTAATGGGAGGATGGCAGACCCGGCAGTCAATTAAATTTAATGTGCCTGTAACAGTTTGGAAGAGCAGCACCAGGACATTTTCCTTCATAAGGAAAGCTTCAAGTGTGGTTCTGAATGTCTCTCCCCTCCCCAAAGCTTCTTCTGGGGTCTAAGATGTTCCTTCTTAGATGTCAAGATTGTTGGCCTTCCCCCCACTGCCACAAAATCAGTATGTTCCATTCCAGTAGCTATAATTTCATCTTTTTCCCAATCTTCCCCTCCTCATACTTAGGCCTTTCCCCTAGAAATGTCAGGTGTGAGACAAGCAAGACAAGCAAGAATTTTTATTAAACCTACAGAAACCCATTTATGGTCCCCACTGACCCACATGGGCCACTGTAGGGGAACTCAGCAAGCAGTGTACTCAACCAGTGGTTATTATCCTTAAGGTCTAGACCATGTCAAACCAATGTGAGAATCCAGGTGGCTGAACGAGAATTCAGTTTGAATCCCTATGCCACCTTCTGTCAAACTGCCACATAAAAGGTGTACACAGGGGCACCTGGGTGGCTCAGTCAGTTAGGCATCTGCCTTCAGCTCAGGTCATGATCCTAGGGTCCTGGGATCGTGTCCCACATGGGGCTCCCTGCTCATCGGGCGTTCTACTCCTCCCTCTCCCTCTGCCCCTCCCCTGGCTTGTGCACTCTCTCTCTCTCTCTCACTCTCTCTCAAATAAATAAAATCTTTTTTAAAAAGGTGTACCAACAGGCTGGCCCTGTGCTGCAGCTAGGAGAAAAAAAGAAGCTTCATGCCCAGAAATAGTCAGGATAGAATCTGAATTTTCAAGGGATGCCTGGGGTGGCACAGTCAATTAAGCATCCAGCTCTTGGTTTCGGCTCAGGGTGTGATCTCAGGGTCCTGAGATTGAGCCCCGAGTTGGGCTCTGCACTCCACACAGAGTCTACTTGGGGTTTTCTCTCCCTCTGCCCCTCCGCCCTCTCTCTCTCTCTCTCTCCCTCAAATAAATAAATAAATCTTAAAAAATAATAATAATAATAATAATAATCTGAATTTTCAAAACAGGGCTATATAACCTCCCACCCTTTCCATCCCTATCACTGGGTCATGAAGTGACCAAGATGAGATGATCCCTTTCTGGCATAGCTGCATTCAGTGGCCTGACTTACTAAAGAAAAAGATGTTTCAACGTTCAACATTTATCCACATATCAGATGCCTGTGGATGGTAGGGAGCATGAAAGGTCCTTCAAGTATCTTGATTATCAAGTTCACTGTTGAGTGGCTTTTGAGACAAAAAGTGTACCACTGTCAGACTGCAAATGGTCCAGAAAGCCCAAAAGCATAACACAGATTAGTTTCACAGGCCAAAATGGTGTGGTCAGTCAGCTAACTGGACTAGAACAGCAATACCATAACCAGAAAAAGTATCAACAGCAGTGAGGCAGCACTGATACTTATGAATGGGAGGTCAAAGATCCAATGTATTAAATTTGCTAAAAGCAAGCAGGGACCACATCCCGTTAAATGTGGCTTCTCTCATTATGTGACAAGCAGGTCAATTTTTGGCAGAAATCACAAGTATAGCAAGGCTACCCTCTGCATCAGAAATGGAGTCCTTAAGTTTACACCCAGTTTATGATAGCTGATGTGTTATCACATCTGATATGATGGATGGACCCAGACAACAATGATGGCTCTGGGCAGTGCAGACTCAATCAGAAGCTTGATTCCAGTGGGCTTCATTAGAGAACAGGCCCTTATTGTGGGCATCTACATGAGTGATCCAGACAGTTTGATCAGCAGCTGTAATTTGTTTCCATAGTTCACAGCTTCAAAGAGAGCTGTCTTTAATCTGCCAGTCTATACTTTCCAAGTGGCAGACCAAATAGCTAGGCTACTGGCAACAGGCCAAAGGGCAGTAGAAATACAAGTTTCGGGCACCTGGGTGGCTCAGTCATTAAGCATCTGCCTTTGGCTCAGGTCATGATCCCAGGGTCCTACGATCAAGCCCCGCATGTGTTCCCTCTCTCGCTGTGTCTCTCTCTGTCAAATAAATAAATAAAATCTAAAAAAAAAAAAAAAAAAAAAAGAAAGAAAGAAATACAAGTTTCATGAAGGACAGTACTGGCCAGAGCTCTAAGAACAGCCTTGAGTTCTACCCACTGAACAAAGCAATCACATCCACTATCAGTCTGCATAGCTGGCACAGAGGCTGAACAGCCCCAGAAGACAAGCAGACACAATCAGTTTTGGCTTGGCTGAACCACTGGTGAACCAGGCCCGGGTTTAGGGAAACCTCTATGAATTGAGGACCCCACTGAGTCAGTGGCTTTGAAGTAGGGAATAAAGATTCCTCCAACGGAAGGACTGAGCCATAAGACATTATGAACCCCCATCCTCTCATCTCTTAGACAAACCAGTGAAAGTTCTAACAACTTTGCTTTGTGCCCAAGGAGGTTGCAAATTTGCCTTCTTTCACACTCAAGTGTAGGTATACACAGGTCCGTAAATGTTGTCTAAAAGAGGCAGAACCTTCTGCCCAGCCAAGACAAATCTTAGTACTGGTTTTACACTGGGGGGGGGGGAGTCTGACTCTGAATCTGACTGACAGATTGGTGAAAAAAATTCCATCTACCAGAGACGATATTTGAGGGTTGTTAAGAGTTAGCAACAACTAGAGGAATGTCCAGGCTGTCTCTGAACCTACTTCCTGGTATTCAGTCTGCAACCACCTTCCTAATTCTTCCTCATTAACAGGCAATAAAGTAGAGAACTACCTGACAATTTGGTCAGCATGTTCAGTATCAATTCCCATGGACCTCCCCCTTCCTCTTCCAAAAAACCATGCGTCTATCAACATACTATCCTTGTTGCCAAAACTGTTAAAGCAGTGAAAGATCTGATCTTTTTTACCCTACTTGTAAACTAACAAGTTAGCCTGCCAGTTTCATGGATGAAGACGTAGAATTCTGGGTTAGAGACAATGAACTTTATGACTCATGACAATATTCATAGTCAGAATATCAGCATTTTCTTATGTAGTTCCCCAGTCCCACTGCCCACAGTGCAACACATAATAGGCCAAGTGATACCTACACATGCAATGGACTGCATTAGAAGAGGAACCCAGAGCCTACAGAACCCAAATCTCTCAAAATTCAAAGGATATGCATGCCTACCCTTTCCTCCAAAGGGAGACACTACCTCTATCTTCCAAGGTAGCTCACTATACAAATATCCTTGAAAAGAGAGCAGAAAACAAAAGCAGTGTCTCTGATCACAAGACATACAGAAACCATGGAGAACTGTATCAATGGATCCCAAAAGGGTCACTGTAGAATTTAGCTGTTAAGAGACTAGCACAGTACCTGACACATACAAAACAATCAAAAGCTAGATGCTAATTTTATTATTCCTCCCCCATTAAACCTAAAATAAGAATGCTCAATTGTGTCTCCACCTAATAAAATTATATTTTAAAAAACAAGTTCAACCACTACTTTTCCCTTGTGAGAAAAAAGGTGGGTACCCAAGAGGGCACAAAAGACAAAGCTTTCCTCTAACATTATACTATTATAGCTCAATCATTAAAGAGTCCAGGGAACCAAGGTAAAATGGAGAAGAAAAAAAAAAGGTGCCTGGAACCTAACTCTAAAGCCATTAAGGTACACATAACCTGCAAACATTTCTGCTTTTCTTACCACAACTTGACATCTCCTTTCTACCTTAATTATTCCTCTATAACCACAGTAAGTATAAAGACAAGTACAATTATTCTGTTAATGTTGCCAAACTGCTTCTTTTTTTTTTTAAGATTTTATTTATTCATTTGAGAAAGAGAGAGAGAGTGGGGGAAGGGGCAGAGGGAAAAGGAGAAGCAGACTCCCCACTGAGCAGAAAGCCCCACATGGGGCTTGATCTCAGGAAGCTGGGATCATGACCTGAGCGGAAGGCAGACACTTAACTGACTGACCCACCCAGGCACCCCTGCCAAACTGCTTCTTAAAAATATCTCAAACTCACCTTAAAGCCAATGACTAATGATTTAACATGGTAAACAATTTTGATTTGAAATTTAAATTTGCCTTAAAAAAGTTGAAAGTGAAAAGTGACTGACACAGAGCAATTCAAATTTCCCAAAGTTATTGACCTCGAGCCCTATATTTTGCCACATTATGTTACTGAGCCCTCTATAAAAGCTAAACGAGAAGGGAGGTGTTTTGTACTTCTCTATAAATCGGTCACTTTAAAGTCATAATCCTCAGTTCAATAAAACAGCCCAATTTTTATTCTCTCAATGGCAGATTTTATTATTCAAAATCATACGTCAACAAATGGTAGATGCTTAAAAATACGCTGACCTTGAAAACTACACATTTTAATTGCGTGGGTCCACTTACACCTGGATTTTTTTTTCAGTACAGTACTGTCCCTGTATTTTCTCTTCTTTATGATGTTCTTAACATTTTCTCTAGCTTGCTTTATTGTAAAAATACGATATATAAAACATATAACATATAAAATATGTGTTAATTGGCTGTTTATATTATTCGTAAGGCTTCCAGTCAACAATAAGCCATTACTGGTTAAATTTGGGGGGAGTAAAAATTATGTGTGGATTTTCAAATGTGCGGCCCAGATTGGTGCCCTTAAGCCCTGCACTGTTCAAGGGTCAACTATACATGCAAACTTACAATTCTACTCTATTCGTACCATAAGAGCTAATATTCATAATATTCCTTCAAAAAATATTCACTGAGAACGTCTTATAGATATTGTAGAAAAAGATGGTTAAGACCCAGGCAGTTGTTCACTCAAAGAGCTGACATTAGGGAAAAGAAATATGTAAAGTGATTACTGACAATCTGGCATATGACTCAAAAGAAGAGGGGCACCTGGGTGGTATAGCTGGTTAAGTGTCTGACTCTAGGTTTTGGCTCAGGTCATTATCTCAGGGTCCTGGGGTCGAGCCCTGCATCAGGCTCTGTGCTTAGCACAGAGTCTGCTTGAGATTCTCTCTCCCTCTCCCTCTGCCCCTCAGGCTCATGTGCTCTCTCTCTCTAAAAATAAATAAATAAATAAATGTTTTTTAAAAAATTTTAAAAAGACTCAAGAGAAACATACCAAAGATACATAAGACAAAATTATTAACCCTAAAACTGGGCACATGGTACTGATGTTATCAGCAAAAGGCAGCTGATAGGTTTTGAAAGGTAAATAGTTTTTCTAAAGGGCCACAAAAAATAAGGGTATAAAAACACAGAGCCTGGGGGCCTGGCTGGCTCAGGTGGTGGAGCATGCAATTCTTGATCTCGGGGTCATGAGTTCAAGCCCCACACTTGGCATAGGGCATATAATAAAATACTCAATTTTCCTAAGTCATAAAAATGGAACAGTACTTAAGACCACAAAATCAAAAAAATCACAGGAATGGATATAACTTCTAAAGTCATCTAGATCAGTTGTTCCCAAGTGTAGATCTTGGATCAGCAGCATAACCTAGGAATCTGATAGAAATGCAAATTTTCAGGCCCCACCTAGAATCTACTCATTCAGAAACCTGGGGTGGGGCCCAGCAACCTATGGTTTAGCAAGCTTTCCAGGTTATTCTTATACAAATTTAAGTTTGAGAACTAGTAATTTAGATCAGGGTTTTTCAGCACTCTGGACATTTTTAGAGTGGATAATTCTTCATTGTGAAGGGATGTCTTGTGCAGAATGTTTAGCAACATTCCTGGCATCTTCCCACTAAATACCAGCAGCACCCCCCAGTTATAACAGCCAAAAATCTCTCTAGACCTTGCCTAATGTTCCCTGGGGAACAGAAATCACCCACAGTTGAATACCACTAATACAGATCAAGGATCAGCAAGCTATCCCGTAAGGGGCAGAGTAAATATTTTAGGCTTTGCAGGCCATGCAATCAACTAACTACTCAACTTTTGCTATTGAGGGCAAAAGCGGCAGGACAATATGTAAACAAATATGCATGACTGTCTTCTAATAAGACTTTACTGACAAAAACAGGTGGTAGGTTAGCCCTCAGGATGTAGTTTGCTGATCCCTAATCCAGATGAATTACCTAAATTATAACTGAATGTCCTCAAACACCCCTACTGCCAAGTGATTATCCAGGCTCTATATGAATACCTGATCTAGTCCAGTCCTGTTTTCAGGTACATATAACTCTAGACAAATCTCCATTTCATAGACTGAATAAACTCAAAGCCAGAAAGGATAAATGACTAGCTCAGAGAACCAGAACCAAAACAAAACAAAAAACTAGAGCTCTAGTCTGCCTAAGTGCAATGTTCTAACAACTGCCTCCTATAGAGGTGTATAACCATATAATGTTACTTGTGAAGCATTCAAACATTCTGGCACTTTGCAGTTACTAAAACTTAGAAAGAGAAGTATTTGTTGGGGGGGGGGGTGGTGTTGAAATAACTTTATCTTAAGGCCCAGACAGTACTTTAAGCCTGTGCACTATAAAGTCCCTGTCTCAACTACTCACTTCTGTCACTGCAGCAAGAAAGCAGTCACAAACAATAGGTAAAAGAATAGCTATCGCTGTATTCCAATAAATCTATATGTATAAAAACAGGAAGCCAGCTTATAGGCTATAGTTTCCTGACCCCTCATCTACAGGGTCCATAAACCCAGTCTGGCAAACACAGGCATCAACCCAACCATGCTCAACAAATCTAAAGACTCTTCATTCCATGGCTTCCGACCACCTATAAACTTAGAAGCATGGCACTAGACTGGAATGAATGCTAGTCTAGGAACAATCAAAGTTCCAGGCCCTCCCTCCCTCCCTTCTGGCATGTCTGCTATACGCCAGGTACTGTTAATTCATTTTATACGTAAATTTTATCATTTGGAAAAATTTCTGAATGGTGGGTCTTGTTTTCCTCTAAAAATCGAAGCCATCTGACACATTAAGCTAGAAAATAAACACTCTTACGTGTACCTGGATAAAATCTTTGTTTCAAATCAACCCATGAACTTGGACAAATCACTTCCTTCTTCTGGCCTCAATTTCCACAAAAGGAAAAACGAGAAACTGGAAATAGATGTCCCTTGCAGAGAACAAGTACATACCTTACAATTATCAAAAATGAAAATAACTAAAACTTATCGAACTCTTTCCATGCCAGACACCTGTTCTAATCACTTTACATGCATTGTCATTTCTCATATGAGGAAACTGAGGCAGAGTTGTAAAATGAGTAGTCAAAGATCACAAGATGTCCAAGTGGCAGTACCTGATTTCAATCCAAACAATGTGACCTCAGAGTCCATGCTCTTAACCACTAACTACTAAACTTTATTCTACATGCCAAACCTTATTATCCCAATGACCAACAATCCAAACACAAACACAAAATGCCTTGTCCCTCTAATGAATAAAGAGGATAGTGGAAAAAGGAAAGGAAGGACAGTAACAAGACTATTTTCAGCCATAGTACTCAATCTCCTGCCTAAGGTAACCTTCCAGGAAATAAATATGATGTTCCATGGATACCTAATTTGGTCCCTAAACCACAATATCACAAAGGATACCTATCCACGTGGATCAATATCATTTCTACTTGTACAGTCTGTCAAACTAAAAAAGAAAGAAGATTCACAGCTTCATTTAGAAGGAAGAAATGTTATGAAGGGGCAGAAACAAATTTCAAGTGACTTACTGGTAGTGTCATGGGAAGAGTCCATGCTTCCAAGAGAAGCTGATAGGCAAAAGAAAACTTAAAAGTCCCATAATGATAGTCCAATATATGAAAATGCATAGAGCAATTTAGGCAGCAAAGGTATTACTGGCTTGAAAGACCAGGAGAGGAAAACAAAGGCACAACTGTGTCATCCAGGAAACATAACTGAAAGTAACATCAAAATCAAAGCCAAATTAGAAAAGAAATAGACTCACTCTGTGACCACTAGAACTAGGTTCAGAAAAAATATTTTTTTAGCAAGGCAGATAAGGTTTTGTTGCTTAAAAAAAAGATTACTACTAGTAAAAGTTGTTCCTTTTTTTTCCTTGACTTGAGTAAAGCTATGATCTATATCTCTATATTATACAATAACAGAGAAATATAAATAGAAAAATATGTGAGACTAACCTAAGTAGCTATAGCACCATTTTTGTTTTCAAAAAAATTATATTATAAAAATGTATCTGAGAGGAAAAAGAAATTAGCATTACAGTAACTAAAAGGTTAAGGGGGTAATGGGAATACTCATTTTTGGTTCATATGGGTCCAAAATAACTAACATTACTGAAATTATTGGTATTGGTAATTATTGGTAATTACTGGTAGCAACTGCAATTCCATTTGGATAGCTATTTTCATATCTGTAAGCAAACCAAATATATCTCAAAAGTTTGTGTGATCAAATGATTTTTGCTCTACACTTCAACCTTTAAAAAAAAAAAAGGCAAAGAATTCTACAATTACAAAAAGAACAAGATTTGGAACTGTCACCTGAATGCATCTCTGTTATAAAAAGAAATTAAGAAAAAAAAAAGGGTCCTGATTCATCAATGCCTGCCTGTTTTTTTAAACCCAGGAAATTCCTTTACACCCCCTCCTAGCTCTGGCCAGCCAGAACTGTAGGTGTACTACTCTATTCATTCCTTTACCAGAAGCATACTATGCTAACACTATTTACATTTAAAACTGATTTTTGGGACACCTGGGTGGCTCAGTTGGTTAAGCATCTTTCTTGGGCTCACGTCATGATCCCAGGGTTCTGGGAAATCCTTGCTCAGCAGGGAGCCTCCTTCTCCCTCTGACTGCGGCTCTGCTCCCCCTGCTTGTGCTCTCTCTGACAAATAAATAAAACATAAAAAAAAAAAACTGATTTTTGTTAGACTATTCCAAATTATAAACTCATTGCCCAGAGTTGAATTTACAAATAATTCATTAAACATGATGCTGTCATTGTCTCCATTCAAACTTTTGGTGGTAAGCCACTATGGATTAACAGTATGGATGGCAGTTCCTCAAAAAAATTAAAAATAGAAATACCATATGATCCAATAATTCAACCTCTGGCTATATACCTAAAAGAATTAAAAGCAGGGATTCAAACAAATAATTGTACACCCATGTTCATAACAGCATTAATGATTCACAATATTCAAAACATGGAAGAAAGTGTCCATTGACAGATGAATGGGTAAACAAAATGTGGTTCAGCAGTGCCCCATTATCTGCAAGTTATGTCCCAAAGCCCCCAACAGATGCATGAAACCAAGGACAGTACTGAACCCTATGTATGTTATGTTTTTTCCTATACACCTATAATAAAATTTAATTTATAAATCATCATAGTAAGAGATTAACAATAACTATAATAAAACAGAATAATTTTAACAATACTGTATATTGTAACAAAAGTTATATGAATGTGCTCTCTCAAAACCTCTTATTGTACTGTACTCACTCTTCTTTGGTGATGTGAGATGATAAAATGCCTACATGTTGAGATAAAGTGAGGTGGATGACCTAGGCACTGTGATGTAGCACTAGGCTACTACTGACCTTCTGATCATACATCAGGAAGCTCATCTACCTTTAGACCACAGTTGACCAAGGGTAACTGAAACCATGGAAAGCAAAACCAAAGATAATGGGGGATTACTGTATACACATACTGTTTAATAGTGTAATAGTATTCAGCCTTCTAGGCGAGATCGGGCGCATTCAGGATGGTATGGCCATAGACGGTATTTAGCCTTTTAAAAAGGAAGGGAATTCTGACACATACTACAACACGGATGAACGTTGGAGACATCATATTAAGTAAAAAAGGCCAGTCGCAAAAGGATAAATACTGCATGATTACCCTTATATAAGGTACCTAGAATATTCACATTCATAGACAGAAAATAGAATGGTGGTTGCCAGGGACTGGAGAACAGGGAAAAATGGGAAGTTACTGTTTAATGGTTAAAGTTACAGTTTTGCAAGATAAAAAGAGTTCTGGAGATAGACGGTGGGTGGTGATGGTTTCACAACAATGTGAATGTACTTGATGCCACTGAACTGGACACTTAAAAATGGCAAATAAAGTTAAGACGGCAAATTTTATGTTATATGTATTTCACCACAATTTTTTAAAAATTTTAATTGAGGGATGCGTGGGTGGCTCAGTCAGTTTAACCGTCTGCCTTCGGCTCAGGTCATGGTCCTGGGATCCAGCCCCACCTCAGACTCTGCTCAGGAGGGGAGTCTGCTTCTCCCTGTCCCTCTGCCCCTACCCCCCCCCCCGGTCATGCGTGCTCACTCTCTCTCTCACTCACTCTCAAATAAAATCTTTAAAAAAATTTTTTTTAATTCAAAGCTGTTCTTATTTCGGGGGGAGGAAGCTTTTAGAGGACAATTTGTAATACACTTCCTTTGTAATGAGTTCACTGATCTACAAAATTCCAAACCTGTCTCATTAAGTCTGAGGTGCAATCTTCCATCCACTACTTATCCAGTTATAAGAAACCAGGTAATTTATTTTTAAAATTACGATTGTTAACCACTCCTTCACTGATCAGTTTCAACAGAAGTCCTTTCTCCAATGAGTTGAAATAGTTAATATACAAAAATCTTTCCCAAAAGTTTTTCCAGGGCTCCTGGGTGGCTCAGTGAGTTGAGCATGGAACTGTATTTCAGCTCAGGTCATGATATCAAGGTGGCCAGATTAAGCCCCAGCTCCAGTCCACTCGGTGCTCAGCAGGGAGTCGGCTTCTCTCCCTCAGCCCCTCCCCCGCCACCTGAGCACACAAGAGCACTCCCCCAGGCTCTCTATCAAATAAATAAATAAATCTTAAAAAAAAAAGTTTTTCCATATTTAGGCACTGTATTTATAAGAACCTATTACCTAACAATAATCAAAATCTGAAACTTATTTTTTAAAATCTGATATTTAAAAATCATGTCCCTTTCTCAAAAAAGGAGCGAGAGGGGGGCAAACCATGAAGTGGACACTGAACTATAGAGAACCAGACTGATGACTGCCGGGAGGAGGTAGATGGGGGGGATGGGTTAAATGGGTAATGGGGATTAAGGAGTGCACTTGTGATGAGTACTGAGCACTGCACGGAAGTGCTGAATCACTATATTGTACACCTGAAACTAATATGACACTGTATGTTAAGTAATTAGAATTTTTTATAAAAACTTTAAAAAAAATCATGTGCCCTTCTACAAAGGCAGCACTGAACTCTCAAAATTATTAATTTCACAGTCATGTGTTCACTTTTGGGGAGAAACTGATTTACACAGTCACAGGCGAAACCAGCATCATCCTAGTATCTACATTACAAGACTTGAACTTCAATGTTTAAAATTACCTAGTTTCTGATAAGGGATAAATGCTAATTTTTAAAAGTTAATCCTATAAAAAGTTTACATAATATTAAAAAATAGGAAGAATAACTGACTTTAAAAAGTAAATCCACAAGAGCAAACTGATCTGGAATCATTTGTGAGAGGAATACAAGGTTCCTAAAAACACAAAAGCTAATGTACTTAGTATGTGTATACTTTCTATTCTGTATGTGTATTATTCTGTATGTATATTCTTTTTATTCATAAATATTTTATTTATGTGTACTTTTTATTCTACCAATAACGTTCTTACCTACTTGACAATATGAAATAAACTTTCACCATCTGGCAAACACTGAGAATGCCATAGCTTTTTCCCATTCTGTAAAGAACTGTTCACATCAGTGCCACTGGTTCGAAGAGAAAAACAGAATGTATTAATGTGATCAAAATAAAATCCCAAATGCTTGTCAGAAAATCTTACTTTGTCTCTGAGTACAAGAATCCTAAATTTCCTGTCCTTGGCCAACATAAAGTTCACAGTAAACATAATAACTGTCACAAATAAGAAAACAAGCAGCTACAAGTTGTTAGAGTAAGTAAAAAAAATTGGTGAAATCAAAACAAAGTTATAATTACCTTAAAGCTTTTAGTGAGGTAAACTATGACATTGTTGTCTAAAGACACTTCCATAAAGCAGTTTTATAACAGGATAAAATACTCCTGGAAATAGAGTCCGTTTTCATATGACCATATTTCACATTAGATAAAAGACTGGAGAATGAAAAAAAGAAAGAGTAAGAGACAGGCAAAAAAAAAAAAAATCTCAGGCCAGTCCTAATCCTACAAAACACCAAAATCTTGCAGTCAGCTTTTATTTTCACAACACTTCTTTCTGAGTTTGGAAGTTATAGTATAATCAAATGCAGATATATCCACATTCCCAATAAATCAGATACCCTTACTGGGTAAGATAAAGAGCAAACACTGGAAATGACCATCACAATATTAAGTTATGAAATAAGGATAATCAGAGAAGAGAAGCCAAACAAAATCTCAGTAAGAAAAACTAACACCTCTATGCTAGTGTTAGACCATGTGCAATGATGACTCTGTTACAGAGAGAAAAGTCTGCCTATACGTATGTAACAGTATCTTCTAAGTTAATGCCAAAATGAATGGTTAAAAATATCTCACTACAGGGCGCCTAGGTGGCTCAGTCGTTAAGCGTCTGCCTTCGGCTCAGGTCAGAATCCCAGGGTCCTGGGATCGAGCCCTGTATTGGGCTCTCTGCTCAGTGGGAAGCCTGCTTCTCCCTCTCCACTCCCCCTGCTTGTGTTCCCTCTCTGTGTCTCTCTCTGTCAAACAAATAAATAAAATCTTAAAAAAAAAAATCTCACTACAATATCTTCTTCAAACATCAAAAGGCAAAGATGGTGTGCACAGGGTATTTAGTTCTAACTCCAAGTTTTTCATGAATGGTGTGCAACTCTACTTTCAAAGGGCCTCCTTAAGATACTCATATATTAGTGTGACTACAGTTGGGCTAAGTAAAGGAATAACCTTTGCTTATCCTTTAAATTATTGCTGGAGTTAGGACACACACCACGCAATTCAAATCTGTAGGGGAAGGGAATTCGCAAATAGTAATTTATTAAGCTTATGAATTCACCGAGGATACTTTGATATATACAGTCTATTTGCCTCCTCCTTACCTTCACACACTCCAAAGATTCCAATAAGGCAAAGTCTCGAATGTTTATTTCTTCTTGAAAAAGACCATACCCTCACCACTACCTTCACCACCGCCTCCTCCTCCTCATTCTTTTTTACTCACTCCTTAATACACCACACCCACAACACCACACTCTCCATACCCACACTCCATACAGCACTCTCCCAAGTAACAACCCAAAACTCCCAAAAAGCCCAAACTTAAAAGCCCCGCTTAATATCCCCAAATTCTACCCATTCTCCACATAATACAGGAAACACTACCCAGTCCACACACATAACAGTAAACCAAGTATCATAACACCACCTCACCCTGCAAATCCGTACATAACAAATTCTACACACACCCAACCCAGCATATGAATTGCACGTTCCCGGATGGCTCAACACACACACATACACGCACGCCACGTACCGTATAAAAGCCCAAACAGACACACGCGCGCGCGCGCGCGCGCGTACCCGCGCTCCACGTACCGTATAAAAGCCCAAACCACACACCACCGCAATGCTCTAACAAACCCTGAGAAGAAGCAACCCTTCTGGCACCGGGAACCCACGAGGTTGGAGGTGGAAGAGGTACAAGGCCATATACTTCACCTGAAAATCCGCCAGGATCATCTCCCGGTCCATGTTGGACGCCATGGCGGCCGCCGAGTTCCGCGGCTCCGGGAGCGAAGCGCGCACCTGGGAGGGAAACCGCGCCTCCTGCGGCCGTCGCCGCCGCCGCCGCCGCCGCCGGGCGCCGAGGGGCTGGCGGGCGAGCCGGCGGGCGGACCGGCGGGCCGGCGGGCGGGGCAGCGCGGGAGGCTAGGCGCTCATGCACTCGGTAACCTTCAGGCGCCCGGGCCGCCCGCCTGAGCCCCGCGGATCCCGCGCCGCAGCCGCCCTGACGGGGAGGTTGGTCTGGATGGGGGTCCGGTCTTGCTGTTGCTGGCCAGGATGAGGGCAGGTTACGACAGCGCGCAACCGGCTCCCTTCAGCAGCGGCGAGACCGGCGGGGGCGGGGAAACCAGGCGAACGAGCAGGCGGGCGAACCCCACGGCCGCCTCCGCCTCCTCCGCTTCCTCCCTGGCCGCCGCCTCCGCCCCTGGTTGGCCGGCGCCAAAGCTGTCGCACATTTTGCCTGTCATCGAGGTCGCAAAGCGCTGCTTTGCGGCTGCCACGTGACTGCCTTCCTGTCAAGCGCTGGGCGCGCGACTACCGGGCGGGGATCCGCGCGCCGCCGGCAGGGACCCCCCCCCCCCCCACAACTAGCAACTGCGGGAGCTAGTAGTCCCGCAACAGGTTATTCCGGTTTGGAATTAAGCAAAGGCCTCAGGGTACAGCCTCCTTCTGGCTGGGGCGGGGATCAGCTTCTAAACCTTACGAAGTTACATAGTCACATAAGTACGCCTCAAGCCCCACAAACCAATTCAACACTCACAACCCGTTTTACAAACAGCATTTCATAAATGTACATTTCCTCTAACAAAGTTTCACCAAAATACAACTTCATATACAGTCTTTTAGGCTTAACCTCACTACCAAAACCTGCTTGCACACTGTCACCCTCAATCCCAAGTCCCCTGTCTCATGCATCCTTAAACTCTCGATAACACAGAGATAACCAGGCTCCCAAGATCGACGTGGGGGAACACGGAAGCTGAGAAAAGTGAGACTATCGATCCCAAGAAAAAGATGAGCATTTTTTGTTATGACAAAAATTTTCTATTCCTGCAGCATAGCATTTATTTTTTAGACCTAAGGCAACATCTTACAAATGGGGAAAACTTGAGTCCAGCTTTGAATATAGTCAATTTAAAATACTTCCATAAATGAAGAAATAATATTAAAATACCAATTACTAAAAGTTTCAATTTATGGTCAGAAATTGAACGGCTTTGAGACAAGAATAGTCAAAGACTATGTAATGAAGTGTGGCAATTTATAACTGTCATCCTCACTGGAGGAAAAGTGACGGTGGGATATATTTAACTTTGACTTGGGAAAATATCATTGTCTGGACTGTAATAGAGCATTTACTTGCCTTGGAAAGTACATTAAGCCCTGAAAGTGTGAAGTAAGATTGCTGATTTTGTGCTGTAAAGTAGGTGCTAGGGAAATCACCATATAAACCAAGGCCTAGATCTGTGTATTCCCTGAAGAAGAGCACTCTGGTGTTGTAAAGATCTAGGTTCATCCTGTGTTTTCTTAAATGAAAATAGTCTGACCTACAACTCTCATGCAATAATCTGTATTTAGACCAGAATTAGCTAGATAAGGAATAGAACTCTCCATAGTCACATGAATTGAATGTCTTTTTTAATTGCCATCCCATAGGAATTCCAAAATATAGCACAAATGTGAATCATGAGGTGAAACACAGTACCAGCAATTTAAGTGTGGTAATTCAGTTGCCCCATTCGTATATGTCATTCTCAGAACAAGGTGGGTGAATAATTGTCTCTAGTTACATGGCCAGGATTAATGCAGCCCTGAAAAGTTGAGGGTTTTCTCTGTGATGACATGTGTATACTGCAGAACCCATTCAAATCTAGTGCTGGTCCCTTTCCCCCTTCCTTCTCTCCATCTGGAAATTAAAATAATGTGGTAATGTGCAAAGATGGGAAGCATACCCTACACATTCAGGTATATAGGTTCCAGTACTGCTTTTCCAACTAATTAGCTAGGGGAACTTGGATGGGTCACTTGGTATCTCTGACTTCATCTTCTGATATGACTGTTTCAGGTGTTAAAAAAACAAATATGAAAATGCGTGGAAAATAAAATATTTTTACAAAACAAGCATAGAAATTTCATGGTCAGCATTACTAGGTTTCAGTTCTAATTCTGCCCCTTGACAAAAAAAATTCTGAGTCTCAATTTCTTTATCTCTAAAATAGGGCTTATAAAACTTATCTCAGAGTAATTGTGAACATTGAGTGATATAATGCTTGTGAAAACTCTTCAGAAACCTTAAAGCTCTCCAAACATATTAGTTACTACTACTCTGTATACCAACTCCTAAATGCTTTTCTCAAGGCTACTGCTTTCATAAAACAAGCAAACAAGGATTCTTCTCCTTTCTAATCACTGCTTTTACTGTCTTTACAACGCAATTTAATGCTGTGGGGAATTCTGTAATTTTTTTCTCTCTAACAGTTTCATCTATTCATGTTTTAATCTCTCCCCAAAGGTTGAAAGTTCCTTGAGATTATAAGCCATTTCATTCAGTATGTTTTTATATTCACCATAGTTCATATATAGCACAGTATTGGGTATATAATAACAACCAATATTTTTGAGTTTATTAACTTTTATTGGATGTCTAGTATGTACAGGTATTTTACATACCTTATCTCATTCTTACAGTGATTTTACAGAATAAAAAACTGCTCTGAGAGGTTAAGGATTTGTCCAAAGTCATGCTACAAAGCGACAGACCTAGTATTCAAGGCTAGGTCAAAACCAGTGCTCTTTCCACTTAACCTGTTGCATCCCTGCAATTCACCCTCCATGTTGCAAAGTTTGTACATTTCCTGAAGAGACTGATTCTTCCCTATGACCTAGCTATTCATGGTTGGGTACCCAGCATCCAAAGTGATTGTCCACTGCAGAGAATGAAATGAAAGAAAAATAAATATTGAATTAAAAAATAGTTGACTTTTCATTTCCCCAGAATTTTCTTAGAAACAATTTCATTTCACTGTCACAAACTGAGAATAAAAATGTATAGAGTTTCTCTGTACATGAGCATGAGCAAAGGAAAATAATTTTAATTCATTCTCGTAGTTAATTTACTATATTATGGAGCAGCCTAATTCAAAAATAGATCTTTCTCTAGAATCTTCATGTTCTTTGATCGTACCATTACTGTTTGAAAAAGAACTTTTATTTCATCTTTCTTTCAAATATATGTGATAAAGTTATTTTGCTGAATTTTCATTTGACATGATTTTAGATTTATATTTGTTTTTTATCTAGCTTCTTCTAATGTTACCATCTTACATAACCATGGTACAGCTATCAAAACTAAGACATTAACATTGGCATAATACTATTAATCAAATTCTAGAGACTCTATTTGCATTTTTAAAATTTATTTTAGAGAGACAGGGTGGGGGGTGGCAGAGGGAGAAGAGAATCTCAAGCAGACTCCATGCTAAGCATGGAGTCTGATGCAGGGCACGATTCCAGGACCCTGAGATCATGACCTGAGCCAAAACCAAGAGCTGGATGCTTAATGGACTACACCACCCAGGTGCCCTGACTCTATTTGCATTTTTACATCAATGTCTTTTTTCTGTTTCAGGGTCCAATCCAGAATACCACAGTATATATAGTTGTCATGTTTCCTTAGCCTCTTCCAATCTGTGACAGTTTTTTTATCTTGACTTTTGAAGCGTAGTGGTCAGGAACTTTATAGACCATCCCTCAATTTGGGTTTGTTTAAGTTTTGTCAGAATTATACTGTTTATGGATTTGGGAGGAAGAATACCACAGAAGTGATGAGCCGTCATCACATATTACCAGGGCACATGATATCAACATAACTTATGGTGGTGTTAACCTTAATCCTTTGGTTAAGTTAATTAAGCTTTTTAACACTACTCACTTCTAATATAATTCATGAGAAGATTAATGCTACTACAGAATTAGATCCACACTTGAGTAATCAAAAATATATTTCATCTAATGATTTAATTTCTTTAGGAGTCTAGTGTCTGATCCTGGACTCTTAACTAATGGGAAAGGCATAAGATTTGGGGTCCCAAGATCTGAGTCCAAATCCTATATCCACTACTTACTGGCTTTAAGTCATAATCTCTGCAAGCCTTAATTCCTTCAGCTAAAAAATAGAGATAATTACCATATTTAACTTGGAGTTGTGAACATTAAATAATGTGTGCATCATATCATCAGATGTTATAATTATGAAACAATATACAAATGTTAGTTGTTGCTATTATATTTAAGCTTTTGAGTTGCTTACTGAGCATTTATTTACTTACTTTACAAAATGACTTTCATAAGTGGTGGGACTACCCATATAAAAAAACCTGAAATTCAGAAATAAAATGTCTAAGTCACAATTATGAAATGGTAAAAAGGTCCCTGAGGTCTGTTTTCCACCTCTGTTGGATCTATAAGTACAACAAGAAGGAAGACTTTGATACTAGGTAAAGAAATTATAGATACCACATACACATTTCCATAAGTTAATCACTGAGGAACTGCATAATTGAGTCAATGAGGAAAAGCACAAAATAATCTGATAAATTATATTTCTATAAGCACTTAAAAATGACTATGAACTGCTGGGGGAAAAAGATTTCTATAACTGTTAGTATTTAATATAAAGCCTCTTTTTTGGTGTTTGAAAGACATGTCATTATTATGCTAAAAGAGAAACCACTACTTTCAATATAATAGATGCCTAACTGTGGATCTTTCTCATATATCATATTAGAATGTAAACTTATTAAAGGCAGAGATACTCACCTTTGAATATACTTCAGTGAACTAATAATAAATATTAGATTTTCATTGGAGGTACTTTATAGTGGTTACTTATGCTCTCTGAACTAAGACTGGAATCTCTGTGCTGCCAGTTGTGGTTTATACAGTAAGCAGACTAAGCACATGCTTTAGAGCACCAGCAAAGCCAGAATAAAAAACCAAAAAGCCTTCCTTAAAGAATTTAAATTTAATATTTCAGCAAAAGCACTGAAGTAGTCATCATGGGGAAAATCACAATTTTTTTGGACTTCTTTACTCTTATTTTTTGGCTTTGTTTTTCTTTACATATGAGGTGGGGTGATGGGCCATCAAAATCTTTTCAGTTAGTTTAGGACCTCCAAAAATCTTAATCTAGCTCTGTATGCATCTTAAATTACCCTAATTTTATTTACTCAGTTATTCAGCCAAAATATTTCACGAAAATTTTAACACATATGTATTTATACATAATGAGCATAATTTAAGATTCTTCCCAATTACAGTATCTTCTCTTAGCAAGAAACCATAATAAATGCCAGAAAGCAACTCTTCATAAATTTGAAATCTCTAAATACGTGTAAGAAATGAGAGGAGTTAATCTCTGGTGTTGTAGTTCATACTTGATGCACAATTCAAGTTTAGTTACCTAAGACAAGAACACTAGTTATTTTTTTCCTCAGCGCTCTGTTAAAGAAAACACTTTCAGATTCTTCTCAGTTTCAACTCTCCCTCTACCTACTAGCCAATCTGTTCCTAGATGATTATCCAGATGTTTCTGGTGTGTTTTGTTGCTAATACTCCCATTATACTTCAAGGGGCTGGGTACAGATGTTGCTGAGGGAATATGCTTAGTAGAGGCCGGCTCTATAGACCACTTGTCATTTTTTGCTTGGTTTCATTTTGACCACTGGGTGCATCATGTAACCGTGCTGGGTATTTTTAAGAGCAAAAAATATAGAAACCAGTAGTTAATTGATCTTACATAGCTAAAAGAGGAGGTTAAAAGTACAGACAACTGGTGTCTCGGACGACTTAAATAAATGATTGGGAAACAGACTATTTGCTCATTTACAGTTGGACACCCTCCCCTCCCCCCCAAAAACAAGCCCCCATCTAAGTAGGAAAAGAGAGAACTTTGGCAATAAAGAAATGGCCTTGTTAGACAAGTTTCCCAAGACTTATTGTAAATTTAGCCTTAAAGTTGATTGCTTTTCTCCCTTTTCCCGAAGAAATGGAGTATTTCAGTTTCTCGTCCCTGAAACATTGAGTTCAGAGTTCGTCATTATTTCTTCCCTATACTGTCTTTAGTTTTCGTAAAAATCAGTCTATTAAAGACGTTTGCTTTTTCTAAGCACTGTTCTCGCTGTCAGTCCGGGTCTCTTCCTCCAGCCCCACGGCCACCTCTGCCCACCACGACCCCGGGCGTTGATCTGGCAGGTGCGAGGCCGAGGCCCGGGACTGAAAAAAGGCTGTGGAGTTTACACGGTGTGTGCCCCAGAAGAGGCGGCGGCAGCGGTAGGCCTGGCCGCCCGAACTTCGAGAGCCTAGGGGGGAGCACGGAGGCGAGCCGGCCTGCCCCGCCAGGGCCGGGGAAAACTTGGTTCGCGCCAGCTCGCTCTCCGCCTTCCAGCAGCCACCGCCGCCGAGCCTCTAAGGCCCTGCGGCTTTCCGCAGCCGTCTTAATTAACAAGCCTCTTCCCCCTCACCCGCCCCCGCCGGGCTCCAGGAGTCCGAGGTTTCGTGTCGCAGACTCCATCCCGCCAGCCAGCCTGCCTGAGGAGGCCAAAACCGGCTTCGCGGGGCAGAACGCCGATTCAGCTGGGGACTGGCCGCGGGGCGGGAGGGTGGGAACCAGCGCCTGAGACTCAGGGAGGGCTGTGGGGAGTGAGGAGGCGGGAGAAAGGGCGCGGGCGGGGGGCGGAGCGAGCGAGTTTGCGAGCGCGAGCGCCTCCTGGGCAGTGGGCGGGGCGTGGGCGGTGCCCGGCCTTCCCGCTCCCGCGGCTCTGCAACTCAGCCGAGCCTCCTTAAAACTCTGCCGTTAAAATGGGGGCGGGTTTTTCAACTCAAAAAGCGCTCAATTTTTTTCTTTTCAAAAAAAGCTGATGAGGTCGGAAAAAAGAGAGAAGAAACCGGCACCGTCTCTGCAGCGGCAACAGAAGCAGCAATTGTTTGAGCGAAAAAAGAAGCCAGGGAGGGAGGGAAGGAAAAGAGCTCAAAGGAGGACAACGCGCAAGTGTCTGTAGGGGTGAAGAGAGCAGGGACCGGCGATTTGGGGGGACCAGCTACAAAAGAAACTGTCACTGGGAGCGCTGCGGCTCTGGAGGAAGAAGTGCTGCCCGGCTCGGCTCCGGGGCACAGTTAGCTGGCGGCCGCTGCCCTGTCGGCGGCACAGGCTGGGGGCACAGGCCCGGGGACGGCGAGAGGTTGGCGAAGTGGCACCGGGTGTCGGAGTCGCTGGGCTCTCGCCGAGAGGGCGGTGGGACTGGCTGCGCTCTGGCATTGTGGCGACTCCCCATACTCAGACCTTGGCCTGCGCTTCTCTGGTCGCTCTCGATCTCCGGAGGCCCCCAGAAAACTGGGAAAGGAAGGAAAAGACGGCGGCTGCTGCTCCATGAGCGTCTACAGTGGGAAGGCTGAACTGGCTCGGTCGTAGGCGGGAAGTTACCGGTGGGCTGCCCTGTGCAGCCGCGATGCTGCCGCGCGCTGCCCCAGCAGCCCGGGCCCCATAGACGCTTCCCGCATCACTCGCTCCCTTCCTCACGCTGCTGGGAGTCCCGGGACCTGGTGGGGCCGGCATGACCGACTTGCCCGGAGCCTGCCGCGCGCCCGGCAGTCTCCGGAGACGCGCTCCGAGCCTGGCTCCCACGGCCTCTGAGACTCCGCAGGGCTGCGGCAGCCCAGCGGGCGGGCTACGCAGTCTTCCCATGCGGCGTTAGCCAGCAGTTCGGCCCGGACGCGAAAAAAGGCTCCTCCTGAGAAGCGGAGGCAACTGAAGAGTCGTGAAGACCTGTAACTTGAGGGCCACGGAACTGCTACTCCCGTTTGCCTTTGGCGATCATCTTTAACCCTCCCGAGCACGTCAGCATCCAGCCACCGCGGCGCTCTCCCTGCAGCGGAGGACTCAGCACTACCCCTTCGGCGAGACGGATGGAGACCGAGCCCCTCCGAGGACCTGCCCCAGCGGTTCTGGCTCGCGCGGCTCAAGTCACCACCGTGAACAAGGGTGGGTTAATGCCTTTTCTTCCCCCCCCCCGAAATGTCTTTTCTTCCGCGGTATTTTGTGCCCTGATCTAGTCCCTTAAGTCTCCGCACACATTCCTCACAGAGATCTGTAGTGTAGATACGTGACATCTCTGCCTACATTTTACGTCCAGAGTAATTTGCCAGGAATATATATATGTCTGTGTGTCTTTCTGTTGAGTCACCAGAATTCTTCACAGGGGTTAAGCTAAAAAGCGAGGAGCGGAGCCCCTCTCCAATGGCTCAGTTTTGCTGAATAATCACGTGTGAATCGAGGGGCGGGCTTTTGGCAGGCTGATCTTACTAGTATTTACTACCAAGCTCTACTCCAGATTAACCATCCCAGTCCTTCTGTCAGTCTCCGATGCCATCATGCAGCCTGGTTAGGAGCAAAGGAAAGGGGAAAAAGAAAAACAACTAATTCATCTTTTCCCGATCGTCAGGACCCTAAAGAATGGCCGAGCCTTGGGGGAACGAGTTGGCGTCTGCAGCTGCCAGGGGGGACCTAGAGCAACTTACTAGTTTGTTGCAAAATAATGTAAACGTCAATGCACAAAATGGATTTGGAAGGACTGCGCTGCAGGTTGGTATCCAGAGAGGTGGGGAAAACAGGTCAACAATGTTGCCTACGTGACCCGGGTTTCTGGAATAACGGCTTTTAAGCTTTCAGGGGTACAAAATTTCACTTTTTAAAGCCTAGTTGGTTGCCATATTTTATATCTTTAAGTGGATCCAACTCCCCAAAATGACGTACTTTGAACAAACTCGTCAAATTCAATAACCTCCTCGATATCAAATGGGTTCCAGGTTTGGTCTTAATTTTTGGAATGTTTTTGTGACGGTTCGGATTTAAAAGTAGTCGTAGCAGCGCCGAGGTGTGTGTGTTTTTTTTAAGACAGCTCTGTAAACACATTATTATGATTATTATTTGAAGTAAATACACTGCTATTAGTGGTTTCCGTGCTTTGCTCCAATAATTGACTTTAACGTTAATTTTCCTGACTACTGGCGAGGGTGTTTTTCCTTCAAATGCTTCAAGTTTTGACAAACGACCTTTCCTCATTTGGAATGGGTGGCCTGGGCACGGGGACAGGATGTACATTTCACAGTTAATGTAATACCATCCACCCATTCAGGATTGAGGAGGAATAAAAAGTTGAATTTTCTAATCAGAGCTCAGTTTGTAGTATTTTTATCTCTGCGGTCATGTGGTGGTATGTTCTAATTTTCAGTAATTAGATTTACAAGCAAGAAATGAAACATGTTCAGCTGCCAAGTATTGTACCTGATATTTTTTTTCCTCCTCTGAATGTTAGTTATCAAGTAACTTAGTTGAAAGGCTTAGAAACAGAAAAATGGCAAAGTAGTCTCAAATAGTTGCTTTATCACAGTTCTGATGGTATTCTTATGAACTATTCTTATTCGGAAATGCAACACTTGAAGCTGTTTTTGGAAAATCCATTGGGGAGAAGGTTTTAGAATGCTTTGTTTTACAAGAATTAGAAATTTAAGTGGCAGGAGATACACTATTAACAGACGAAGTTCAGTCTGTGCATTTTAAAACAATATACTGACCTTGCAAAAATTTCAGTATTAAGGAAGCTTATGCATAGATACCAAATTATTTAATCTTGTTATTTCGGGTAGGTTCTGTGGAATAAGGAATTTTTTTCTTTGTCCAGCTAGTAGTTTTTAATAGGTTTGATGGCGATAACAGTGCTACAGATTTAACACATTGAAAAGTTTCCTATTGAAAACCCAAAAGATTATATAAATCTCACAAAGAATGAGCAACTTAACCCATGTTCAGAATAAGATCTTACAGGACTTTTGACGAACAGGAAGACTGGGAGATTAATACTGACAAAAAAAGTTTTGGCATTTTTAATACAACTTTGCAATCTTGTTTATATTAACCACACTTATCAATATACTAACACCCACTTATTGTGGCTTAACCCTAGCACATATAATGAAACATAGACAAACAGGAGTCTCAAGGCTTATATTCAGTATGTATAATCCTGACTCTGAAGTTGTGTCATAATTCAAGAAAGAACTTTCTTCAAAACAATTTCCAATATTACCATTATTTCTGTGGAAGATGACAAATTTTCTTCTATAATTATGTTCATTTAACTCCGTTGCAAAAGCTTTTCTCCCCTTCCTAGTATAAGCTTTTCAATCAGGATAATATCAAAGGCCTTAATCGCACATTTGCTTTACAAAGATCCAAGGTGTCTGTCCCTTATTTTTCCCAGTCCAGGTCCTTAAATGTGACTAAATCTCTAGAGGTAGATGTGGCAAAAATTAGAATGTGTTCATTTTTAACCAAAAAGTATATTTTATTGAAATTCTCAAAAAATAAATTATGTATCATTTTTACCACTGCCCCAAAGGAAGGGCTAAGTCAGCAGGGTTTTATCAACCGAGAAGCGTAATATCTTGGCCATCTATATAGTTTGCATTTATAAAATATTATTTATTCTAAATATATTTTATTACTTAATTTGTGATTATTTTATAAATAAACAGTTTAAGTGATAGATCAACTTTGTATGGATTTTTCAATGGATATTTAATTTCACAAACATTTGAGTATCTAGTATGTAATCTATTTATTATAAATTTAGGTTGTTATGAATATACCTAAATATAAATGAAACCAGTTAAAATGCTGAACTATTTTCTGGCATGTTAATGAGACTACATTTTTTTCACAACTAAATTATATGTATTATATAATTGCATGCTGCTCTACAAGACATTTTATAATTAGGAGAGCCTAACAGAGGCCCCTATTAAAGTGAAATGTATTCAAACAACAGTAGGTTAAGTCTTTGTCATGTGAATTATTTGTATGTTGATAGCAAATTTTAATACCACATTCTGACTTTTAAAATGGTGGCAGTTTACAAATAGCTATTCCTAAATGCCCGATAATAACTGCAAAAGGAAATAAGATGGCATCACCAGTTGATTATTAAATGCGCTCAAACCAGAAGACAAAGTTGTCTGTCTCAAAATACACATTAAATATCTTATTTTCTCTTCGTTTGCTCACTTAAAAATCAGTAAGCTAGTTAGAACTTTAAGAAACAGTAAGTGATATAGTAGGATCACTGTTTCATGCTTTTCAAGAACGGTTGCTATGCAATCATCTCCTGTCTAATACATAGCATATCATGAACTCAGCTTTAGACAAATCAGTATCATAAGCAATGTAGAATACCATTGACTATTTAACACTTGAACAATCAGTAACATTTTAAAATTTCAGGTGAAGGATTCTAAGCACCAAACACACCCGGTAGCCAACATGAAGTAACTTGCAAAGAAAAAATATTTTTAAAAAACACTTGGAAATTTGAGCTATATCTTTTTGGAGAGAACTTGTGAAAATTAATAATTTAAGAAAATATCAGGTCCGGTGTTTTAATAGATCATTTTTATACTAGGTGATGGCGTCTGAGGTGTGGAAACACTTCTTGGGGTGTTTAACAGAACTCACTCTCCTTATTTCTTTTCAGTAGCTATTTAGAAAATAAATTTTATCTACATTTGATATTTCAGAATTAATAACCCAGGTTTTATGATTTATGAGCATAAGCAAGCAAACAAGAGATTCTCAAACTCCATTTCTTTTATTTTCATAAATTCATGAAATTACACAACTCTTCATGGAAGATGGGAAACTGAGTTGTGGGGTGAATTTTCTACAAGTTTTACTGGTTATATTTTATTGATCAATTTATCCTACTTTTGGGCCCGTTTAAGATATTCCATCATAGAAGCTCAATTTTTAGAGGTCTTCTTCTACTTTTACCTACTAGGACTTTCTTTCCTGCAATTGAGCCCTTCAGACCCCACCAGGTGGGTCTTCCCCAAGCACTCTTTCACCAAAAATAAAGTTATATAAAGAGGAGACATGGATATTTTAAAATATTCTTGTAAGAGCACTTGAAGGATTCTCCCGTTTTCTCTTCTTTCCTAGGTTATGAAACTTGGAAATCCCGAGATTGCCAGGAGACTACTACTTAGAGGTGCTAATCCCGATTTGAAAGACCGAACTGGTTTCGCTGTCATTCACGATGCAGCCAGAGCAGGTTTCCTGGACACTTTACAGACTTTACTGGAGTTCCAAGCTGATGTTAACATCGAGGATAATGAAGGGAACCTGCCCTTGCACTTGGCTGCCAAAGAAGGCCACCTCCCTGTGGTGGAGTTCCTCATGAAGCACACGGCCAGCAAAGTGGGGCATCGGAACCATAAGGGGGACACCGCCTGCGACTTGGCCAGGCTCTACCGGAGGAACGAGGTCGTTAGCCTGATGGAGGGAAACCAGGCGGAGGGAGCTTCAAATTTGCAATGAATGTGGGGAGGGCTCTCCCACACCGCCTTCTGTTTTGTCAGTTAATTGGTTGGCTGTCCTATTTTACTATCACTTGTTAAAATTCAGTTTTGTCATATTTTAAGCAGTTAGTTAAATCTTCTCAGACTGCGAAGTGGAAATCTTATTACAGGTTTATGAATATATTTAAGCAACATCCTTTTCATCTGCAAAATCCTGAGTTCTAACATGTAATTGCAAATAGCTTTGGCTTTCTCCTGAATATGTTATCTTGCCTTGACTTTTTCCTTGCTTCTCCCTTTGCCAGTCTCAAAACCCAGCTTAAGAGATTTTTGTTTTAAAAATGGTTTGTCCTGATGCTTCTTTTGCCTAATTAAAATACTTTTTCAAAACAGGACAATGTTTTTCTGTGATTTCCACTCTATTACCCCCACATAGTTTGCCACTTGCTAAGAAGTGTACCTAAAAGATCACAATGTTGTAAATCTCAACATTAGAAAAGTAGACCAAGTAAAAAACTACTGATGATTCATTTATTCTTTCTTTCCTCATGCCTCCCTCCAAAGATTTTACTTGGCGCCTCATATTTCTCTTTACAACAAAATAAGGACAACATTTTTTGAAGAGCTGAAATTATTGCAATGTGAATTTTTCCTAATGTTCAATCTTCCCCTTTTCTCAAAGTTAAGTTAAATAGTTGAAAAACGGGTTTCAGAAGTAGCGATCTGAAAACAAATATATATTAGCTCTAAAAGTCACTTTTAAAATACCACCTTAAAAGTGCTTCCCACTAGTTGTTTTTTTTAGATCACAAAGTGAAACAATTGGTTAAATAATACATTTCCCAAAATTATACCATAAGTATACTATCACATTTTTTCTCCCTGCATGTCAGAAATGTAACATCACAAAATGTTAAGTCTTAAAACATAATGCAAATACAAATTTTTAGGAGATAAAAAGTGCAGCAAGAAAAAAATATATAAATTACATGTAAGGGTTTTAATTAATTAATTATATATACATGTAAGTGTCTTAACTGCAGTATAATAAATATAGAAACTTTTACAATAAGTAAATAAGCCACTCTTATATATGGTACTTGATTTCCACAAAACTTTTTTAGTAGAGGCTTATAAAATCTTGTTAAGAATACATTTAGCTAAAAATAAAAAAAATTGAAATAGAAATATCAAATTTCCAAGAGAATTGTCCAGCATCTACTACTTACTTTAATTTTAATCAAAGATTTTCACCAAAGGATTTCAATGCAGTTACCATTTATAAATTTATAAATACTTTATTCATCATCTCCGACATGAACAAAGATGTTTTATGTGAAAGCTCCCTCCTTCTGCTGTATAAGCTCCCTGCCCTGGCTCCAAAAAGAACAAAATACTTTAAGGTTTATTGAAGGACATGGTTCTGATGCTTGCCCTAACAAGGATTGGAATGGTCACAGGCAAGTGGTTTTCAATAATTTATTTTCCATGATAGTATAAAAGAATATAGGAGAAAAAGTTTTATCCTTTTCACTTATCACTAAAGTTCACCTTCCTTGAGTGCAGTAAGACTTCAACTTCTGCCACCCCTACCACAAATTACTGAATAAATTAATTTTTGACAGTAACATGAAATTAAATTTAAAATATTCAATTTTAAAGTTTAGAAAAAAGTAGAAATTGGGATGTTTTGAAGGAAAAAGTGTTGTGTTTTGAATTTTAAAACCAGAATCAGTATACAAAATACACTGCTTAGGAAAACTGAATACTTTCTAAACACAAGCCTATTACTAAAAAATAAAAACAACCCTTTTTACAAGTTACAACTGTAAAGACGGACATTTCTGAATTTAAAGTGGGGTTTAATTAACTTTTCAGTATCCAAGTTTCAGCATTAAAATTACTCTTTAGAGATTTCAAATCTAAAGGCATAGGGTGTCTAAAGCTGAGAAGCACTTCTACAGTTGCTTTGTTCTTAAGTGGTTGGAGCACAGTAAGGGGAGTGGGAGCTCTCTCTCGCTCTCTTCATTAGCCTAAAATTTGCTAAGCATTAAAACATCGGCACATTTCTTTGGCTCTTTGCAGGAAATAGCTTTACTAATCTAAGTATTTTAGAAATGAGTTATGTGGTCCCCCTCTAGGAAATATGAAAAGCCATTATTCAATCTCTCAAAAACCTCGACAATATTCAGCAAGACTTTGAATGTATACGATGTATACGATGGAAGAGAAGGTGCTGTTGAGTTTAATGGGATCTAATTTGTAACGAGCTGAGGTAGAGAAGGGTCTTAATTCAGATGCAGAGAGTAGCGGCAAGCGCAAATGGACAGAATGATCAGAATCCCAGGAGACAACACTATATAAAGGATGGAGGATACTTAAGCAGGGATGCGCTCTCAAATTCAGTTCTTCACTGTATTCGCATCCACTTCTGGAAACTCGGGCTCAGCTTTTGCCCAGTAAATTGAATTCAAGCTTATACGTGGGGGACGCTAATCGCACCTCAGGCCACATTCTGGTCCTTGAGCCACTGAGCAAACCTCATTTTACCATCTTTCGGTAGTGAATCAATAGTTTTCTGATAAACATTACGCATCTCACAATGGGGTGATGAGCTCCTATACACACACCACCCTGGGTGAGTAATAAATAGATAAAATCTAAAAGCAATTCAATTGGTAATATTATAAATTTTCCTGATCATGAAACGAACGTTGTGGAATCCGTAGCCCGGGACTGGTTTCGAAATCTCAGTTCCCAAAAAGGTGCTTTCGGCTTTTGCCGGGCGGGGGGGCGGGTAGAAGTAATAGTCCAGAAGCGCTGGAAGATCACAGTGCTGGAGCGAGAAAGGGTCGTTCCGTCAGCTTTCCTGACTGCCCTAAACTACCTTCATCGAAAGACTCCGGCGTGGGGGGGGGGGGGTTTCAAAACCGTTTGCCCCCGGTTTTTTTTTTTTTTTCTTTTCCCTCCCTCGCTAAGGTTTCTTTTCTTTTCTCTTCCTGTCCAAATATTTCAAATTTCCGCGCCTTAAATAACAGTCTCCTTTTATTTAGTTAGTTTCCTCGGCAGGTTTGGCCGCCCGCTTGTCTCTGCCCCCCATCGGGCCCGGGGCGTCTCGGGCGCCTCGGTGCTGCCTGCAGCCCCTGCGCGCTGCCCCCGGCCCAGGCTGCGTGGCTCAGAGCGCGCCAGCCGGAGCCACAGCCCCCTCTTGCCGCGACCTCGCCTGACCCGGCTCTCCGGGCGCCCAGAGCCAGCTAAGGCCGCCCCCCGCCCGGACGCCTGTCTGCCTCCCAGCTCGACTTCCCTCTCCGGACTTTGGAGCCTTTTCTGCTTCGGGGTTTGGATCCCGGTCGCCCTGGAGCGGCGAAAGGGCCGCGGCAATAGGAAAGCAGCGGAGAAGGCCAGTGGCCGGAGCCTGCCCCAGCCCCCACCCCGCGGGTAACCTTGGAGGCGCCCTCGGAGTGAGTGTGTGCGTTGCTGCGCCAGCCGGCTAGGGCGAGCGGGTGCACAGCTCAGCGGGCAGGAGGCGGGAGCTGGGGGCGGGGAGGGGGAGCGGGCCCCGGCGTCTACCGGCAGCTGCCACAACGCCCCGGGAGCTGCGGGCTACCGGGGCGGCCAGGGTCCCTCGGCCCTGGCCTTCAGGCAGCGGTCCCTGAGGAGGCGGCGGCCATCCCACTGGATGGTCCCGGCGACCTGTGCCTGAGGACTGGGGCCGGAGGGCGACGTGGGAGCAGGGGCAAGCGGGCCGGTGAGTGCCTAGCTCTCCGTGGAGGTGAGCTGGCGGCGGGACGCGGCGCGGCGGCTGGAGCAACTCCACGCCCAATGCCAATGCCAGCACTCCCTCCTCCTCCCCCCGTGACAGCTGAGGACAGCCGGGCTCCGAGCCTTGCGTCCAACAGCGAGGAGGCAAATGTACCTCAGGCTTCTCAGCCCCTTAGACAATTCGGGAATTTGCCCTGTGGTGTTGCCTTCCCCCCCACCTCCCCCATAAACTACTAGTAGTCCAGGACTGAAAATGCACGTTCTTTCGGAAAGACCCTCGGCACGAAATAGAGATTGCAGGCCCGCCGGCACTTTGGGTGGGGCCCGGGCGTGCAAAACACCTAGAAGGGGTCTTCTTGTTTTGTTTTTACCCGGAATAGATCCGAATATCGAGTATGGATCTTCAAGCGGTGTCTCAAAGAATAAAAACTCTCCAGATTTGGATATTGACTTGGTAAATTAAGGTTCCAGTGAAATGTTTTGCCATCTGCTACAGAAACATTGTGCAAGCTTCAGGTGTTAGGATGTGGGTTTGGAATTTTCTGTAGTGTCTTTAATTCCCAAAGACATGAAATAACAGCATGGTAACACACCCGGCCATTGAGCAAAGGTTATCCTTGCCACCACAGCACCTGCAAAAGCACAAGTGGAACTCACATATTTTGCTTCCTGAGTTCTAAAATGGCTTCTGAACGGTCCAGAGGTACCAGCACAGACAAGGAGGGGGACAGGAGACGGGAAAAGAGTTTGTACATTAAAACAACAACAACAACAACAACAAACTACACTGCCATTATTACACTTCAGTTAATCCACCTCACCTCTTTCTCCCAGCCCCCATCCTCATTAGTCAAGGAAGAATTTTAGTGTAGGCCTATTCTATAATTCTATGTACAGCCTTTATCTCTTTCTCACCCCCTCCTCCCCCCCAAAAAACAGTCGGCCAAAAATATCAGCTCTTTTGCGGAGGAAGTAAAAAAACCACCAATCCTTATCCAAACTACCCGTCATTTCTTTTGTGTACTAAGAAGGAATCCTACATATAACCAATACTATGAAAGAAGAAATGATTTACCTGGACCTCAAACACATTTAATTGGTATAATTAAAGTGATATTAATTATCTTTTAACATGAAAATAATGGGACAGTTTCTGGAATTGATAGGTGAAAAGCTAAAAAAATCACCGACATGTTTGGAGACGTAGCTTCTGCTCTTCTTTATATTTAATCAGTACAGTAGTTACTTAGGAAAAAAATAGGTCCTTTATCTTGACCATATAAAGCAATATCATGCTAATTTTATTTTAGTTATATGCCTTAGTTTTTCAGATTAGTTATATATAGTGATAGTTCACTATAAAGCAAAACTGACAACATCTTATGTTAAAATTTTAATTTGGAAATGCAACCAAATTATCACAACTGTATTAAAATACAGTCTACTCCCCTCCTTCTTCTAAATGTACAATGTGCACAACTTGCTGATAAAGAAGTCTGCCCTGAATTTAAAATTTATGCTTTGGAAACATAATTTCCTAAATTAAAAAATAACTCACTGATCTTTAAGAATAATTATTCTATAATTTGGCTATTCTGTGTATAGCTAATATAACAGTTTCTCCTTGTCTTACATTTTGGAACTATTGTAAAAGCCATTTGGGCCCAAATAGTTCTTGTTCCATAGTTTTCTCCTTCAGATATTTTTACTAAAAAGTGACTGTCAATGATGCAACAGCGTTCTGATGTCCATTCTGCTAATCCAGAAACTTCAGACCAAACCTATAAGGCCATCTTAAAAGGAACATGCATTTCTTCTATGTCAAAGCTTAGGAAAGATATGATTGAATGTTAACATTTGAAAGTGCTAGAATAACTAATTTGCAAATCAGTTATTATAGTGTAGTGATGATTCAAGATGAAATTTTTAAAACTTCATATTTTAGAAGAATAAGTGGAATCAAATTATTAAAGTAAGCAACATTTGATGATGATTAATAGTATAGTATTTCCTATCTCAATACTCAAATAAGCAACAGTGTGTATTCTGGTATGATTTTTAACTGTCAAGATAATAATATATAATAATCATCATTAGATATAGGAGTAACTGTTCCAGAGTCTCTTTTCCACTGCTAAGTAAAATGTAATTAAAACACAGTAGCTCTTTTTAAAAAACACTTCACTACATAATCACTTATATTTTTGGCTGGCCCTTTTTTTTTTTTTTTTTTTTACTTTTTGTATTTTTTTGCCTCCACATTTTAGGTGATGGACAAAAATAGCATGTAGAAGGAGGTTCCCAATTCTCCTTTATTCCTGGTTCCTCAGCCATCTATTTCTCTATTCATAAACATTACTTCAACTTTAAAAATCATATATTGTGATGTTAAAAAGTAATTGTTATTCCCATTAATTTAAATTTATCATAGGCCTATAAGTGAAAAAGCACTCAATCTGTATTTTATTTAAAATAAAGTTAAGTGAAAAAAGTGTGGACATTAGGTTGTAGCAAGTGTGTATTTATGTTTTGAATATAAATTTCCTGGAATCTTAAAACCTATTTAATATTTTGACATATGCTAAGACTTTTAGGGCAGGATCAAGATCTAGAAAATCTTAAATTTCTGGTCTTCAGAAAATAGTATATTTTAATTTGCCATATTAAGATAAGACCAGTTGTTTTAACTAATAAAAAGCTAAAATGAGAAAAATATGAAGGTACAAAATATCATTGTACCACCGTGATATCAAATCTAATGCAATGGCTTTTTAAAATAAATTATTCTTACTGGTAAATTGTATATTTTAATTATAGTGGTCACTATTTTACAGTTAAATTTTGCACTTGGCACACAGACCAGAGTTTTCTATGTTCATCTAAAAGCATATGGTTGTTATCATGCAGGTATTCAAAGTAATACTTTGTGGTCCTGTCCTAGATGAGTATTTTTATGTACATGTGTGCATGTTTAGATATTTCGTACTGAAGTTCTCTACTGAGCAAATAGATATTTTGAACAAATACTATCAATTCACTTTATATTACAATTTTAAGATGTAAAATCATGATCTGCTATAGAAATGTTAGCTGATAATTTTTTAGATATAGGTGAAATCATTTTCATTAATGATCCAGGGAAGGATATAAATTAAAATCTGAGAACTTAAAATACTGATGCAAGTCCTAGTTCTTCCTAGGTTATTGTTTCAAATTCCTGTCATGAGGCAAATGTATATGAAAGCGACTTAACATCCACAATTAATATAATCAAATTTGAAATAATGGAAATAGAATTGTGATAGTGACAAGAGGAAGAATGGATACTTAAAATATAGGTAGCCATGACTGTAAGTTAATTTAATTTCAATTACATGATAGGCAATTTGCTAACTAATCCAAAAACAAGGACAAAACAAGACCAGTAAAAAGATATCTGCCCAAGAATTCAAAAGCAGGGCAAACAAGATCAAAATTTTTTTTTCATTGTACCACCATGGGAAATATAAACAAGTTAATTTTCTTGATATGGATAAGTTTACAGTTTCCAGTGAAGTTTTCTACTCTTTCACTTGCTTAATACTCTTAAAACATATAGCTAGAAAATAACCACTTACTATTTACAGTCATATTTTAAAATTACGTATATATTATGTTTTACTTAAATACAACAGACACATATTCTGTCCCAAAAGAGCAAGTTCAGCACAATTCTGAAAGGGAGAGTGATACAGTTGGACATCTGGACTAGACTGAGGGGCTGTTTAATGTGAAACCCAAGTAGGGCCACATGGGAGAGAGCACTGAATTGACTGAATGCTGGCTAATTTGTTTAAGAGTAATCAAAAGGGCTCTGAGCCTAGTATATGTTGTCTATAGTTGTTTAAATACACAATGTACCTACTAGAAAAGCAAATAACTTTATTCAAAGACACTTAAAGGAAGAGATATATATTTTTTTGCATCCAGAAGGACATCACAGATGTCACAGGGAAAATATTAATGTAGCAACATAAAAGAGAACTGCATACAATAACATCAGCTGAAGATCAATGATTGGTTTCAATTTCTTAAGTCTTATGTTTTAAAGATTTAAAATGCACAGTTCTTCAAACATATGACTTGCATCTATAAAATACACGACACAAATTTATTAATATTCTAATTTTTAAAATTTCCACAAAAAAGTACTCCAAGATGCCTTTTAGTTCATCAGATCCTATTGAAATATCATGCACCATATCCTAAGATCAGCAAGTAAATGCTGTGGCTTATCAACCTAAAGGAATTTTAAAGATCAGTGCTTTCTAAGGAAAATGTTCTTCTTGAATTATTAGGATGAAGATATGGATTTTTAGTAGCACATTTTGTCTTCTACAAAAAAAAAACCCAGATTATATTTAGGATCAATGTAGAATTAATTTGATATTTCTAATGTAAAGTAATATTTTATATCGTTTTAAGTTTAAATATGTAGAATTTAAACAAAAGAACTCTGTATGGCCGTTGTGAGGTTTCTCTTTATTCAGCAACAGAATAGACTGAAGAGAAATTAGATCAAAACATAAAATTCAGACATAGAATTCAAATTATAGAAAAACAGTCATATTAAATCAACCAAGAAAAAATTTTCTCACATCATAATCCTGTTTATTTGAGGAAAAGAATGTAAGAAAAAATATTTAAATCCCTTTTCATTAGATTAAAAGACTGCTGCCTTCTTATCCAATATTGTAGGGAATAAAATCCTAAATATTTATAAAAGAGATATGAACATCCTAAAAAGTAGCTCCCTGCTTAGGATGTGCAATAATAATTGATCTGAGATGGTTCTCTGAAGACATTTTATGTAGTTATGAATATGTTGGCATATAAAAAGTGCTGAATTGAATTTTATCATCATTTAGTAGGCTATTAAATTGTATATATATATATATATATAAAGAAAATAGGGGACACTTTAGTAAGTGTCTTTTCTTTTTGGAACTTCTTAATTTATACACATACTAATTCAGTTTACATTTCAGTAAAAGGAGAGAGAAAAGGAATAAAATCAAGCATGTTAATAAATCAATATTATTTTGTATCTGTATTACCTAATTTAATATTCATAACCCCTCTCATGGATTGGGCTTTATTCTTGCATTTTACAAATCAGGAAACCCAGATTTAATGATGCTGAGTAACTTGCCCATAATCACAGGCTAGTAATTTATAGCATAATGATACAAACCCATGTCTTCTTTAACTTCATTATGGCCAGATGGAAAGATCTTTCAGGAGAATTACTACATATCAGTCAATTCAACAACCACATATTAAGTACTCATCATTATAGTCACTTAATAGATTTATGACCTTGGGATTAATTATATCGGAGGCTTCCCACATCTGTAAAATGGGGGTAATAATACCTAATTTCCCATGTTATTGCAAATAATAAATGAAATGTGTGTAAATCTCCTGGTATTCAGTAAACCTTTAATAAGTGGCAATTATCATTATGAGGAATACAGAATAACAGAACACCCATTCTTGACCTTAAGGAACTTAAAAACTATTTGGGTAAATAAAGTTTACATATGGTATAACGTAATAACTGGAAAGCAAGGTCTGAGTGCATGGTAATTTGTGGTGCAGATCGCACACACAAAAAAGCAGTTTTATTAAGGAAAATCTTATTAGAAGACTTAGGATATGGATTTAAATATCCTATAGTGCAAAACTTCCCTTATTGAGAAGAAAAAGGAAAAGCCACCTCAAAATAATTGACTATTTTTCCAGCCTGTACTCTCTGAGGGTGTCTAGATCTAGCAAATACATCAGGTGAACAATAGAGAGTAACTGCAAGGACATGAATTATATTATTAAAAGCAGAAATAAGTAGGTATTTTGAAAGGTATCATAGTCACTATGATACTCTGTTTCAAATGGGAATAGAAAAATACCTAGGAGTTTCATAATCATAACATAATGGGATCCATAATAAGTAGTCAGGGTAGGCTAGTGAGTGAATGGTTTTAGAGCCAAATAAACTTTATTTCCAACTCTGGTACATTATATGTATCTCACCGTGGAACGGGTACTTAACCTTTCTGATCTTCATTTCTACATTTGTAAAATGGGTATAATTATATTTACATTACAGCATTATAACAATTAAGAATAATATTTATTAATAAGTCATTTTATGGTCTAATATAGGAAACTTGTTTTGACATAAACCAACAGGTTTCCTGAGACTTATATTTAGTTATATTAATCAGAAAGAAAAGAAAATTCCTCTTAGGTAAACATAATCTTGAGTAACACAGATATTTGTGGATTAAGAATAAAAACTTTGAGTTAAGACTTAAAGTCATTGCTCCAAGCAGCTATATACACATATGTACATGTGACCAATATACAAGTACATTCCATTTAATAACCACTTATTATATACCTATTATATGTGAGGTATTTTTCTATGTGCTAGTATACAAAGGTGAGTAACTGGCAATTTAATAAGGGAAACAAAATACCATATACAGAATATAATAGGATGTTAGGTATAATGAAAGCACAAAAGAAATAATAAATTGGACTTGGAAAGTAAGAAGTGCCTGAGAGAAACCAAACTCCATTTTCAAAAAGTTACTCTAGAAGAGTCAGGTAGACTTTCATTTCCGACAAAATGAAGACTAGATTTTCTAAAAAAAAAAAAAAAAGAAAAGAAAAGAAAAAAAAATCCCCAAATAAGTAAATAACTTGTTGGATAAAATATTTTTTAAAACATGTTTTGGTATGCAAAGTGCGCTGGTAAGAAAGTAAGGGAAATCTACAGAGACAAAAAATGAGGGAAAGTGAGTCCTGATGCCAGGTGCTCTAGGGGCATCCACTGGTCTCTAATGTGTTAGTTTCCTGGGCTGCCATAACATGTACCACAAACTGAGTGGCTAAAACAACAGAAATGTATCCTCTCACATTTCTAAGGGGTAGAAGTCTGAAATCATGTTGGTTCCTTCTGAGGGCTGAGGAAGAATCTATTCCATTCCTTTCTCCTAGCTTCTGATAGCCTCAGACATTTCTTGGCTTGTAGATGGTGTTCTTCCTAGGTCTTGGCATTGTCTTTCCTCTATGTATGTCCAGTTTTCCCCTATTTATAAGAACACCAGTCATAATGAATTAGGGCCCACCCTAAAAACCTCATCTTACATTAATTATCTGCTAAGGCTATTTCCAAATAAGGTAATACTCACAAGTACTGGAGGTTAGGACGTCAGTGTCTTTTGGGGGAGACACAATTCAGCCCATAACACCTGGTAACCTAAAGTTTTGGTTTTAAAGAAAGGCTAAAAGACAATGGTTAGGGGAATCATGAAGTAGGAAGACTGACCAAAAGCCCCTTTATAAAGCTAGAACCACCCCCCCAAATAGTAGTATGCACAAGGAAAAGTTAAACTAAGTGTCTGTACAAATATTTGGCCCATTTTTATTGTTTTTCATTTGTTTATTTCCTTATTGAGTTTTGAAAGTCCTTTGTATATTCTGGATACAAGACCTTTATCAGTATGTGTTTGTAAATATTGTCTCTCAGTCTGTGGGTTGTCTTTTCATTTAATCTTGTCTTTTGAAGAGAAGTTTTTAATTTATTGAAATGCAATTTATCAATTTTTAAATTTTCCTGTTCACGCTTTGTGTGTTCCAAGAAATCTTTGCTTAAACCAGGGGAAAAAAGTTTTTCTCCTAGAAGCTTCAAAGCTTTATAATTTACATTTAGGTATGTGATCCATTTCAAATAAATTTTTATATACGGTTTGAGGTAAGGGTTGAAGACTTTTTTCCTTGTATATGTATATCCAGTTATTCTAGGATCATTTATTGTAAACTCGATCCTTAACCATTGAATTATCTTGACATTTTTTTTGGAAAAATCAATTGACCATATATATGTAGGTCTAATTATGGCTTTCTGTTCTGTACCATTGATCTATATGTCTATCATTATGCAAATGTAACACTGTCTTGATTATCATAGCTTTATAATAAGTCTTGAAATCAAGTAGCTTTGAAACCAATGCAACTGTATTTGTTCAAATTTAATTTTGATATTCCAGATCCTTTGATTTCTGTATACATTTTCAAATTTTAGAATTAGTGTGTCAAATTCTCAAAAAATGATTGGAGTTATGTCAGATCTATAAATCAATTTGGGGAGAACTGACACGTCAATAATTTTGAGTCTTCTAACCATGAATATCTCTCTACTTATTCAGGTTTAAATTTTTTTTTCATTAATATTTTGCCACTTTCTATATAGATATTGCATAAAATTTGTCAAACTTGATCCTAAACATTTCACATTTTTAAGTTGTTTTCATTTCAATTTGCAATTGTTTATTCTAGCATACAGAAATATAGTGACTTTTTAAATTTCAGTATAGTTAACATACAGTGTTATTATTAGTTTCAGGTGTATAATATAGTTATTCAACAATTCCATACATCATTCAGTGCTCATGATGACAAGTGCACTCCTGAATCCACATCACCTATTTCACCCATACCCCACCTCCCTCCTCTGTGGTAACCATGAGTTTGTTCTCTATAGTTAAATCTGTTTCTTGGTTTGTCTCTCTCCCTTCTTTTTTCCTTTGCTCGTTTGTTTTATTTCTTAAATTCCATATATGAGTGAAATCTTATGGTATTCTCTGACTGACTTATTTCACTTAGCATTATACTCTCTAGCTCCATTCATGTTGTTGCAAATGGCAAGATCTCATTCTTTTTCATGGCTGAATATTTTCCATTGTCTATTATACTACATCTTCTTTATCCACTCATCTATTGATGGATACTTGGGATGCTTCTATAATTTGGCTATTGTGAATAAAGCTGCTCTAAACATAAGGATGCATGTAACCCTTTTAACTAGTGCTTTTGTATTCTTTGCCTAAATACCCAGTGGTGCAATTACTGGATCATAGGGAGAAATACAGTGACTTTTTTATACTGACCTTATATCCTCCAACCTTGCTAAACTTACTAATCATTCTAGGTTTTCGGGTTTTTTTTTTTTTTTGGTAGGTTTTCATGGATAGCCATATTGTCTATAAGTAAAGAGTTTTATTTTTTTCCTTTCCAATTTGTATGCCTTTTATTTCTTTTTCTTGCCTTACTGCACTGGCTGTCACCTCCAATACAATGTTTAATGGAAGTGATGAGAGTAGACATCCTTGCCTTAGTTCTGATTTTAGGAAGAAAACAATCTTTCACCATGATATTAGCTCTAGATTTTTCATAGATGCTCTTTATTAGGTTAGGGAAGTTTCCTTCTCTTCCTAGTATGTTTACACTTTTTATTTTAAAATCATAAATGGATGTGGAATTTGATAACTTTTTTCTGCTTTTATTGAGGTGATTATTTGTTGTTGTTGTTGTTTTTTAACCTGTTAAGAAGGGTGAGTTATATCGATTTTCAAATACTGAATTATCCTTGCATTTCTAGGAGGAACCCCACAAACCCCACTTGGTTTTGATCATACTTCCTACATATTACTGGATTTGATATGCTAATATTTTGTTAAAAATTTTTATGAGTATGTTCATTAGTGGTATTGATTTATAGCTTTCTTTCCTAGTAACATCTTGCTATAGATGGATGTGTGTCCCCTCAAAATTCATATGTTGAGACATAATGCTCAATGTGATGCTATCAGGAGATTGTGGGAACTACTTAGGTCATGAGGGTGGAAACTTCATGAATGGGATTAGTGCTCTTATAAAAGAGACCCCACAGAGCTCCCTAGTCCCTTCCACCTATGAATCAGAAAGCAGGCCTCCATCAGACACTGATTCTGCCAGAGCCTTGATCTTGGACTTCTCAGCCTCTGGAACTATGAGAAATAAATTTCTGTTGTTTATAAGTCACCCAGTCTATGATATTTTGTTATAGCAGCTCAAATGGACTAAGACACATCTTTTTCTGGATTTGATACTAGAGTAATGAGTTAGGAGAAGAAGAGTGCTCTCTCTTCTTCTATTTTCAGAAAGAGTTTAAATAGAATGGTATTATAACTTCCTTAAATATTTGGTGGAATTAATCATTGAAGCCCTCTGGAACTGGAGTTTCTTCGTGGCAAAGTTTTTATGTATAAATTCAAATTTTAAAATAGATATGGGGCTATTCAGGCAATCTATTTCATTTAGTAAACTTTGGTAGTTTGTCACTTTCAAGGAATTTGTCCATCTTATTTTTGTTGTCAAATTTTTGAAAATAAGTTTGTCATAATATTGCCTTATTTTTTAAATATATGTAGTATATGAAGTTATGTTCCCTCTTACATTCTTAATATTGGCAATTAATATCTTCTCTCTCTTTTATTTATTTATTTTGATCAATTGAATATATCAATTGTATTGAACTTTTCAAAGAACACATCTTTTTGCTTCACTGATTTTCTTTATTGTTTCTCGGTTCTCAATTTCAGTGATATCTGTTCTTACCTTTATTATTTCCTTCTGGCTCCTTGCTTTCAGTTTAACTTGCTCTTTTCTTCTTAAAAGTGAAAGCTTAGAGCTTAATGATTTGGGACACTTCTTGTTTTCTAAAAGAAATAGTTTCTGGGGCGCCTGGGTGGCTCAGTTTGTTAAGCGACTGCCTTCGGCTCAGATCATGATCCCAGAGTCCTGGGATTGAGTCCCACATCAGGCTCCCGGCTCAGTGGGGAGCCTGCTTCTCCCTCTGACCCTCTCCCCTCTCATGCTGTTTCTCTCTCTCTCTCTCTCTCTCTCTCATAAATAAGTAAATAAAATCTTTAAAAAAAAGAAACAGTTTCTCAAATGTCCCTGCATCCTACAAATTCTGATAAGTTACATTTTCATTTTCAGTCAATTAAAAATATTTCTAACTTCCCTTATGACTTCCTTTTTGATCCATGGGCTATTTCCACTATCTGTGGTTACAAAATATACTTTGTATTATTTCAGTTGAGATCAAATACATAGATCATATCAACAAATGTAAATAAATGGGCTTATTCTGGGGCACCTGGCTGGCTTAGTTGGTAAAGCATGTAACTCGATCTCAGTGTTGTGAATTTGAGCCCCACGTTGAGTATAGAGATTGCTTAAGAAAAATAAAATATAAATAAATAAACAAATAAATAAATTGGACTTCTTTCACCTATTAAAGAAAAAGATATTAAAAAAAGAAAAAGATATTCATATTTCAGGACAAAAGTCAATCTATGCTTTACTTAAGAGACATACCTCAAATTAAGTGAACCATAAAGCTTAAAAAAAAAGGATAGGCAAAGATATACCAGGTAAATACAAACAAGCTTCCTTAAAAAAAAAAAGAGGTATAGGAGAAATAGAAACACACTAATTATATGAATTTATAATATGTGATTCTAAATCTAACATGTCAATTTTAACAAAAGATGTAAAAATAAAAAAGTTCTAAACAATGTAACAGATATGGTAACTTTAACGTATATATCAAACTTTACACTCTGGTAATAGGAAATATACCTACTTCTCTAGTGCACATGAAGCATTTATGAAATAAGTCACATAGTGAGTTAAAAAAAAACTCAACAAATACCATGAAGTAGATATATTACAAACAACATTCTCTTATTACAATCTAAGAAAACTAGAAATCAAGAGTAAAAATATTTATTTATTTATTTATTTATTTATTTTTAAGTAATCTCCATGCCCAACATGGGGCTCGAACTCACAACCCTGAGATCAAGAGTTGCAAGGGTCACATGCTCTACCAACTGAACCAGCCAGGCACCCCCTTTACTTTTTATTTTATTTTTGAGTAAAAATTTTTATTTATTTATTTATTTATTTATTTAGGTAGGCTCTACACTCAGTGTTTAAGCTTCACATGGGACTTGAACTCATGACCCTGAGATCAAGACCTGAGCTGAAATCAGGAGTCAGACACTTAACTGACTGAGCCACCCAGGTGCTCTCAAGAGTGAAAAAAATGGTTTTTTTAAAGATTTTTATTTATTTTCTGACAGAGAGAGACAGCAAGAGAGGGAACACAAGCAGGGGGAGTGGAAGAGGATGAAGCAGGCTTCCCTGCTGAGCAAGGAGCCCGATGTGGGGCTCGATCCCAGAACCCTGGGATCATGACCTGAGCCGAAGGCAGACGCTAAATGGCTGAGCCACCCAGGCGCCCAAGAGTGAAAATTTTTTAAAAAGTTTCTTCCAACTACAAATTTAAAAACTCTCTAGCAAATAACTCTTGGCTAAAAGGGAAAAACAAATGAAAATTCTAGAATTCTAAAAAAATAACAATAATGTCTAGATATCAGAATCTAAGGACACAAAGTAGTGATCAGAGGAAAGCCTATAGCCTTAAATACTTTCATCAATAAAAGTATGAATTAATTTTCAACTCAAGTAGCTAGGAAAGGAAAATAAATCAAATGAAAGCAGAGGAAAGGCACAATAAATATAAAAGCAGTTGCTATTGAGGTAGAACACAGAGAAATTACATAACTAATAACAAGAAATAAAAATTTCTGTTTCTTTGGAGAAAGTCAATAAAATAGAAAACCACTAGCTTACCTGATAAAGTGGGAGAAAGCACACATACACAAAATAAGAAATGACAAATGGGAAATAAACACTGATATAGAGAATATCAAAACAAATGACGAGAGACTACTTTGCACAACTCTATGCAAACACATTTAAATATAATTTAAAATGCAGAGTTTCTAGTAAAATAAAATTTACTCACATTAACTCCAATGTAGATAGAAAGCTTAAATAGACCAATTTGCATAGAAGAAACAGAAAGTCATCGAAGAGATATCTCTCAAAAAAGCACCAGGTCAGATGTTTTGACAAGGGAATTACACAACCTCTCACATGCGAATGATTCCAGTGCTACCTAAATTATTGCAGAGCACCAAAAAGAAGGAAAACTGTCAAATGCTAAATTTGATAAAGATAAGGAAAAAAGAAGAACACTGTGCTAGATTGAACTATAGGACCAATTACTCACTGTTCTCTTTATCTATTTTCTTTGCCAGGTTAACTAGCGATTATTCCTACAGGAGGCAGACTGTACTTCCCAGCCCCTTGTAGTTAGGCTCAGTCATATGATTTGTGTTGGCCAATGGGACTATTTGAGTCAGCTGTGTAACAAACCACCTCAAAACTTAGTGGCTTAAAACAAGATTTATTGTTTAATATGGTTTAATATGGTTTAATACGGTTTAATACGGTTCTCCTCTGGGGCAGGTCAGATGATGTTGGATACTCTACGATGATCTTTAAACATTTCAAAAAATGTTCAACTTCACTCAAAATTAGATAAATGCAAAGTAAAAATATAATTCTCACTGAAAAGTTGGGTAAAAAGATAAAATTTGGTAAAAAATGTACTGTGTACTCAGTTGGTTAAGCTATGGGGAAACAAGCACTCTATTCATTACCGACAGGAATAAAATAATGGTACATCCTCTATGAAGTGAATTTGGCAACACATAACAAAACTACATATGCTTTCATGTTTTAACCCTATAATTTTAATTCTAGGAATTTAACCTGGAAATACACTTTCAAGATAGACTCAATCAGTTAAGCATCTCCCTTCAGCTCAGGTCAGGATCCCAGGGTCCTGGGACTGAGTCCCGCGTCGGGTTCTCTGCTTGGCAGGGAGCCTGCTTCTCCCTCTCCCTCTGCTGTTCCCTCTGCTTGTGCTCTCTCTGTCAAATAAATAAATAAAATTTTAAAAAGAGGATAGGAAAAAGACATGCACAAGTATTTTATTATGTGTATTTGTAATAGCATTATAAATAAACATTATTTGTAGTAGCAAAATATTGTAAATATCCTAAATATCCAGCCACAGGGACTGATTAGAATAAACTGTGACACATTTACACAATGGAAAACTATGCAGCCATTTAAAAACTTAGGAAGAGCTGTGTAATCTGAGATAAAGTGAGGAATGGATAAACAAAATATGATAAATCCATACAATGGAATATTTTTAGTCAAAAAGGAATGAAGTACTAATAAATGGTACAACATGGATGAAAATTATGCTAAGTAAAAGAAGACTGACACAAAAGACTACCTACTGTACGATTCCACTTATTTTTTTATTTTTAAAAATTTTTAAAGATTTTTATTTATTTATTTGACAGAGAGATAGCGAGAGAGGGAACACAATCAGGGGGAGTGGGAGAGGGAGAAGCAGGCTTCCCGTGGAACAGGGAGCCCGACTAGGGGCCTGATTTCAGGACCCTGGGATCATGACCTGAGCCAAAGGGAGACACTTAACGACTGAGCCACCGAGGTGCCTCTGTATGATTCCATTTAAATAAAAAGTCCAGAATAAGCTGCAGAGACAGAAAGTAGATTAAGTGTTGTAAGGGGCTACTGGAGGAAAAAAACAGGGAATAACGCTAATGGGCACAAAGTTCCTGTTAGGGGTGATAAAAATTCTTGAACTAGAAAGTGGTGATCACTGCACAATTTTGTAAAGATACTAAAAAAATCACTGAAGTGTACACTTTATTGAAAAAGTAAATTCTATGGTGTATGAACTGCCAGTTTTTTTTTAATTTTTTTATTGTTATGTTAATCACCATATATTACATCATTAGTTTTTGATGCAGTGTTCCATGATTCATTGTTTGTTCATAACACCCAGTGCTCCATGCAGAACGTGCCCTCCTCAATACCCATCACCAGGCTAACCCATCCCCCCACCCCCCTACCCTCTAGAACCCTCAGTTTGTTTTTCAGAGTCCATCATCTCTCATGGTTCGTCTCCCCCTCTGACATACTCCCCTTTTCTTCCTCTCCTGTTATCTTCTTCTTTTCCTTTTTTCTTATAATATGTTGCGTTATTTGTTTCAGAAGTACAGATCTGTGATTCAACAGTCTTGCACAATTCACAGCGCTCACCATAGCACATACCCTCCCCAATGTCTATCACCCAGCCATCCCATCCCTCCCACCCCCAACCACTCCAGTAACACTCAGTTTGTTTCCTGAGATTAAGAATTCCTCATATCAGTGAGGTCATGTGATACATGTCTTTCTCTGATTGACTTATTTCACTCAGCATAACACCCTCCAGTTCCATCCACGTCGTTGCAAATGGCAAGATCTCATTCCTTTTGATGGCTGCATAATATTCCATTGTGTATATATACCACATCTTCTTTATCCATTCATCTGTCGATGGGTATCTTGGTTCTTTCCACAGTTTGGCTATTGTGGACATTGCTGCTATAAACATTGGGGTACACGTACCCCTTCGGGTCCCTACATTTGTATCTTTGTGGTAAATACCCAGTAGTGCAATTGCTGGATCAAACGGTAGCTCTAATTTCAACTGTTTGAGGAACCTCCATACTGTTTTCCAGAGGGGTTGCACCAGCTTGCATTCCCACCAACAGTGTAGGAGGGTTCCCCTTTCTCCACATCCCCGCCAACACTGCCAGTTTTTTAAAGAGGAAGAGAGAGGCAAAAACAACAAAAGAACCCAGGCATGTGTCTATTGCCCTTTACTCAGAACAAAGATGATGATCTATAAAAGTAGAACTTATTCTTTAGATATTTTATGTAACTCTTTCTTGGAGTGCTGAGAAGAGATTATTTCCTTATTTATTTCCCTCCATGAGAATGAGGAAATGTGTTTATTTTGGTCACCTAACTATCTTCAATTCTTAGCATGGTGCCTAGCACATGGTAGACACCCAGTAAGTAAGTGCTGAATGAAAAAGAAAAATAGAATGAACCATGAGGGGAATTAAAGAGGGCACGTGATATGATTCAACTAATGAATCATTGAACATTATGTCAAAAACTAACGATGTACTATACCTTGGCTAATTGAATTAAAAAAAAAAAAGGAAGAAGAATGAATGACAGAGTTAAGAAATCCTATCTTGTAATTACCCAAGCAATACTTAGAATTATTGTGTGAAAGTTTGATGGGTAACAGGATATTTACATGATCCCAAAGGATCACCACTAAGATTACTTAATCATGAAGGAGAAAGGTATTATTACAATGGAGAGATCTTTTGGACACCACTTTAATCATGTGATCAAACTTAGCATGACCATGAAGGAATTAATTGACATTAGGTACTTCCTGATGTGATACAAAGAGAGTACACAATACTATATAGGAAATTTCTTGCCAACAATGTTTAACCTGAATCTAATTTTGAAGAGGCAATCAGATAAAGATTTTGAGATCTTTATGAGATAATTGGCTTGACTGTTCAAAAATATCAATTTTATCTAAGGAAAAAAAAGCAAAGTGATATCTCATTGCGGTTTTAATTTTCATTTCCCTGATGATTAGTGATGTTGAGCATCTTTTCATGTGTTTTTTGGCCATCTGGATGTCTTCTTTGGAAAAATATCTATTCAGGTTGTCTGCCCATTTTTAATCAGATTATTTGTTTTTTGGTGTTGAGCTATATAAGTTCTTTATATATTTTGGATATTAACCCCTTATCAGATATAGCATTTGTAAATATCTCCTCCCATTCAGTAGGTTGCCTTTTTGTTTTGTTGGTAGTTTCCTTCACTGTGCGGAAGCTTTTTATTTTGATGCAGTCCCAATAGTTTTATTTTAATAAATACAATAGCTTCATTTTGTTTTTGTTTCCCTTGCCAGAGGAGACATATCTAGAAAAATGTTTCTATAGCCGACATCAAAGAAATTATTGCTTGTGTTTTCTTCTAGGAATTTTATTGTTTCAGGTTTCACATTTAGGTCTTTAATTCATTTGAGTTTATTTTTGTGAATGGTGTAAGAAAGTGGCCCAGTTTCATTCTTTTGTATGTAGCTGTCCTGTTTTCCCAATACCATTTACTGAAGAGACGATCTTTTTCCCATTGTATATCCTTGCTTCCTTTGTCATAGATTAAATGACCATAAAAGCATGAGTTTATTTCTGGACTCTATTCTGTTCCATTAATCTGTCTGTTTTTGTTCCAGTACCATGCTGTTTTGATTACTACAGCTTTTGGAACCCTCATGTACTGTGGGTGGGAATACAAATTGACGCGGCCACTGAAGAAATCAGTACAAAGGTCCTCAAAAAATTAAAAATTGAATTGCCATATGACCTGGTAATTCCAGTACTGGGTATTTACCTCCCAAAAACACAAAACACTGATTTGAAAGGATATATGTACCCCTATGTTTATTGCAGCATTATTTACAATAGCCAAGATATGGAAGCAGCCCCAGTGTCTATTGATAGATGAATGGATAAAGAAGATGTGGCATATATATACAATGGACTTTTACTCAGCCATAAAAAAGAATGAAATCTTGCAATTACAACAACATGGATGGAACTAGAGGGCATGCTAAGTGAAATGAGTCAGACAGAGAAAGACAAACACCATATGATTTCACTCCTATGTGGAAATTAAGAAACACAATAAATGAACAAAGGAAAAAAGAGAGAAACTAAAAAAACAGACTCAAATATAGGGAACAAACAGCTCATTACTGGGGGGGAGGTGGGTGAGAGGATGGGTGAAATAGGTGAAGTGGATTAAGAGTACACTTATCATGATGAGCAATGAGTAATTTATAGAATTGTTGAATCACTATATTGTACACCTGAAATGAATATAACACTGTATGTCAATTATACTGGAATTAAAAAAATCATCACTAAAACATTTTAAAAGACAAATGATGCAATTTAAAAATGGACATACCAATTTGGATACTTCTCTAAAGGAGATATACTAGTGGTTAATGAGCATATAAAAGGTGATCAATATCATTTGCAAATCAAGCCCAAAGGAGATACCACTTCACATCCAGTAGGATGGCTGTAATCTAAGAGACTATAATAGAGGCACCTGGGTAGCTCATTTGGTTAAGCATCTGACTCTTGATTTAGGCTCAGGTAATGATCTCAGGGTCATGAGATTGAGCCCCACATAGGGCTCTGCACTCAGTAGGGTCTGCTTGAGATTCTCTCTCCCTCTTCCTCTTCCCCCCACTCTCTCTCTTTCCCTCCCTCTCTCAAATAAAGTCTTACAAAAAAATTAAAAAGTTAAAAGACTATGATAAGTGTTGGCAAGGATGTGGAGAAATTGAAATCCTCATTTACTGCCAGTAAGAATGTTAAATAGTAGAGCCACTTCAGAAAACAATGTGACAATTCCTCAAATTGTTAAACAAAGAATTACCATTCTACTCAGTGTGTATATCAAAGAAAATAAAAACATATTCCATAAAACTTGCACACAAATGTACATAGCAGCATTATTCATAATAGCCAACAAAGTGGATACAACTCAAATGTCTATTAACTGATAAGTGAATAAATAAAATGTGCATATCCTTACAATAAACAGATGTTTTAATTTTTGTTAATTAATTAATGTTTAAATTTTGATGAAGTCCATTTTTATCAATCTTTTCTGTTATGGTTTTCTGGGTCCCATCTGCATAAACTTTGCCTAATTCATGACCATGAAGATATTCTCTTACTTTTTTCTTCTTCTAATAGCTTTAGCTTTTATATTTAGATCTGTTATCCAGCCTAACAGTTGTTGACAGATGGGTGTTTAAGTCTCCAACTCTAGTTGTGGATTTGTTGATTTATCCTTTCAGTTCTACCAGTTTTTACTTTACATGTTTTGCAGACCTGTTGTTTGGTGCATATATATTTAGGATTGCTATGTCTTCTTGGTGGGTTAATCATTACGTAATGTATTTCTCTGTTCCTGGTTATGTTCTTTGCTCTGAACTGTACCTTATCTGATATTAATATAGCCATGACTACTTATTTATTTATATATTTATTACTTTTTAAAAATTTAACAGGTTTATTTATAATTGTTATAAAGTTGAACTGCTGAAATTTGTTCACTGAAACACTTTGACTTGCATTAAGGTTTTATGTTCCCACATTTATATTAAAAATTCACACACAAATGAAAATGGAAAAACTGCCACTAACTGATTTCTGTCTTCTATTTTTCCACTTGCAATCATATACTTTAGGTACCTTTTGACTCTATGGAAAAAAAAAATATCTAACATTCAGAACTACCAAGAAGAGATTTTTTTTTTTTTAAGAATGAAATGTTTTCCATCATAGTGGATTCTTAAGCATGTTCTCCACCCATGTGGCATGCTAGCTGGGTGTCTTTTGGTATAATTGTTATGTGTTTGGCATGGATATCATACATGTTGGTGTCTTCAAAAAGGCCCACCAGCTAGGCCTCACTTGCCTCCTACAAAGCACCAAAAGCTGCAAACTTGCAGTCCACTTTGTAGGAGCCATGGTATAAAGACCTCCTTACTTTCCCATCTTCTCCTTCAGCTGGAGCTCAGGGAGCTACAGGTGTCCCTGGTGTGAGCAAGCAACCATGGCATGGCAGTGGCTGGGAACACTACCACTTACTTTTAATTAATGTTTGTATGATGTTACTTTCTCCATTCTTTTACTGTCAAACTGACTGTATCAGTATATTTGAAGTGAGTTTCTTATAGACATAATATAGTTGGATTGTGTTTTTTAATTCACTCTGACCATCTCTATTAATTTGTATTTAGATCATTTACATTTAAGGAAATTATTAACATTTTAGAGCTTAAGTTGTCATTTTATTTTTAACTTTCTGTTTGTCCTGTTTTTCATTTTTCTATTTTCTTTCCTGCCTTCCTGTGGGTTGCTTGAATATTCTTAGAATTCCATTTTTATTTTTTTATAGTGTTTTTGAGTGGATCTCTTTGTGTAGCCTTTTTAGGGATTGCTTTAAGTATTATATCATACATACATAACCTTTCAGTCTAGTGATGTCATTTTATTAGTTTGAGGGGAGTATAGAAACCATACTCTCCTTCATTTTCCTTTATACTTCCCCACTTTATAATAAAATAGTCTTAAATATTTCCTCTACACACACGTACAACCACATCAGTGTCAAAATTTTTACTTCAGTTGTCAAATATATTTTAGAAACCTCAAAAAAAAGAAGGAAAATCTAATATATTTAATTATGTTTTTCCTTACTGTATTATTTCATCCTTTCTGATGGTCCAAGTTAGCTTTTCTTTGTCTCTTTTTTCTTTCTTTCTTTCTTTTTTTTTTAATAAAGATTTTATTTATTTGAGAGAGAGCAAGCAAGAGCAAAAATGAGAGAAAGCACGAGCAAGGGGAAGGGGCAGAGGGAGAGGGAGAAGCAAACTCCCCAGTGAGCAGGGAGCCTGACGCCACCTGGGGGCTCCATCCTGGGACCCTGGGATCATGACCTGAGCCTAAAGCAGATGCTTAACTGATGGAGCCACCCAGGAGGAGCCCCTAGTCCCTTCCTTCCTGTTTAGAGAACTTTTAACCATTCTTTCTGTGTGTGTTTGTTGATGACAACTTCTTAGTTTTCCTTTATCTGAGAATGTCTTGGTTTTCCCTTCATTCCTAAAGGATATTTTTGCTGGATATAGAATTCTGGGTTCACAGTTGTTTTCTTTTAGTATTTTAAAAGTCTTGTGTCACTTCTTTCTGACTTCGGTGGCTTAAAAAAAAAAGATTTATTTATTTATTTATTTTAGAGAGGGAGAGAGAGAGACAGCAGGAGCATGGGAGGAAGGAGAGAAGCAGATTCCCCACTGAGCACAGAGCCTGATGTAGGGCTCAATCCCACGACCCTGAGATCATGACTTGAGTCAAAATCAAGAGTCAGACACTTAACCGACTGAGCCACCCAGGCGCCCCTGACTTCCATGGTTTTTGATGAGAAATCCATTGTCATTTGAACTACTTTTCTCTCTGATAGGTAAGGTGTTGTTTCTCTCTCCCTGCTTGCAAGATTTTTAATGTCTTTAGTTTTCAAAAGTTTAACTATGATGGGTTTTGTTTAGATTTCTTGGGTTTAGCCTTTCTGGAATTTAGTCAGATTATTGAATATGTAGGTGTGTGTCTTTTCCTATATTTGGGAAATTTTCAGCCATTATTTCCTCGGTACTTTTTTAACCATGCCCCCTTTCTCTTCTCCTTCTAGGACTCTGATGGCATAAACATTAGATCTTTTGTTATGGTCCCACAGGTTCCTGAGGCTCTGTTCTTTTGTTGTTGTTGTTGTTCTTTTTGGTCTATTTTCTCTTTGTTGTTCAGATAGAGTAATTTCTATTTTTATATCTTGTAGTTCATTAGTTCTTCTCTCTGATCCCTCTATTCTGCTGTTGAGTCCATCCACTGAGTTTTTATTTTGGTTATCACATTTTTCAATTCTAAAGTTTCCATTTGGTCCATCCTTATATTTCCTATTTCTTTTTTTTCCTTTGACTTTTTATTTTATTTTATTTTTTTATGTTATGTTAGTCACCATACAATACATCATTAGTTTTTGATGTAGTGATCCACGATTCGTTGTTTTTGTATAACAGCCACTGCTCCGTGCAGTACCTGCCCTCCTTAATACCTATTACTGGGCTAACCCATCCCCCCAACCCCTTCCCCTCTAAAACCCTCAGTTTGTTTCTCAGAGTCCATAGTCTCTCATGGTTCATCTCTCCCTCCGATTTCCCCCCCTTCATTTTTCCCTTCCTTCTCCTAATATCCTCCATGCTATTCCTTATGTTCCACAAATAAGTGAAACCATATGATAATTGACTTTTTCTGTATGATATATTTCACTTAGCATAATCTCCTCCAGTTGCATCCATGTTGTTGTAAAAGTTGGGTATTCATCCTTTCTGATGGCTGAATAATATTCCACTGTATATATGGACACAGCAAGGGAAACAGTCAACAAAACAAAGAGGCAAACCACAGAATGGGAGAAGATATTTGCAAATGACACTACAGATAAAGGGTTGATATCCAAGATCTATAAAGAACTTCTCAAACTCAACATTCAAAAAACAGTCAAGTCAAAAAATGAGCAGAAGACATGAACAGACACTTCTCCAAAGAAGACATACAAATGGCTAACAGATACATGAAAAAATGTTCATCGTTATTAGTCATCAGGGAAATTCAAATCAAAACCACACTGAGATTCCACCTTACACCAGTTAGAATGGCAAAAATTGACAAGGCAAGAAACAACAGATGTTGGAGAGGTTGTGGAGAAAGGGGAACCCTCTTACACTGTTGGTGGGAAAGCAAGTTGGTACAGCCACTTTGGAAAACAGTGTGGAGGTGCCTCAAAAAATTAAAAATAGAGCTACCCTATGACCCAGCAATTGCACCACTGGGTATTTACCCCAAAGACACAGATGTAGTGAAAAGAAGGGCCATGTGCACCCCAATGTTCATAGCGGCAATGTCCACAATAGCCAAACTGTGGAAAGAGCCAAGATGCCCTTCAGCGGATGAATGGATAAAGAAGATGTGGTACATTTCCGATTTCTTTACCAAGAATTTTTATTTTTCCATGTTTCAAGCATGTTTTTACATTTGTTTCTTGAAGTATTTTTATGATGGCTACTTTAATCTTTGTCATATAGACCTAAAATCTCTGTCATCTCAGAATGGTAGCTATTGATTATCTTTTTTGTTTGTTTATTTGTAATTTAGTTTGAGGTTTTCCTAGTTCCAGGTGTGGTGTGTGGTTTTTGATTGAAACTTTGACATCTTGGGGTTTTGAGACTCTGGATGTTACTTATTTATTTAAAAAATTTTTAATAAAGATTTTTATTTATTTATTTATTATTTGACAGAGTGAGAGAGACAGTGAGAGAAGGAACACAAGCAGGGGGAGTGGGAGAGGGAGAAGCAGGCTTCCTGCAGAGCAGGGAGCCTGATGCGGGGCTCGATCCCATGACCCTGGGATCATGACCTGAGCCAAAGGCAGACACTTAACGATTGAGCCACCCAGGTGCCCCTAAATATTTTTTTAAGTATGAAAAAACCAGCAGTAATTTTTAGCTGTAATTCTTTATTACCATCAAACATCATTTTACAATTTTTCTTATCTCATTTCTTTTGACAGACTATTTCAATCAGAATCCTAATAATGTCCACACTGTGTTTCACCAATAAATCTCAAGTCTTTTTTAGTCTGTAAGGACTCTCTCCCCTCCTTTAAAAATTTTCTTACAAAATTTTTGTTGTTGTTTTATTGTTATTGCAGAAACTGGGTATTTATACTGTCTGGATTTTGCCAATTGCTTCACCGTTGAATTTAACTTACCATGCTTCTCTGTCCCTTTATTTAGGTTTTGGATTGAGCCGTGAATATTATTTAAATATCCTGTTTTAGCCAGCTTTCTCTGACATTTCTATGGCAGGGGAAGGGATGTGCCCACCACCTCATTATTGCAAGGTGGGGTAGAAGTCAGGGTACAAGTCCAGGTTTCCAATTTGGACTCTGTTTACATGCAGGATGGGGGCTATTCATTACTGCTGGGCAAGCATAGAAGTTCTGGTTCTCCACTAGTGCTCCAACCAATACCAATCTGCCTAGGAAAGATAGGTGTGCTTCATTTCTGCTCCCAATAGGACCTCCCATGGACACTATGGGGGAGAAAAAAGTAACTTCCTTATTGTTGGGCAGTGGTGAACATCCTGGCTCTCTACTAGATCTCCTCTGACACCACCCCCTCTTATCCTTTTTAAAAAAAAAAGTAATGTATTTAATTGTAAGCTTATGTAATTTAATTTTTTAAATGACTATTTCTAATAATTGGCTCATAAAAGTCTTGAAAATTTAACAATCAACTCTTACGAGCCAGTAGAAGCTGGCTCTGGCACAACTCTAAAAATGCACATAACCTTTGATCCAGCAACTCTACTGCTAGGAATCTACACTAAGGAATTCTAAATTTATCTTAAATTCATCTGTGCAACTGTTAACTGGACATGTCTTATACCCATGTGTGTCTAATAGGCATCTCAAATTTATAATGTCCAGAACTAAACCCTTAATTTTTATTCTATAAAACCTGTTTCTTCTGTGTTTCCCATCTCAGTACATGGCTACCATCACCCAAATGCTCAGGTTCATCAGTCTTGACTCTTCTCTTTCTCTTAACCATCTGAACTATTAGCAAATCCTACCGACTGCATCACCAAAATATATTATGAATCCTATGACTTCCTTCCTTCTTCGTCATTGAGCCTCATTGATTTTAAGTAAGCAATCTCTGAAGTAATCACTGTGGCTTTGTCTGGCTAAACCTGAGTTTACCCATCTCGGGGAATATTGAGTCAATCCCACCTAAGCACTTGCATAAGTGGATTCTGGCAAAAAGACAATTTTGGCTCTAATGTTGCAGCGTGGTCATTTAATTGCTCATGTTCTGTGTTACAAACATCACATAAATCTATACATTTTAGTAGATTAAGTAGGAAAAAAGAAAAGAAAAATAAACCTAGAATTTAGTGCTTATAATGCTCTCCATTTTCATTTGTAGCATGTTTTAAAATGTAAATTACTTCACATGACCTGAACAAATCCCTTTTTAAACAGATATTTTAAGTTACCTAGAGCCAGTTTGTTCTTTTAAAAAGGTCATTAATGCTTAATCTATCTTTTTTTCACATGGAATGGAACAAAGTGATTATATGTGAAAATTCATGGCAAATTCCTCTTTATGGCAAACGTACTTTTTTCTAAGGTGCTTTTTGTTTCACTGTTCGTATGCTTAAAAATAAACAAAAGAAGACCTGTTTTACACCTTTGTGCCAGTATCCTTTTAAACTTCTGTTCTGTTTATTGCTGATTTCTCTGGTTTCTTCACTAGACCCACAAGAGAATAGTTTTCTTAATTTGAAATATATAATTGCCAAATAGAGCATAGTTCTAAATTTGAAATGTTCTGACTCTTATAAAAGTTATCCTGACTTTTTAACTGCAAAATTTCAGAAAAATTATAACTTGTATAATTACTGCTGTTCAAGAAAGTTACATCTGTTAGATGTAATTTTTTTTTGTTTGGGAAGAATTTAATAAAGGGATTATATTTACAAAGGCATGAGCAGAGTTTAAGGAAACCAACAAGGGATGATTCAGTGTCCCAGGGCTAATAACAGTAAGAGAGCTAGTAAAAGTGGACATTTCTTTTTTTTTTTTAAGATTTTATTTATTTGAGAGGGAGAAAGCAAGGGAGAGAGAGAGAGCACGAGTGGGAGGAGGGGCAAAGAGAAAGGCAGAAGCAGACTCCTTGCTGAGCAGGGAGCCTGACACGGGGCTCAGTCCCAGGACCCTAGGATCATGACCTGGGCTGAAGGCAGACACTTAACCGACTGAGCAACCCAGATACCCCAAAAGTGGACATTTCTTACCAGTATTCTCAACTGTTGGCTTTGCCTTCCCAGCCCACTCTTTCTTGGTACCTTAAGTATTTGGGCAGATGGTAAGTACTTTTTTCAGTGCATCCCTGTTGCTGATAGCTACTAGTCTGTATGATTATTTGAGGGTTTATAGGAAACCATGTGTGAAAGACTGACCTAGATGCAATTTATATTCAATACACATTTGAGTGCCACTATATGTGAGGATTGTGATAAGTGCTGAGACAATCAAGAAGACAAATCTGCTTTTTGTCTAAATGAAATCACAGTTTTGGCTTATTTATATAGATGGTGTTTGTACTGCCTGCATATTACCTAATGCTTACTATAATTTTTTTTTCAGTCAACCCCAATGCTTTGCTCCCATGACTTCCTTTTTTTCAGGTCTAAGAGTGCTAATGACTCCGGGCTGTCTTTGGTTCTTGAGACCCTCTTCTTCCCTTGTTTCTGCTTTTAAACTTGTCCACATCTCTGTAAATAGTCTTTAATCTAAGTTCTTTTGAGCATGCCATCCATTTAATGCAAGAACTTAATTAACATAACCTATTTCAACATGCATTCTGAATGAAAGTTGATGTTAGAAATATCCAAATTCTGGTTAACTATTGACTTGTTTGTGTAAATTCTTTAAAGATCTACCATCCCCATCACCTCCTTTATGCTGCATCTCAACATTATGTTTGTTTCCACAACTCTTACCTAAAATTTTATTTTTTATTTGCTTATTTATAATCTTCTCCACTAGACTGTAAGTTGCATAGGGCAGAGACCATGTTTATATTTTCAGCATTGTATTCCTTGTGACTGGTATATAGTAGAGGCTCAATAAATATTTGTTCATTCATTTATTTGACAAATATTAAGGACCTACTATATGCCAGGCCCTGTTTCAGAGTCTGAAAATAGAAAAAATAAACCGTGCTCCTTCTCTCGTAAAATGAAAAACTAATTGTGTTCCAAGTATAGCTATATGAGATGTTAATAGCCTTTACATGAAAACAGCATTCTATGGACAAATAAATTTGGAAGCAGTTATTCAAAAGTTGAACTGTTTGTTGCAGGTTTTCTCAACTACCTTACTAAGCAAATGTGAATTTACAAGAGGGGATTGATAGCTATGCAATGTTTCCCAAGCTCTTTGTTCACAGAGCCCCATTTTCAGTGACAGTCAAAATTAATATTTCAAAATAGACCATAATTGGGGGACATGGTTGTTGTTTTGGATTATTTAAATGGGTCAGGAAAAATATGACTATGCAATTTCCCTATCTAATCCATTTCCTATTTATTATTCTTTAATCAATTGACTTAAAGTATACAACACAAAATTATCTTTATGATTTAAGAGCAAGTCATGCTTTTTTTTAGAAGATAAAAAACAAATTTAAAAAGTTTTACAGTTGACTCATGAGGTGATGTACAATTAAGAACAGATCTTCAATATAATAGTTTGGCCCTCAAAGATGTGCACACAACATTGAAAGAACTGGCATAATTTCATATTTATCTGTGTTTAATTCTGGATCGTACCAATATAGCTTTAATGCATTTTGCCAATTTACCAAGATGGCCTACTGCACAAACCACACGTTTTAATTTTTTTAAAGATTTTATTTATTTATTTGACAGAGAAAGACACAGTGAGAAAGGGAACACAAGCAGGGGGAGTGGGAGAGGGAGAAGCAGGCTTCCATCTGAGCAGAGAGTCCGATGCGGGGCTCGATCCCAGGGTCCCGAGATCATGACCTGAGATGAAGGCAGACACTTTAACAACTGAGCCACCCAGGCGCCCCCACACATTTTAATTTTGTGCCTTAAGTGTTCTTTTTCTCCCAGAAGGAATTTTACCTCCACCTCTTAATTGCTGTGTCTTAGAAAAAATTTATCATCTCTAAGCCTCAGTTTCCTCAACTATAAAATGACATACTAACACCTATATCACAAGATTAAATAATCTCATATATATATATTTTGTATATATATATATATATATATATATACATATATATATATATAAAATTCCTTTCATGAATGGGAAGTTACAGACAAGCCAGGGGAACAGGATACACAGAATCATGAATGTGGTAATGTATTAAAGTTGGAGACATTAGTAAGAATGCATGTTTAATTGCTATAGGTACAGATGGTTAAATATAGAAATGTTTGTAGATATGTGTACACACATGGGGTAGTACGTGCACACATATTTCTTTGTTCTGTCCAATGAGAGAGCTTAGAATAAATGATACCCCAAATACAATAAACACACTTAGGGCCTAGATCTTGGCATCTAGTACCATTTTCATGAAAAGGAACCAGGGTTCCTTGGAAAATGCCTTAGTCTATGACCAGGGCAGACAGTATACAAGATGAATCTGGATCAGCTTGTGGTGTCAGAAAGTAAGGGATTGTTTAATACACATACAAACACACTCATATACACACTAGTGGGATATGTCAAAGGGACATAGGAGCCCACTGAAAGAACTCTTAAATGGCCAAAAATAGAATAATTTGAGCAACAAAATAAAAGTAGCATCAGATTATAACCCAAAGTATAAAATAAATATCCATGAGTCCATAATGATATAAATACATGACTAAAATAATTAATTAATGGGGAAGAATAGGCAAATTTCCCATGCAGAAGAATTCCAAATATATAGATTCTCAAACCTAAAAGAACGGAAGCTTAAGTTCCTACTCCTTAAATGTTGGTTGCACATAGTGACTTTCTTCCTAAAAGTACAATATGGAAAATTGGGGAGTAGGAATATCTTTATAGTAGGAAAGCCTAACAAACACAATGGTCAGCAGATCAAGGTCAGCACATCAACAGTCCTATGTCATGTCAGTGGTATGTAACCTTGATATCCTATGATGAAAATGGTACTTTACATTTATAATCTTCCTCCAAAAAACCAATGACTCATACCATTACACACATCTTAGAAAGGCTAAACTCCAGGTCACTGACAACACCAAATTTGGGCAAGAATGTAGATCAACTGGGACTCTCATTCATTGCTGGTGTAAATGCAAAATGGTACAGCCACCTTGGAAATTTGGTAGTTTCTTACAAAACTAAACATGCTCTTCTCATTTGATCCAGTAATTGCATCCCTTGGTATATACCCAAAGGAGTTGAGAAGTAATATTCACAGAAACCTGCACCTGGATATTTATAGCACATTTATTCATAATTGTTGAAGCTTGGAAGCAACCAAGATAGCCATCAGTAGGTGAATGGATAAACTGTGGTACATCCAGACAAGGGAATATTAGTCAGTGCTAAAACAAATTGAGCTATCAAGTCATGAAAAGACATGGAGGAATCTTAAATGTATGTAACTAAGTGAAAGAAGCGAATCTGAAAAGGCTATATATTGTATGATTCCAACTAAATGACATTATGGAAAAGGCAAAACTATGTAAAGAGTAAAACAATCAGTGGTTGCCAGAGGTTGAGTGTTTGGAGGGATGAATAGGAAGAGCACAGAAAATTTTTAGGGTGGTGAAAATACTCTGTATGACACTATAATGATGGATACATATCATTATATATTTACCCAAATCCATAGAAAGTACAACACCAAGGGTTAATCCTAAGGCAAACTATGGATTTGGGAGTGATTATGATGTGTCAATTTAGGTTCATCAATTGTAACAAATGTACCACTCTGGTGAGAGATGTTGATAATGGGATAATGAAACAATACATGAGAGGCGCAAGGAGTATATGGGAAATCTGTACTTTCCTCTCAATTTTGCCATGAAACTAAAATTAACATAATAAATGATAACAAATAAACATTAATATGTACGTAAACTTCCAATTAGCACATTTTAATCATCTTAAAAATAATTTATCATTAATTTTTGTCATTGAAACTTCATATGCTATATGGAAGTCAATTTGGAATCAGCATCCAACACCTTCAAACACAGCTACACATTTGTTTTAGAGTAAATTCATAATGGTTCAGAATTGCTTGAGTTCCCTACAGATGCTGTTTTTGTCTTCAACCCCTGTGTTACTATATACTTCTGGATTTAAAACAGTGAATTTTATACAAAAATGATAACACAGAGATTGTAAAGATGAAGAAACAAACTTCAGTTCCCTGAATTCTGTCATTTTACATAACAATATGGAGTTCTTGTTTGTGTTTAAAGTTTAAAAATTAAAATACAGAGACGGCGCCTGGGTGGCTCAGCCATTAAGCATCTGCCTTCGGCTCAGGTCATGATCCCAGGGTCCTGGGATCGAGCCCCACGTCGGGCTCCCTGCTTAGTGGGAAGCCTGCTTCTCCCTCTTCCACTCCCCCTGCTTGTGTTCCCTCTCTCGCTGTCTCTCTCTCTCTGTCAAATAAATAAAATCTTTAAAAATAAAATAAAATAAAAAGCAGAGACATTTGAAAACTGCTAAAATTAATACTGAAGAAACAAACATGTAATTTCTAAAGTTTATTGTGAAATAGGATTTTTGTGAATCTCTGCCAAGCCTATCCTTTCTGCTTAAGACTTTTACTATTTGTAGATATGTTGCTTCATTTGAAAGAAACTTTTCAAAATTAAAGTCAATAAAAAGAGTTTTTCAATCAACAGTGAGTAAAGATATGGGGCACCTGGGTGGTTCAATTGGTTAAATGGCTGCCTTCGGCTCAGGTTATGATCCCAGGGTCCTGGGGTGGAGTCCTGCATCAGGCTCCTTGCTTAGCAGGGAGCCTGCTTCTCCCTCTCCCTCTGCCTGCTGCTCTGCCTACTAGTGCTCTCTCTCTATCTCTCTGTCAAATAAATAAAATAAAATCTTAAAAAAAAAACAGTGAGTAAAGATAGATTGACAAAAAAAAGATAGATTGACAAATCTGACTATATTCTCTATCGAATATGGATATACAAAGAAGGCCAATTTTGATGAAGTCATTGACAAAAAAGCAGAAGGTATAGCTCAAAATAAAATGGTATTGATTACTATAACAGACAACTTGTAAGTATAAGTTTCTTTCCCCTTTAAAAATAATTTAAAAGTTTCGGGGCACCTGGGTGGCTCAGTCGGTTAAGCGTCCAACTCTTGATTTTGGCTCAGGTCATGATTTCAGGGTCATGAGATGGAACCCCATGTTGGTGTCCATATTGGGTGTGGAGCCTGCTTGAGATCTTCTCTCGTGATCTCCCTCTGCCCCTCCTCCCCAAGCTCATGCTCTCTCTCTTTAAAATAAATAAATAAAATTAAAAAGTATTAATCCTTTATTTTTTATTTTTCTATACTGTAATTTTAATTATTTTTGCTATTTTAATATTTATTGAGATATAACTGACATAACATATTTCATAAGTTTTAGGTATACAACACATTGGTTTAATTTTTTTATTTTTTTATAAAGTTTTAATTTAAATTCTAATTAGTTAACATATAGTGTAATATTAATTTCAGGTGAACAATATAGTGATTCAACACTTCCATACAATACCTGATGCTCATCAAAAGTGCACTCCTTAATCCCCATCACCTATTTGACCTACCCCTTCACCCCCTGCCCTCTGGTAACCATCAGTTTGTTCTCTATAGTTAAGAGTCTGTTTCTTTGTATGTCTCTCTCTTTTTTGCCTATGTTCATGTGTTCTGTTTCTTAAATTCCACATATGAGTGAAATCATATGGCATTTGTCTTTCTCTGACTAACTTAATTTTGCTTAGCATAATACTCTCCAGCTCCATCTATATTGTTGCAAATGGCAAGATTTCATTCTTTTTATGGTTGAGTAATATTCTCTTATATATGTATACCACATCTTCTTTATCCATTCATCTATTGATGGACACTTGGGCTGTTTCCATAAATTGGCTATTGTAAATAATGCTGCTATAAACATTGGGGTGTGTGTATCCTTTTAAAGTAGTATTTTTGTATTCTTTGGGTAAATACCTCATAGCGCAATTGCTGGACTGTAGGGTAGTTCTATTTTTTAACTTTTTGAGAAACCTCCATACTGTTTCCAGAGTGGCTACACCAGTTTTCATTCCCACCAACAGTGCAAGAGGGTTCCCCTTCTTCCTCATCCTTGCCAACACCTGTAGTTTCTTGTGTTGTTGATTTTAGCCATTCTGACAGGTATGAGGTGATATCTCATTGTGGTTTTGGTTTGTATTTCTCTGATGTAGAATGTTCCCCTGCTTGTGCTCTCTCTTTCTTTCTGACACATAAATAAATAAAATCTTTAAAAAATTTTTGTTGTTGTTGTTATCAACATAAGATTTTCAACCCATGCATATATGGTCAATTAATTTATGACAAAGGAGCCAAGAATACACAATGGGGAAAGGAGAACCTCTTCAATAAATGATGTTGAGAAAACTGGACGGCCACATGCAAAATAATGAAACTGGACCACTACACTGTGCAAAAAATCAACTCAAAATGGATTAAAGATTTGAATGTAAGAACTGAAACCATAAAACTCCTGGAAGATAACATAGGTAGTAAATTCCATGATTTTGGTCTTGGCAATGCTTTCTTGGATCTGGCACCAAAAACAAAGACAGGGGCACCTGGGTGGCTCAGTTGGTTAAGTGTCTGACTTGATTTCAGCTCAAGTCATGCTACTAGGGTCATGAGATCAAGCCCCATATTGGGTTCCATACTAACCTCAGTGTCTGCTTGAGATTTTCCCTCTTCCTCTACCTTTGCCCCTCCCCTGGCTCACACTTTCCACATAAGTAAATAAGTAAATAAGTAAATAAATAAATAAATAAATAAATAAATAAATACAAATAAATCTTTTTAAAAAGGCAAAGGCAACAAAAGAAAAAATAAACAAGTGGGATAACATCAAACTAAAAAGCTTCTGCACAATGAAGGAAATCATCAACAAAATTAAAAGGCAACCTACCAAAGGTGAGAAAATATTTGCTATTAATAGATCTGATAAGGTGTTAATATCCAAAATATATGAAGAAGTCATACAGCTCAATAGCAGAAAGAGAAGAAAACAGATCTGATTTAAAAATGGGCAGAGGCTGGACCAGGTTGCATTCTTACCAACACTGTAAGAGGGTTCTCCTTTCTCTGCATTCTCACCAACATTTGTCATTTCCTGACTTGTTAATTTTAGCCTTTCTGACTGGTATGAGGTGGTATCTCATTGTGGTTTTGATTTGTATTTCCCTGATGCCAATTGATGTTGAGCATTTTTTCATGTGTCTGTTGGCCATTTATATGTCTTCTTTGGAGAAATGTCTGTTCATATCTTCTGCCCATTTCTTGACTGGATTATTTGTCTTTTGGGTGTTGAGTTTAATAAACAGTATGGAGGTTCCTCAAGAAGTTGAAAATGGAGCTACCCTATGACCCAGCAATTGCACTACTAGGTATTTACCCCAAAGATACAAATGTAGTGATCAAAGGGGCACTTGCACCCCAATGTATATAACAGCAATGTCAACAATAGCCATACTGTGGAAAGAGCCCACATGTCCGTGGACAGATGAATGGATAAAGAAGATGTGTTTTATATATATAATAAAATGCTACTCAGCCATCAAAAAGGATGAAATCTTACCATTTACATCAACGTGAATGGAACTGGAGGGTATTGAGCGAAATAAGTCAATCAGAGAAAATCAATTATATGGTTTCACTCATATGTGGACTATAAGAAACAGTGCGGAGGGGGCGCATGCTCCGCGGCCTCCGAGCGGAGGTTGTTGGGCTGGGATCAGGGTCCCCGGCCGTGCGCAAGGCAAGATGTTGAAGCGCAGCATGGAAAACCGGGACGCTCAAACCAGACAACTGCAAGATGCTGTCACAAATGTGGAGAAGCATTTCTGAGAGCTGTGCCAAATCTTTGCTGCTTTTCTTTGCAGAAAACTGCCAGACTGCGAGACAAAGCAGGCCTACTGGTGAATGAAATCAATGTGTATGCCCCTACAGAGACCCCAAATTTAAAGCAGGGCCTGAAAAACTTTGCTGATGAGTTTGCCAAACTTCAGGATTATCGACAAGCAGAGGTTGAAAGACTTGAAGCCAAAGTAGTTGAACCTTTGAAAGCTTATGGAACCATTGTAAAAATGAAATGAGATGACCTCAAACAACATTAACAGCAAGGAATCAAGAAGCTAAACAGTTAACTCAGTTAGAAAGAACACGTCAGCGAAACCCATCAGATCGACATGTTATTTCACAGGCAGAAACTGAATTGCAGAGAGCTACAATGGATGCTACCTGAACAACTCGTCATCTGGAGGAAACTACTGACAATTTTGAAAAGCAGAATATAAAGGATATAAAGACTATATTTTCAGAATTTATCACTATTGAAATGTTATTTCATGGCAAAGCTTTACAGGTCTACACTGCTGCCTACCAAAACATACAAAAGATTGATGAAGAAGATTTGGAGGTTTTCCGAAATTCTCTGTATCCACCAGATTATGTATCCCGTTTAGATATCGTAAGAGCAAATTCAAAGTCGCCTCTTCAAAGATCACTCTCAGCTAAGTGTATATCTGGAACAGGACAGGTATCTACCTGTCGACTAAGAAAGGATCAACAGGCAGAAGATGATGATGAAGAGGATGAAGACTTAGATGTTACCAAAGAAGAAAATTAATATTCTTAAGTAAACTTCACCTTTCAGTTTTCATTTTAAATCACTTGGAATCCAGAATTACTACACTGTAAAACTTTATACTGGCTTCATACACGTTAAACCTCAAAATGAGATCCTACTGGAAATGAAAAAATTAAATTTGTGCTGACCAAAAATGAAGGTTTTAAAAAATATTACACACCAGTCATTTCAACATCCTATCCAACAGTATGTGATTTTTGTATAGGTTCCATTTAAAAAAATTATGTATTTCAAAAGTATTTCATATTAATGCACTATACATAGTTGTGATTGCAGTATAAGTAGATGACAAAAAAATGAGATCTAACAATTTGACTTGCTTCTTTTGCTTTCATTGCCAAAAAAGGGTCTTTAGTCATTCTGATTAAATACAAATTCTATTCCATAAAGCCTTAATAAAAAAGACAAGGGTTTTTTTTTTCCTTTCCTTTTTTTCACTTTTACTACAACCTTAAGTTTCATTGTTTGATAATTTACTTTTCAACAAGAGTGTTATGACTTCTGATTAAAGGTAATGGGACACTAGGGTATCAGTGTCTTAAATTTTAGATTAAAATTTAGCATAAATTTTAGATTCAGAAAGAAAGCTACATTCAGCCTGATTCTGGTTTTAAAATGAAAATGATTATCATACTAAGGAATTATACATGAAACTACAACTTCTGTAAAGCTGTAATTTGGTGGAATGTTGCCTAAGAAAACATCATGGAAAACCAAAAACCATTAAAAGTATAAAAATTTTACCAAACCACCATCTAATTAATGAAAGAGGATATAGTTACTTTTATTCCTGAAAATAATCAATTTAATCAGAGTCTTTCAGTACGTCCATTTGTTTCTTTGGATGGGGATTGTACTTTTGATATTTCATGGATACCAGTCAGGCATATAAAAATTATGAAATTTATAAAATCATTTGGGATAACCACAAAAAACAATTATTCATAACAGACAAATAAAGACTTTCTAGAAAGAAAAAAAAGAAACAGTGCAGAGGGTCATAAGGGAAGGGAGGGAAATCTGAATGGGAAGAAATCAGAGAGGAAGACAAACCATGAGAGACTCTTAACTGTAGGAAACAAACTGAGGGTTGCTGGAGGGGAGTTGGGTGGGGGGATGGGATAACTGGGTGATGGGCATTAAGGAGGGCACATGATGTGATGAACACTGGGTGTTACATGCAACTGATGAATAACTGAACACTACATCTGAACTAATGATGTACTATATGTTAGCTATTTAAATCTAAATAAAAAAATAAATGTGTGCTGGATAGGCAAAGTATTAAAAAAATGGGCAGAGGATCTGAGTAGACATTTTTACAAAGAAGACATGGATGGCCAACAGATACATGAAAATGTGCTCAACATGACTAATCTTCAAGGAAATGCAAATCAAAACCACAATGAGATATCACTTCACAGCTGTTAGAATGACTATTATCAAAAAGACAAAAATAACAAGTGCTGGTGAGGATGTAGAGAAAAGGGAACCCTTGTGTACTGTTGGTGGAAATGCAAAATTGGTGCAGTCATTATGTAAAACAATATAGAGGCTCTTCAAAAAAATTAAAAAGAATTACCATATGATCCAGCAATTCCACTTCTGGGTATTTATCCAAAGGAAATGAAAACACTAACTTGAAAAGACATATGCACCCCCATGTTCACTGCAGCATTATTTAAAATAGCCAAGATATGGAAATAAACCTAGTGTCCATTGATGGATGAATGGATAGATAGATAGATAGATAGCCAATGGATATATATATGTGTGTGTGTACATATATGTATATATATACATATATATATATACACACAATGGAATGTTATTCAGCCATAAAAAGGAAATTTTCCCATTTGCAATGATATGGATGGACCTTGAGTAAATTATGGTAACTGAGGTAAGTCAGACAGAGAAAGACAAAACCATTAATCTCACTTACATGTGGAATCTAAATGAACAAATAAACAAACAAAAACTAAGCTCATAGTATTAAGGAGGGCATATGTGGTGTTGAGCACTGAGTGTTACATGCAACTAGTGAATTGTTGAATACTACTTCAAAAACTAATGATGACTATATGTCGGCTAATTGAACATAATAATAATTTTTTTTAAAAAAGCCAATGCATTTTGATTTATAAGAGCCAAGTATGATTAATAAATAAAAATAAAATGTTCCTGGAAAAAAAAACCCAAAAAAAAAAAAAAAAAAAAAAAAAACAAGCTCATAGATACAGAGAACAGATTGGTGGTTACTAGAGGTGGGGGTGGGTGAAATGTGTGTAAGTGGTCAAAGGGTACAAAGTTTTCAGTTATAAGATAAATAAGTCCTGGAGATGTGATGTACAGCATGGTGACTATAGTTAACAATACTGTATTGTATATTTGAAAGTTGCTAAGAGAGATCTTAAAAGTTCTTATCACAGGAAAAAAATTGTAACTATGTGGTGATGGATGCTAGTTATATTTATTGTGGTAATCATTTCACAATATATACAAATGTCAAATCGTTATGTTGTATACATGAAACTAATATAATGCTATATGTGTATTATATTTCAAAAATAAAAGATTTTCACTGTCCGGGGGTGCCTGTGTGGCTCAGTCCTGGGATCGAGCCCCGCATCAGGCTCCCTGCTCGGCGGGAAGCCTGCTTCTTCCTCTCCCACTCCCCCTGCTTGTGTTCCCTCTCTCACTGTCTCTCTCTCTGTGTCAGAAAATAAATTAAATCTTAAAAAAAAAAGATTTTCACTGTCCATATTTATTTTCTGGCCATTATGATTATTTATTTCATTTTCTGATTTTTACTAAAAACAATTTTGTTACCTAGAGGAGAAATATGTTAATAAAATGACCCAATTCTTGTGTCAAATACACTAATTCACCACTGCTTATAGTAATAACAATTTAATATTTTAAGAATGAGGTTAAGGGGCACCTGGGTGGCTCAGTCGGTTAAGCATCTCCCTTTGTCTCAGGTCCTGGGACTGAGCCCCATATCGGGCTCCCTGCTCAACGAAGAGCCTCTTTCTCCCTCTCCTACCCACTCGTGCTCTCTCGCTTTCTCTGTCGCTATCTCTCTCTCTCAAATAAATAAGTAAAATCTTAAAAAAAAAAGAATGAGATTGAGAATGTTCTCCTTTCTTGAACACTCCATATCTCTATATATGGCACTTAAGTTTTTATATTTTACTGAATCATTCACCAATTTGTATATCTTACAAAATTACAAATTGTCTTATCTCTCCAAATAGACTAAATTCCATGAGGGCAGTTCATGTACTAGGAAATCAATCAATAAATATAAGTGTAAAAAATATTCTCACTGCATCCCAACTAGACTAAAAACTGAATTTGATTTTGAAATGGAAAAAGATTAGGCACTGAAATGTAATTATTCCAAATTTAGATGTTCATGTTCTGAGGTAACACCATTCTTAATTAGAAAAAAAATATAATAATGGCATTCTCCTCCTCTGTAGCAGATGTCTTTGGTACTACCCATATCACATACCCACAGCCCATCTCTGACGTTAGCCATATCTACGAGGTCATCCCAAATCACTTCACATTTCCCTTGTCCTATTCAAATATTTTCCTATATTCTTCCCTAGGGCCCTCTCCAGACATCATGAGAGCTTGCTTAGCCCATTTGACAAGCACAACACAGATGAGTGGGGGGATTTAACCTCTTCTGGGGCAACTTGTAATTGATAGGATGTGGGGTTCATGGATAAAATGCTCCAGCTTCTTTAAAGTGGATTACAAAAACTCAACATGCCCTTATATTTCCTCCTTCCCTATTTCACTTTATTTGTTCCCTCCCTGCTGGTTCCTGGGATGACCTCCTAAATAAACTACCTGCCTCCTAAATAAACGGCCTGCATCCAAGACCATGTCTATGACTCTGCTTTCAGAGAAACACAAATTGAAAATATATTCAACCACTATATTCCAATAACCTTACAGATTTTGCAGTTCTGTGAAAAGGGCAAGCTCTTTCTTGCCTCAGGGTTTTTGTACATGCTATTCCTTCTACTTTTTGTGCAATTTTCCCACCTCATCAGTCAGGTATCAACTTAAATATCACTTCATGAGGAAACCTTTCCTGACTCCATAAAGCAGCTTAGATGGCCCCTTGTTTAATGCTTTTATCAACCAGTACTTTTCTTTAGTGAGTCTTATTATAACTGTACTTGAATATTTATTTGGATAATTTTATGTTTAAAGTTGGTTTTCTGAGTCAGGCTGTAAGCTCCATGAGATCAGGGATGATGTCTGTTCATAGTAGTAGGCTCAGCATCTAGTAAAAAGTCTGGAATCCTGTGAGTAGTCAACAAATATGTACTTAGTGCCTATCATTGGTTGAGCACTTTTCCAGACTCTAGGAATAAAGAAGAAACCAGACAAAAATTCTACCCTTGTTCTATGAGGGAGAACCAAGACGAAAACCAAAATATACAAATAAAATCTGTGGTATGCTAGAAGATGGTAAGTGCTCTGAGGAAAACAGCAAAGGAAAAGGAAGTATTGAGGGAGTTGCAATTTTAAATAGGGTGATCATAGAGGGAATCGATAGGTAAAATTTGAGAAAACATCTAAAAGGTATAAGCCATATTGCTATCTGGGTTAAGAGTGTTCTGAAGCTTTCCCAGGCAGAGGGAAAATAAGTGAAAAGGCCCTCAGGAAAGAGCATGTCTGTCATGGGCATATTCAGAGAACAGTAATGAAGCAAATATTGTAGAATTAGCAGAGCAAGTGAGGGGAAAATAGAGATGACATCAGAGGTACTGGGGTATAGTGAGGCAGATAATGTATGATCTTGGAGACTACTGTCAGGACCCTTACTTTTACCCTGAGTGAGATGAGAAGAAGCCATTAAAGCTTTGAGCAGAGAAATAAAATGATCTGACTTCTATTTTAAAACTATGACTGTGGCTGCTATGTTGAGAAGTAGGACAAAGACAAGGATAGAAACAGAGAGACCAGTTAGGATGCTGTTGCAATAATCTAGGCAGGAGAGATAACTTGAACCAGAATGGTAGCAGTGGAGATAGTGATAAACAGTAAAATTTTGAATATGTTTTAAAGAAAGAGCCAGTACAATTTGCCTCAAAGGTTTTAAGTTTAAACAAATAGAACGGAGATTGGAAAAACTGTAAGAAAAATAAGTTTGGGAGTGAGATGTAAAATATGAGACTCCTATTATATATCCAAATAGATATGATGAGTAGGCAATTGAATATACAGAAGTTTGGAGTTCAGAGAAGACTTCGCTGGAGTTATAAATTTGGAAATTGTCCACACATTGATGATATTAAAGCCATTAGACTGGATGAAATACCTGAAAGTGTAAGGTTAGATGGAATAAAGAGGAAGTAAAATGTTTGAGCCCTGGGACTTCCAAATATTTAGAGGTCAGAGAAATTAAGAGAAACCAGCAATGGGAACTGAAAAGATGTCACACAGAAACCAGGAGAGTGTGGAGGGAGCTATGGAGGTTCTCTTATGATTGCTTCAATTTCTATTTTTTAAATTTTTTTAAGAGATCAAAGCTGAGTAAGATCTCTTTCTTCCTTTTTTTAAAGATTTTATTTATTAATTTGTCAGAAACAGAACAAGCAGAGGGAGTGGCAGGCAAAGGGAAAAGCTGGCTCCCCGCTGAGCAGGGAGCCCGAAGTGGGACTTGATCCTAGGACCCTGGGATCATGACCTGAGCTGAAGGCAGACGCTTAACCGACTGAGCCACCCAAGTGTCCCTGATTGCTTCAAATTTTAAAGTAAAATAGGAAGTAAAATTATTAGAAGAAAGTGTTAAAGAGGGAGGAGGAATAGGAGATCTGAGGAAACAGGTAGAAATAGTTTTCTAGGAGAATGGAAGAGTAAAAACTGCAGGTAATATGATTTCTGAGCACCATCAAGGTTATTGATTCCTGATTATGAATTTAAAATAAGAATAATCAGTATAGTTGTATGGTTTTTCTCCAGTCACATTTAGCATGGTGAGTGTAATAAAAAGGTATAAAGAGAGTTGAATTTAATAAGTTTTGTCACAGGAATATGACAAAATGAGAGAGAAGCAAGTGGGTTGAAGATGTGTGGAAAGGAAGAATTGTAATCATTGGCCATGGAATTTAAATTAGGTAAGAAAAGTGTGAGATTGTGAGATCATAAGTGGATGAAGGATAATTAAAAGGTCACAGAAACAATAAATTATAAGTCTCAGGAGGCTTTAAGACTTATTAGAGTTACTACCCTAGAGGGAGTGAGTGGAAAGACAAATGATGGTTGGAGAGTAGGATGCTTGGAATTGAGATTATAGGAAGATTATAGTTACAGGTAAGACAAGGTCTAGAGTACTATTATGGTAGTGAGTGGTAGAGGTAGGTTGGAAAAGGAGTCAGGTAATGAAATATACATAGTCTAATGGAAATACAGTTTCAGGTAAGAGGGATGACCTATGTGACCTGGGCTTGTTATAACAACTGATACAAACAGGGACAAATGGCATCACAAGATTGTTTCTCATGGTCCCGAGGAAGAAGTTTGTGGTAAAGTAGTGAATATTGCAAGAGGGAAGAAATCCTGCCAAAGGCTGAGAGTTTTGTGCCACACCTCAAATTCTGGCAGAGGTATTAAAATATTCAGAGGGTCCCTGAATAACAAAATTTAACAATTATTGAATGTCAAGGCACTGAACTCAGAATAAATGTAAGAAAATTTTGTGCCCAACTTACTGAAGTTTGACTTCAATTCTTGCCACTGCTCTGAAGAATGCCAGTGAACCTGCTTGGGTTTTCTTGAGAGAGACTCCATACAGGACTGATTGGAGGGTGAGGTGACTTCAATAGATAGGTGAACTGTTAGAAACTAAGGTTGAGGGTGCCTGGGTGGCTCAGTCGTTAAGTGTCTGCCTTCGGCTCAGGTCATGATCCCAGGGTCCTGGGATCGAGCCCCGCATTGGGCTCCCTGCTTGGCGGGAAGCCTGCTTCTCATTCTCCCACTCCCCCTGCTTGTGTTCCTGCTCTCGCTATCTTTCTCTCTCTGTCAAATGAATAAATAAAATCTTTAAAAAAAAAAAGAAACTAAGGTTGAGGGGAGTTGTAACTAATAAGCTGGGAGAGTAATTGGCTATTGCTGAGAGGATCCCTAGGAATTGAAAGAAAGGGTCTTGAAAAAGCCCACAAATGTACTTTATGAAAGAGAGAGCCACTAATTATGCAACTGCCATAAAGAAGACCCTGAAGGCAGATTATAACTTCCCAGTTAAGTGAGATTTTTCTGCCTCTTCCCTCTCCTCCCTCTCCCTTGTTCCAATCCAGATATACCCTAGTGAATAGGGAAGGAGGAGTGAAAGAGCAAGGTGGTAAAGTAGAACAGAAGTCAATTACGTTACTCTCCCCAACACAGGGTTTTACATCTGTCACAGATCAAGTTGGATAAAGGAGAAGTTTAAGCTGTGTGCAAGTTTGAAGTAGGAGAGTTTGGACTGGACATTTTTAGTTTCAAACAAAAGACTTCATTTATTGGACCAGGTGGATTTTTTTTTTTTAATTACTGAGAGTAACCCGAAAAGCTATGGAACTTCCTGAGATGTCATCCAAGGATGGAAAAGAAAAAGTTGAGAGTAGTCTTGAAGGAATCAGGGGGAAATAATAAAATTACTTTCTGGTAGCACTATATCAGGTCCAGGTTGTTAGTAAAGAGGCTACAATTATAAGGTGGAATATGATAAGTGACACAGGAAAAGAAGAAAAGTTATTTGAGAGTTGAGTGAAAAAAAGAACCTAGGAAGTAAAATGGAGGGGCAGCATTTAAGCAGGACTTGAAAATAACATTGGATACTTCAGAGTGGATAGAATTTAAAGGTTTTATTTATTGATTTGTCAGAGAGAGAAAGAGAGCATGCACAAGCTGGGGGAGTGGCAGGCAGAGGGAGAAGCAGGCTCCTTGCTGAGCAAGGAGCCCGATGCAGGACTTGATCCCAGGATCCTGGGATCATGACCTGAGCTGAAGGCAGACGCTTAACCAGGTGTCCCAAGTAGATAGAATTTAAAGCTGAGAAGGAAGGACTACTAACTTACAAGTTATATTCACCTGTGTTCCCTAGAAAACAAATCCTGAGGCAAAGCTGAATTATTAATTTAAGACTGAGGAAAAAGAGGGGCACCTGGGTGGCTCAGTCCGGTAAGCATCTGATGCTTGACTTCAGCTCTGTGCTCAATGGGGAGTCTGCTGGGATTCTCTCTCTTCCTCTGCCCCTCCCCTGCTCATGCATGCTCACTCTCTCACTCTCTCTAAAATAAATAAGTAAATCTTAAAAAAAAAATAGACTGAGGAAAAAGGGCAGTGAGGTAGGGAAAAATTGGTAGCAAATACAATGTATTACATTGCTAAGCTGGCCATTACTTCTCAAAGTTAGCCAGAAATTTATCCAAACGGTATCTCCAGACAGGTTATACAGAAACACCAGACCCAGTGAAGTCTATTGGAGCAGAATGGAAAGAGAATCTACTGGCTGGACACTCCTTTGTCCTGTCCCCATTGTCAAAGTTTTCCCCCGAGAGAGTTAACTACCCTATACTTTCCAGTCATTTGGCCTCTCCTATACTTTCTAGGTAAGCAAGATCTCATACTCTATGGCACGATCCTTCACTCGAGTCTGGAATTTGTGGATGGAGAAGGAGACTTCAAGATTCAGTTGTGAAACAAACTTCAAGATTCAGTTGTGAAACAACTTGGATCCATTGCAGTCTGTATAATTGACCAAACAGGCAGTAGCAAGGGCTGACCAAGCAGCTGAGGGCCAGGAAGTCTAGTGGAAAATCCGAGGCAATGCATAGAAAGTGCCAAATATACTCCCGAATCTGTAACTGTGGCCTACATATTCCCACTTGGATTGTCTACTGGCATTTTAATCTCAACATGTCTAAAATAGGTTTAAAACTTTTTTATTATGATATATTACATATCCATAGAAAATTGGGGGGGAAAAAGCCACAGAGGGAGAGAATATATTTGCAATACATAAAACTTACAAAGGACCCATTCTAGAAGAATATATAAAAAACTCCTTTAAATCATTAAAAAGTAGGAGTGCCTGGGTGGTTCAGCTGGTTAAGTGACTGACTCTTGGTTTCAGCTCAGATCGTGATCTCAGGGTCATGAGATCTAGTCCCACGTTGGTCTCTGCACTTAGTGCAGAGTCTGCTTGGGACTCTCTCTCCTCCCTCTGCCCCATCTCCCTGCTCTCTCTCTCTCAATCTCTCTCTAAAATAAATAAATAAATGAATAAATCTTTTTGAAAAGTAGATAACTCAGTAGAAAAAAGGGGCAAAAGATGTAACAAATAGTTCACAAAAAGGAAAATCCAATGTCGATAAATACATGAAAACAGTTCGACTTAATTCATAACCTGGAAAATTCTCTTTAAATCATGATAATTCCACTTGTGGATAGGATACAGTGGGAAAGATAAACCAATGTTCCGCTGTAACAAATATATAAATTCCAAAAATATTTTTAAATACATCAGTTTTCATTTAGATGAATTAAACTTTTAATGGGAAGAGTCCTCTCCAGATAAGCTGATAACAGCCAACAGTTTTCTTCCTCATTATATTTGCTAATTCTAAACACTGAGAAATTGGGCTTGGCCTAGTTAGAGGGACTCCCCTGGAAGAAAAAAGAAGCAGAAAAGCATTTGACAACCACACTGGCTAGCATGATGGATTGGAATTTAAAGGTACACCAAATAGGAAAAAAAAGAGAGAGAGAAAGAGAGGGAAATAAACCATAAGAACTTTTTTTTTTAAGATTTTGTTTATTTATTTGTCAGAGAGAGAGAGAGCAAGCACCAGCAGGGGGAGTGGCAGGCAGAGGGAAAAGCAGGCTACCCTCTGAGCAAGGAGGTGGATATGGGACTTGATCCCAGGGCCTTGGGATCATGACCTGAGCCAAAGGTAGATGCTTAACCAACTGAGCCACCCAGATGTCCCACCATAAGAGAGTCTTAATGAAAGAGAACAAACTGAGGGTTGATGGGGGGGATGGGCTAAATGGGTGATGAGTATTAAGGAGGGCACTTGTTATGGTGAGCACTGGGTGTTATATGTAAGTGATGAATCACTAAATTCTACTCCTTAAACCAATATTACACTATATGTTAATGCTTAGAATTTAAATAAAAATTTGGAAAACAAAATAGAGGTACCCCAAATATGGAGCCAGTTTATCATATGGGACATTTTCTAACTGAGTAGAGCAGGTAGCTGGAGGGCCTGGGCCAGGGAGCAAAAGTGAAATTGCATGGGGCAGGAAGACAAAGAATCTTGCTAAAGTAAATAGGCCTGCAACAAACACACAGCAGTTCTCCCTCCCAATAAATTGGCCAGATTTCATATCTGTATGAAAAGAGAAGAAAAGATTAAGTTTAAAACGTAAAAATTTCCAAAGAAATTTTGCAAGCTGAGGAGACAGAGACTCACCAGTCTTTCAGTCAAAAGTCTGGAATGGTCACACTGAAGGATGGGGCTGGGCTGAAAAGGTAGAGTGAAATCTCTTGTGGTTTCATGTTGTTCAAACCTCTGAATGAATGTCCAGTAGTGTGTTAGGCTTTTCCCACAGTAGGTCAGTCTGCAGACTTACTAAAATTCCAATTAAAAGCTTAGAGGCCCCTTCTAAGGATCAGGGATAAATCAGAGATGTACTGAGTTTCACTATAAGTATAATTCAGCTTTCACCTGGTTCATTTCCAAATTGTACTGAAGTGATCTTTACCTTAATTCATTTATTTAGCAGAGAAAAGCGTGAACTATCCCTGGGAGAAAATAACATCACCAGTACTCTCTATGGTCACATTATACAAAATGTCTGCATATAATTAAAAATTACAATACACATTAAGAGAAAAAATGACACCAATAATCAAGATAAAAAGCAAACAAAGCCAGAACCACAGATGATACATATGTTGGAAATAGTAGATAAGGACTTTAAAATCACTATTAACAAATATGGTTTTAAAACTTGAAGAGAGGGCACCCGAGTGGCTCAGTTGGTTAAGTGACTGCCTTCGGCTCAGGTCATGATCTGGAGTCTCTGGATTGAGTTCCGCATCGGACTCCCTGCTTGGCAGGGAGTCTGCTTCTCCCTCTGACCCTCTCCCACTCATATGCTCTCTCTCTCTCTCTCTCTCTCTCAAATAAATAAAATCTTTAAAAAAAAAACTTGAAGAGATTTTTATTTTATTTTATTTTAGAAGATTTTATTTTTAGGTAATCTCTACATCCAATGCGGGGTTCAAACTTAAAACCTCAAGATCAAGAGTCACACACTCTTACATCAATGGAACACAGTGGAAAACCCAGAAATGAACCCATGACACTACGGTCAAATAATCTTCAACAAAGCAAGAAAAAATATCCAATGGAAAAGAGATAGTCTCTTCAACAAATTGTATGAGGAAAACTGAACAGCCACAAGCAAAACAATGAAACTGGGTTACTTTCTTACACCACACACAAAAATAAATTCAAAATGGATGAAAGACCAAAATGTGAGACAGGAAACCATCAAAATACTAGAGGAGAACACAGGCAGTACCCTTTTTGACATTGGCCATAGAAACTTCTTACTAGTTATGTCTCCTGATGCAAGGGAAACAAAAGTAAAAATAAATTATTGGGACTTCATAAAAATAAAAAGCTTCTGCCCACTGAAGGAAACAATCAACAAAACTAAAAGGCAACCCATGGAATGAGAGAAGATATTTGCAAACGACATATCTGATAAAGGGTTAGTATCCAAATCTATAAAGATTTTATCAAACTCAACACCCAAAAAATGAATAATCCAATTTAAAAATAGGCAGAAGACATGAATAGACATTTTTCCAAAGAAAACATACAGATGGTTAACAGACACATGAGCATCATTGATCATCATTGATCATCAGGGAAATACAAATCAAACCTACAATGAAATATCACCTCACACCAGTCAGAATGGCTAAAATTAACAACACAGGAAACAACAGGTGTTGGTGAGGATGCTGAGAAAGGGAACCCTCTTACACTGTTGGTGGGAAAGCAACTGGTGCATCCACTCTGTAAAACAGTATGGAGGCTCCTCAAAAAGTTGAAAACAGAACAACCCTACAATCCAGCAATTGCACTACTAGGTATTTACCCAAAAAATACTGCTACAAAGGGATACATGCACCCTGATGTTTATAGCAGCATTATCAACAATAGCCAAATTATAGAAAGAGCCCAAATGTCCTTTGACTGACTGATGAATGGATAAAGAAGATATGCTGCTCAAAAAAAGAACTAAAATCTTTAAAGCATCCAGAGAAAAAGAAAGAATTCTCTTTAAAAGAGCAACAGTAAGATTTCAAACTGACTGTCAGCTGAAACCAAAAAGACCACGTAATGGCATCATTAAATGGCTAAACAAACAAACACCCTCCCAAACTAGAATTCTGTACCCAGAAAAAATATTCTTTAAAATAAGGTAGCAGAAAGACAAAAGGAAAGCTAAATGACTTTGTTGCCAATAGCCTCACACAATAATAAATTCTAAAAGATTTTCAAGTTAAAGGAAATGATCCCAGAAGTACAGAACTACAGAAAGGAATAAATAATACCATAAGGGTAAATATGTGGGTTAGTACAAAAGAATACAGATTTTTAAAAAGCAACAATGATGTCTTGCAGGTTTTATTACATATGTAGAAATAAAACATGTGACAACAACGTCACAAAGGGAGGACAGGAAAAAATGGAGCTAAACTATTGTAAGATTCTTCTATTGTGATAGAAGTACTGATTTACTTTGACTGAATTTCCTGACTTATGTGCTAACGATTATAATAAGTCAAGAATAAATATCGACATCTCTAGAGTTTTGTCCAATTTGGTAGCTACTAGGCTGCATGTGGCTATTAAGTACTTGATGTAGCTAGTTGTTCTTCTCCTTCTTCTTTTTTTTAAGTAGGCTTGCGCTCAATGTGGGGCTTGAACTTAGGACCCTGAGATTAAAAAGTTGCATGCTCCACTGCCTGAGCCAGCCAGGTGCCCTGTGGTAGCTAGTTCAAATTAAGATGCACTGCAAAAGTAAAACTCACCAGATTTAGAAGACATGGTATGAAAAAAAGAATGTAAAATATCTCATTAACATTTTTGATATTGATTACATGTTGAAATGCTAATATCTTAAATATATTTGGTTAGATAAATTGTTTAAAGTAATTTCACCTCTTTCTTTTTGCTTTATTAATGTGGGTACCAGAAATTTTAAAATTACATATGTAACTTGTGTTATATTTCTGTTAGATTGCACTAATTTAGAGCAGTGGTTCTCAAACAGGATTAATTTGGCCAACCCAGGGAACATTTAGAAATGTCTTGGAAACTTGGGGATGTTACAACCTTGGGTGGAAAGATGCTGCTACTGGGTCAGGTCTTGGATGCTAGTAAATACCCTGTAATGCACAGGACAGTCTCCACAACAAAGAATTATCTGTTCCAAAATGTCAATAGTGCTGAGGCTGAGGAAATCCTGCTTTAAAGTGATCCTTAATATAATAATATCAAGTGTGTAACTAAAAATTCACTAGTCTAAAAGAAGAAGATGAGGACTATAGGAAAGGAGAAATAAGGAAACATAGATGAAACAAATAGAAAACATAGCAAGATGATAGGTTTAAATCTAAATATATCAGTACTTAAATGTACATGGACACTGATTAAAAGAAAAGTATTGTAAGAATGACTAAAAAACAAGACCTGATAATACATTGTTTACAGGAGACATGCTATAAAGACGAGAACAGGTAAAGGTCGAAAATAAACCCTAATCAAAGAAAACTTACAGCTATGTTAACATGGGAAAAAGTGAACCTAAGACAAAAAGTATTGTTAGATATAAAAGGGGACATTTGATAATGATTAAAAGTACTGATTCAAAAGCAATATACAACAAGCCTAAGTTTATATACACTTAATAACATAGCTTCAAAACATATAAAGCAAAAAAAGAAGAAGAAGAAGAAGAAGAAGAAGAAGAAGAAGAAGAAGAAGAAGAAGAGAAAGCAAAAGGAAAAACAAGGAAGAAAGAAAAAGAAAAAAAATCTGAATGGTCTTATACCTGTTAAAGAAATTATATTCAAAACTGAAACCCTTTCCACACAAAAAAAACTCCAGGCACATATGGCTTCACTGGTAAATTATTGCTAACATTTAAGGAAGGAAATAATAACAATATTAACAATCTCCTTCAGACTATAGTGAAAGAGTGAACACTTTACAACTTGTTTTATGTAGCCAGCATAACCCTAATTATAAAATCTGATAAAAACATTGTAAAAAAGTAAAATTATTGGCCAATATCTCCCATGAAACTAGATGCCAAAATTCTAAAAAAAAAAAGTATTAACAAATCAAACCCTGTGATATGTAAAAAGGATAACATATCATGACCAAGTTAGATTTATTCAGGAAGCAAGCATAGTTTAACATTTGAAAAATCAATTAATTTAATTTACCACATAACAGAATAAAAAGGAAAACAATCATTTTATTAGCAGCAGCAGCAGCAGCAGCAGCAAAAGCATTTTCTAAAAAGTCCAACATGAATTCATGATAAAAACTAAGAAGAAAGGGAACTTTTAAAATCTGATAAAAGTTATCTACACAAAACCTACACTTAGGTTATGTCTCTTCTAAATTTGAGAAGGTGACATCAATGTTCACTATAAGCTATTATTATACTAGAGGCCTTAGGCAGTGTGATAAGAAAAATTCTGCAATGTATGAAGATTGGATAGAAAATAAAAGTTGTATTTAAAGATAATATGATTATATATAGCAAACCCAAGAAAATATACAAAATATAACTGATTTTGGCAGGATGTCTAGATGCAAGGTTATTATGTAACAATTAATTATATTTCTATATGTTAGGTATAAATAATGGAAAATAAAATTTATAAAGCTACACCATTGACAATAACAAGAGCAAAATAAATCCTAGGAATAAATCTAACAAAGATGTGAAAGGCCGCTACACTGAAAACTATAAAACATTTCTTAGAGAAATTAAAGACCTTCATAAAGACAGATAATTCATGTTCACAGAGAAGAAAACTTCAATATCATTAAGATGTCAATTCCTCACAATTTTATCTATGTGTCAAACACAGTCCTAATCAAAATCCCAAAAAAGTTTGAGTTTTGTGAAGGTTTGACAAACTGATTCTAAAATTTATATGGAAATGCAAAGGACTTAACGATAGCCAACATAATCCTGAATAGCAACAAGATTTGAAGATTTACTTTAAAGGTACATTAGTTAATACACTGTGGTAGTGGCTAAAGAATAGACATTTGTGTCCCTCCCCCCATTCATATGTTAAAATTCTAACCTCCAGTTTGGTAATATTAGGATGTAGGGCCTTTGGAATATAATTAGGTCTTGAATGGAGCCATCGTAACTGGGATTAGTGCCCCTATAAGAAGAGACAGGAGAGTTTGCTCCTTATTTCTTTGCTCTCCACTAAGTAAGGATACTCAAAGAGAGCTATCTGCAGACTAGGAAGCAGGCTCTCACCAGACACTGGCTCTGTGGGCATCTTGATCTTGGACCTTCCAGCCTCCAGAACTGTGGGAAACAAATTTTTGTTCACACCAGCCAGTCTATAGTAATTTGTTATAGCAGTCTGAACTAAGACAATAGACATATAGACCAACACTGTTACAGTATAGAGTTCAGAAATAGATTCACACATATATAGTCATTTGATTTACAATGAAGCTATAACTGCAATTAAGTGGCAGAAGGATTTTTTAAAAAATAGTGCTAGGTAAAGTGGACACCTGTTTGAGAAACAATGAAACTTAACCCCTATTCATACCATCTATAAGAATTAGCTGAGATGAACCATGATTCTAAATGTGAAGGCTAAAACAGTTAAGTTTAGAGAGGCAAATATAGGAGACTATCTTTATGATCTTATGGTAGGCAAGGATTTAAACAGGCCACAAACACTAACTCTAAAATAAAAATTAATAAATTAAACTTAATTAAGAAAGTCAGTTCATCAAAAACACTAGTAAGACAGTACAAAGGAAGACTACAGTCCAGAGTAGATATTCACAGTACATACATCTAACAAAGGACTGGTATCCTGAGTTTACAAAGAACTTCTACAAAGAAGATGAAAGGGAAAAAAATTAATTAAAAAATAACAAAAGAATTGAACAAGTACTTCTGAAAGAAGATATCCAAATGACCAATAAAAATCAACATCATTATTACCAGGGAAATGCACTTTAAAACTACAGTGAGGGGCACCTGGCTGGCTCAGTCAGTAGAGCATGCAATTCTTGATCTCAGGGTTGTGACTTTGAGCCCCATGTTGGGTGTAGAGATTACTTAAAAATAAAATCTAAAATAAAAACCAAAACAAAACTACAATGAAATACCAGTTTGCATCCACCAGAATAGCTAGTAATGTAAAAGGCTAGCAAGTATTGATGAAGATATGGATCAAATAGAAATCTTTTTCCCCCTCCCACATGTTCATCTGTATTGTTTCTTAAATTCCACATATGAATGAAAGCGTATGGTATTTGTCTCTCTCTGACTGACTTATTTCACTTAGCATAATACACTCTAGCTCCATTCATATCATTGTGAATGGGAAGATTTCATCCTTTTTCCCATGGCTGAGTAATATTCCATTGTGTATATATACCACATCTTCTTTATCTATTCATCAGTCAATGGACATTTGGGCTCAAAAAGAAAGAGAGAGACAGAAAGAGAGAGAGAGACCATAAAAGACTCTTAAAGATAGAGAACAAATTGAGGGTTGATGGAGGGAGGTCGGTGGGTGTTGGGCTAGATGGGTGATGGGTATTAAGGAGGGCATTTGTCATGTTGAGCACTGGGTGTTGTATATAAGTGATGAATCACTGAATTCTACTCCTGAAACTAGTATAGTGCTGTGTGTTAACTAACAAGACTTTAAATAAAAAAATTGAAGGAAAAAACAAACAAACAAAAAAAGAAATCTTATACATTGCTGGTTAGTGTGTAAACTGGCATAACCACTTCAGAAAACTTTTTGGCAGTAACTATTAAACCTAAACATCCAATTTCACTCCAGGAGAATCCACCCAACAGATCTAACAAAGAATGCAAACAAAGTATCAACACATCAAAAAAAATCTTTATAGTAGTTTTATTGTAACAAAAAACTAGAGAACAATGTAAATGTTAGTGAACAGTAAAATGGATACACAACTGTGATAAAATCATAGACTACACAGCAATAAGAAAAAACACTAGTATTACATGCATTAACCTGGGTGCTTCCCACAAATTTTGTGTTGAGTGAAAGAAGAGAGTCTTAAAAAAGCACAAGAACAGGCAAAACTAATCCATGGTAATATGTTAGAATAGTGGTTACCTGGGTAAGGGGTGGTTATAGATAGGGAAGGGGTATGTGAAAACCTAGAGTGTGGGAAATATTGCACATCTTACTATGGGTAATAGTTAAAAAGGTGTTTATTTTTAAAACTCTAAGGACTCCACTAAAAAGCTACTAGAACTGATAAATGAACTCAGTAAAGTCACAGCATATAAAATTAATATACAGAAACCCATTTCACTTCTATACACTAATAATGAAGTAGGAGAAAAATTAAGAAAATAATCCCATTTACAATTGCACCAAAAGAATATAATACCTAGGAATAAACTTAAATGAGGAGGTGAAAGATCTGTACTCTGAAAACTATAAATCACTGAATGAAATAAATTGGGTGGGGGGATGGGGTAATTGGAGGAAGGGCATTAAGGAGGGCACTTGATGTAATTAGCACTGGGTGTTATATGCAACAGACAAATCACTAAATTCTACCCCTGAAACTAATAATATACTATATATATGTTACCTAAATTGAATTTAAATAAAAAATTAAATAAATAAAAATAGAGTTCAGGGGGAAAATGCACACTGAAAAAAAAAGAAATAAAGAAATAAATTGTAGATGACACAAATAGAAAAATATTCCATGCTCATGGATTGGAAGAACCAATATTGTTAAAATGTCCATATTACCCAAAGCAACCTACAGATTTGATGCAATCCCTATTAGAATACCAAGAACATTTTCAACCGAACTAGAACAAGTAATACTAAAATTTGTATGGAACCACAGAAGACTGAATAGCCAAAGCAATCTTGGTAAAGAACAAAACTGGAGATATCACAATCCCGGATTTCAAGATTTACCTCACAACTGTAGTAATCAAAACAGTATGGTAATGGCAAAAAAATAGACACAAAGATCAATAGAACAGAATAGAGAGCCCAGAAGTAAACTCACACTTACATGGTCAATTGATCTATGACAAAGGAGTCAAGAATATACAATGAGGAAAAGACAGTCTCTTCAACAAATGATGCTGGGAAAACTGGACAGCTACATGCAAAAGAATGAAACTGGACCACTTTCTTACACTATACACAAAAATAAATTAAAAATGGAATAAAGATGTGAACGTGAGACCTGAAACCGTAAAACTCCTAGAAGAAAACATAAGCAGTAATTTCTTTGACATCAGCCATAGAAACATTTTTCTAGATATGTCTCCTCAGGCAAGGGAAACAAAAACAAAAATAAAACTATAGGGACTATATCAAAACAAAAAACTTTTGCACAGTGAAGGAAGTCATCAACAAAATGACAAGGCAATCTTCCAAATGGGAGAATATATTTGCAAATGATATATCTGATAAAGTGTTAAAATCCAAAATATAAAAAGAACTTACACAACTCAACACCAAAAAAATAAATAATCCTATTAAAATGGGCAAAGGACCTGAATAGGCATTTTTCCAAAGAAGACATACAAATGGTCAACAGACACATGAAAAGATTCTCAACACCACTAATCATTAGGGAAGTGCAAATCAAAACAACGAGATACCACCTCATACCTGTTAGAATGGCTAGAATCAAAAGACAGAAATAACAAGTGTTGGTGAGGATGTGGAGAAAAAAGAACTCTGGTTCACTATTTGTGGGAATGCAAATTGATGCAGCCACTGTGAAAAAACAGTATGGAGATTCTTTTAAAAAATATAAAATAGAACTTCCATATGGTCCAGTAATTTCACTACTAGGTATTTACCTGAAGAAAACAAAAATGCTAATTCAAAAGAATATGAACCCCTATGTTTACTGCAGCATTATTTACAATAGCCGAGATATGGAAGCAACCCAAGTGTCCATTGGTAGATGAGTAGATAAAGATGTGGCACACATATATATAATGGAATATTATTCAACCGTAAAAACGAATGAGATCTTGCCATTTGCAACAACATGGATGGATCTAGAAGGTACAATGCTTAGTGGAATTAGTCAGACAGAGAAAGACAAATACCATATGATTTCACTTACATGTGGAAATTAAAAAATAAAACAAATGAACAAAGAAAAAAGAGACAAATAGACTCAAATATAGGGAATCAACTGGTAGTTGGCAGAGGGGAGGTGGGGGGGATATGTGAAATAGATAACAGATAAAAGGGATTTAGAGTACACTAATCATGATGAGCACTGAGTAATGTATAGAAATGTTGAATCGTTATATTATATACCTGAAACTAATATAACACTGTTAATTATACTTGAATAAAAAATAACAAAACTGAGGAATAAAAAATTCATAGTTATACACTTAATATATTTTGCTACATGCATGTTATAGCTTAAGTAAAAATGGTAGGATGGCTATAATTAAACATCTGACAATGTATCATATTCAGAATAAATACTTAAGTTATAGGATTTCATTGAAGATACTTCTTGACTTGGACTTTGTCTTTCCAGAAATATTTATTCATTCTACCAACAGGCTTCTGATTACTTGTTATACCTAAGTACTTAGTGTTTTTAATAATATGCCACACACTCTTGAAACTTTGCCTTTGCAAATGCTGTTCTCTGCCTAGAATATTCTTTTCACCCCTTTATCCTACACCAAATTTTCCTGAGTACTTTACACACAATTTAAGTCTTGATTCAATTAGTATCTCATCCAAAAAACCTTCCCAAGCCATCATAGTTACAGTTAGGATACCTCTTTGCTATGTTTTTGCACACCTTATCATAGCATTTTCAAACCATATTTTAAGTTTTTGTTACTTGTATGACTCACTAAATTGTAAAGTCCTTGAGATCACCAATGTTATGTTTTTTTAAATACTATTAATACATAGCATAATCTGACATAAATCAACTTAAACATTTTTTAAGTGACTGAACAAGAGAACAATTAGGGAAAATCCTGGTAGGCTACTGTATTGAGTTTCTTCTATATGTTTAAGGTAGAGTCTATGGCTTTTCTATTACCCAGAAGCTCAAAAAACACAACTCCATAATTCCTGACTTGAATACTACAAGGATGGCATTAAATTTACTTCCTTCAGGAAGATATTTAAATATAGAAAGTTGCTTGTATTCCCCAAAACAATTTTAACTGTCAAGTGATTTAAATAGAGGATAGATGATTTTGCCTAAGGAAGGCTCAATAATCAGTAGATATACAATCTTTCCTGAAGAGTAATCAGGAGAGATAAAAATGGGCAAATAAGGCTAATATAATTTGTTCATACGATCATTCATCATGAATAGAATGTCATTAAACATTAGAAGGTACAGAAATTATTGTCTTCATAGCATCTTTAAAGTTCATTTATCATATTAAAAATTTTTAAATAACCATCTTCATTTCATCATTAAAACAGTACTTTCCTAAAATATTACATACAGAGTATATAGGATTAATTATCTTGTACCAAAATGATGGGCATTTGATTGACAATTTGTGCGGTTGTACCTTAAATTCAGCCTAGCTGTATTACTGTAGTATAATACACTCTTTATCTTTAAATCAACAAAAGACGTTTGCTGTATCACACCAAAGCTTACTGAAACCATGTGTTTGGTCTCTATATTCATTTTTAAAATAGCTTTTTAAATTGTAAAACATTAACTTAGCAAAGGTGTAGTCAAATGGGTTTTCAAGACATGATTATTGCACTTATTTCATTATAAATCTTTTTTATAATTGGAATTTGAAGCTAAAACCTCTCAAAAATCAATGTAACAGATCACATGTTAAAATCTATAGCAGCTGCTTACTTTGGTGTAACTTATATTTGAGATTGCCTCATCCGTTACATTCTTACTGGGTTTTTTTTTTAAGTTTTTATTTTAATTCCAGTTAGTTAACATACAATGTTATATTAGTTTCAGGTGTACAATATAGTGATTCAGCACTTCCATACGTCATTCTGTGCTAATCACAAGTGGACCCCTTAATCCCCATCACCTATTTAACCCATCCTCTCACCATCCTATTGGTTTTTTTGTTTTTGTTTTTTATTATTATGTTATGTTAATCACCATACATTACATCATTAGTTTTTGATGTAGTGTTCCATGATTCATTATTTGCGTATACACCCAGTGCTCCATGCAGAACGTGCCCTCTTTAATACCTATCACCAGGCTAACCCATCCCGCCACCCAGAACCCTCAGTTTGTTTTTCAGAGTCCATCGTCTCTCATGGTTCATCTCCCCCTCCGATTTCCCCCCTTCATTCTTCCCCTATTGCTATCTTCTTCTTCTTCTTTTTTAAACATATAATGTATTATTTGTTTCAGAGGTACAGATCTATGTTTCAACAGTCTTGCACAATTCACAGCGCTCACCATAGCACATACCCTCCCCAGTGCCTATCACCCAGCCACCCCATCCCCACCACCCCCCACCACTCCAGCAACCCTCAGTTTGTTTCCTGAGATTAAGAATTCCTCAAATCAGTGAGGTCATCCTATTGGTTTTGATAGTGATCTGATGTGTTTTTTTGTTTTGCTTTGTTTTTTATTTTTTACCAATCCTGAGAACAAAATCTGGTACAGTTTAGTCTAAATAGCTTATGATGTTTTAATAGCAGGAAATCCTGTTGCTGAATTTGTTAATATCATTTACTTCTACTAGGATTTTAATAGTAATTTTGCTCTTGTAAACTTAAGGTCAAGAGTATTATTTGGGAATGTGTATGCAAAACCAAATTTGGAAGTAAATGAACTACAGCAAACTTTTAACAGAAATGCAACTTGAGAATTTAGAAATTTATCATTTTAATGATGCAAGAAATAAGCATTTCTCCTAAGAAGCCACCTGTAACACATTAGGTATAAATCATAGTTTCTCAAGTGCTGTTTTGGGACTTTTATGTTGCAATTCCAGATACATAAGTTAAGTTGATTAAGCAAGGGTATTGTTGCATTTGGGGTGAGCAAAAAAAATGATGAAAGAGCTTAAAATAATTTGGGGGAGAAACACTTTGGAATTTACACTTGATGTAGAGCAAATGTAGGGGGAAATAATAAAATAATTAAGAATTTAATATATAAATATCTACATAGCCCAGGATCATTAATTTACTGATCTTACTAGATTATTTTACAATTGTGGCATGAACAGATTTCCTTTTATTTAAAAATATAACAAAACAGCACCAAAAGTTGTAAATTAGAAGAAAAATTATATTTTTTAACATTAAATGCCCCATATGAAATAGATTTCAGCTTTAATCCTAGAGCCTCTTAAAACTTTTACTAAAAATCCTCATTATTTTTCAACATTTATAATGCTTACAAAGTATCAGTTACTATTCTAAGCATTTTATAAATATGATGTCATTAAATCCTTATAATAAAGTCATGAAGTAGGTACTATTATTCTCATTTTACAAATAAGGAAACAAATTGCTTTTGCCTGGGTAAAACCTACAACATATTGAAGTTAAGTAACTTGCCCCAGCTCACCAACATAGTAAATGGCAGAACCAGACTTGAACCCAGACAATTGCTCCAAAGACTATCATTTTATTCACTATATGCTCTGCTGCTTCCCCAATGCCTAATATTTAACCTTCAGAAGATTAACTAGTATCAAGTGTAGAACTAAACTAAAATGGAGTCGTTTATGTCAAGGACAAAATGGGAAGGGTCAATGCAGGTGCATAAAACAAACAACCTAACCTTATAGGAATTTACAGCTCTCCTTGGAAATCAGCAGAGGCTGATTTACCCAGCCTCTCCAAACTCCAAGTCTGTTTATAACACCTCTGGACTTCCTTGTTCCCCTGACTCACCTAACCCAATCCAAATAAGAAAACCACTAGCTAATGAATCGTTGAACACTACATTAAAAACTAATGATATACTATATGTTGGCTAATTGAACATAATAAATAAATTTTAAAAAGAAAACCACTAGGCAACCAATCAGCTGAAAAAGTCAAATAATTTCTGCATTTATCTCATAAAAATCTCTTAGTTTGTGAGCAACTTTGATTTCATTGCTTCTGTATCCTTGAGTTCCTGGCTTGCAGGTCAAAAGCCTTGCAATGAATTCATCTTTATGCCTTGTTTTATTCAGTAGGCAAAGTTTGGCTTTTGCACAGGAAATAATAATGTATTTTGAAATTTTTTAATTGAATGAAATATCAAAGAATATAAAAGCTAAGGGCATTTCATTCTACTAAAACTTCCCATAAATATTTGAATTCCTCAAGATCTTCAACAAATTAAAATAGAGATTTTATGTGAACACCTTCAGTGAGAGAGAACTCATATTGAGCTAGACAATTTTATTTTCAGATATTAATTTTTTCTTGAAATCTACCTCCTTAGAGCTTTTATCCTATTTCTATCCTATTTTCTAAAGCCACATGAAATTAACCTCAGTTTTTTCACTCTGTTACTTTTCAAATATGTGAAGAAACTGTGTTCTAAAATGTGTTCTTCATTTGTACTTTTTCTCCTCCGGATCTGCTCCAATCTGTCTTGTATCTTTTAAAGTACACCATTCCTAAACTGATTCCACAGTCGAGTTTCTTGACTATAACAGAGTAGCAACATTACCATTCATTCTAAATCCTGTTGCTATAGATGAATATTGACTTTTTATTTATTTATTTATTCATTTATTTAGTAGTAGTAGTAGTAGGTTCCATGCCTAGCATGGAGCTCAATGCGGGCTTGAAGTTACGACCCTGAGATCAATACCTCAGCTGAGATTAAGAACCAGCTGCTTAACTGACTGAGTCACCCAGGTGCCCCGTATTTTTATTTATTTACATAATCTCTATGCCCAATGTGGGACTCAAACTCATGACCCTGAGAACAAGGGTCACATGATCTACTGACTGAGCCAGCCAGGAGTCCTGACTTTTTTAGACAGCAAAAATTTACAGACTTGCATCAGGCTACCGCCGCCGCCCCTGTTCCAGCGTGTTCCGTGAGGCCTGCGCCGGCGCCGCCTCGGCCATGATGATCCACGACTTCCAGAGCAGCCACCAGGACTTCTCCTTCGGGCCCTGGAAGCTGACAGCGTCCAAGACCTACATCATGAAGTCCGCGGATGTGGAGAAGTTTCCCGATGAATTACATATGCCATCTCTCCCTGAAATGATGTTTGGAGCCAACGTTTTAAGAATCCGGCATGGCTCTGGTTTTGGGATTGAGTTCAATGCTACAGATGCATTAAGATGTGTTAACAATTATCAAGGAATGCTTAAAGTAGCCTGTGCTGAAGAGTGGCAGGAAAGCAGGATGGAGGGTGAACACTCCAAAGAAGTTATTAAACCATACGATTGGACCTATACAACAGATTATAAGGGAACATTACTTGGAGAATCACTTAAGGTAAAGATTGTACCTACAACAGATGATATAGACACAGAGAAATTGAAAGCCAGAGAACAGATTAAATTTTTTGAAGAAGTTCTCTTGTTTGAGGATGAACTTCATGATCATGGAGTTTCAAGCCTGAGTGTGAAAATTAGAGTAATGCCTTCTAGCTTTTCCCTGCTGTTGCGATTTTTCTTGAGAATCGATGGGGTGCTTATCAGAATGAATGACACAAGACTTTACCACGAGGCCGACAAGACCTACATGTTACGAGAATATACATCACGAGAGAGCAAAATTGCTAATTTAATGCATGTTTCACCTTCCCTCTTCACGGAACCTAATGAAATATCACAGTATTTACTGATAAAGGAGGCAGTTTGCGAGAAGCTACTATTTCCAGAAAGAATTGATCCTGACCCTGCAGACTCACAAGAAAGTACACCTGTGGAATAGAATGTGATACAACATATACTCACCATGGAATCTGACTGGAGACCTTAGCTATTTGGAGGGGGTATTTTTATTATGAGAATTAATTGCCTTGTTTATGTGCAGATTTTCTGTAGCCTTAAAGGAAAAAAAATAAAGGATTGTTGCAGGCAGGTTCCACTCAGCTGCTTTTGTACTATCTTCAAATTCATATTCCATATTTATATTTTCTGGAGTTAAATTTGGATTTCTAAATTGTTACAAAGTGGGATCTCACTAGTAGTGATGTGTGTATGTCTCATGAGCAGTGGGCATAATCTGCATCCATCATGAACCACCGTCTTCTACCATGAGGAGGTTAATGTAAATCACAGAATCATGGCACCTTGTGACTTTCACGGGATTCCTGATCGTGCATGTTAATGTACTTGTTCTTTACTTTGGGCTTTTTGATGTTTATTCGTACTTCTGGAGAGTCGTGAGTTGCCTTTTAGGAAATTGGTGTCCTACTTTAATGATCTTTACCCACAAATTAAAGAAAAAAATATCTCCCCTCTAAATTTAAATTGGCTTTTGAAGCCTTTGAGAAAATTTCAGACACAGAACTAAATAACCTAGGGTTTTGGGAAACTGAAGGTGTTCTATCCGTGGACACACCTGAACATGGTTTGCCAGCCACAGGTAGGATGTCAGAGCTGTCCTTCCTCCATCTTTAGGTGCTTTTTCTTATGTGTGGTTCTACTTGTACTGATGTTTTTTACTTCATTTTCCATGCAACCTTGGAATGAATAAATCCGTTGAATATTGAATTTGTATTGTTGTCTAGCTAATTTTATTAGCTAAATTTTGTCACAAGTGATTTTGGTATTTGCCTTCTGCTACATCACCTGCAAGGTATAGGAAATCAGGATTTTGTTGGCTTTAAGAAAATACATGGCATGTTCACTGTATATTAAATATACCTGTATTTAATGTTTTCTCTTAGGACAGAAAAGTGTATATATTGTGCTCAGCCTTCTGTTGTATTTTATTTGCCTTGTGGATTTGAACAGAACAGACTCTTTATTCATACAAGATATAAGAAATGAAAAACTTGTAAGAATATTCATTAGTTGAAGTTTCTGGGCAACATCATTATATATATTCTTAACTTGAATCAGTTGTCTTAGTCTCTGAGTCGGTTTAGATGACTTATTTTCAGAATCTATTGCTAAAAACTGTGGGAAATTAAAAGAATTGACCTTTTTTATAGAGGGTGGGAAGTTGATAGGATGAATGTACTTCTGGAAGCCCCTTTAGTTTATTTCTGTGGAGAATACCCAGAAAACCTGTATTTGCCCATTGCTAAATAAGACATATGCCATTTTATATTTATTTGTTCCAAGTGTCTTTTTGTAAGAAAAGAATAAACAATAAGGAATTCCTGATCTAAAAAAAAAATTTACAGACTTGCATCAAGTTTATCATAAAATAAAGCCTATAAGATTTTTTCACATATATGCTACATCTAGCAAACATAATTTACTTGTGCAATTCATTTTTGAGCATAAATTTAAATTTAGCCTTAGGAAATTGAATCTTAGTGAAGATCAGTCTATCATTCCAATCCACTGAGATCTTTTAAAATCCCAATTGTCTTATTTAACAAATTAGCTATCACTTCTCGTTTTTCTCCATCGATCTTCATTGGGACGCTATCAATATTTATCCAAGATAGTCATTTAAATACCAAACACAAAAGAAACAAAGCCCTACTACTGACTTTTAAAAAAATTATTTCCTGGAGTGCCTGGGTGGCTCAGTCATTAAGCACCTGCCTTCGGCTGGGGTTGTGATCCCAGGGTCCTGGGATTGGGCCCTGTGTCAGACTCACTGCTCTGTAGGAGGCCTGCTTCTCCCTCTCCCACTCCCTCTGCTTGTGTTCCCTCTCTTGCTGTGTCTCTCTCTGTCAAATAAATAAATAAAATATTAAAAAGTAAATAAAATTATTTATTAAATGAACTGTAACAGTTTAAGATGTGTGAAATTATTACAAAGATAGTACAGAGACATATATCCCATATCCAGTTTTTAGATTTTTTTCCAAAGATTTTATTTATTTATTTGAGAGAGAGAGAATGAGAGATAGAGAGCACAAGAGGGAAGAGGGTCAGAGGGAGAAGCAGACTCCCTGCTGAGCAGGGAGCCCGATGTGGGACTCGATCCCGGGACTCCAGGATCATGACCTGAGCCAAAGGCAGTTGCTTAACCAACTGAGCCACCCAGGCGCCCATCATTAGTTTTCGATGTAGTGTTTAACGAGACTTTGTTTTTAATGACTTTGACAGTTTTGAAGAATACTGGCCAGGTATTTCTGTGAAATTTACCTGATGTTTTTGGCATGAATAGACTGAAGTCGTGGATTTTGGGGAGGAAGGCCACAGAGGTAAAATACCATTCTCATCAAACCTTATCAATATGACTACTATCAATACTATCAATATGACTTTTCATTGTTGATGTTAGCCTTAGTCACTTGGCTTGAGCTAGTGTTTGCCAGTATTCTCCACTATAAAGTCACACATTCTCTCTCTCTCTCTCTTTTTTAAAGATTTTATTTATTTATTTGTCAGAGAGAGAGCACAAGCAGGGAGAGTGGCAGGCAGAGGGAGAAGCAGGCTCCCTGCTGAACAAGGAGCCCAATGCAAGACTTGATCCCCAGGACCCTGAGAGCATGACCAGAGCCAAAGGCAGATGTTCAACTGAGTGAGCCACCCAGGCGTCCCTCACCTTCCCTCTTTAAAAAAAAAAATCTAGGGGCATCTGCCCCTAGATACCCTTCCTAATGTCCATCTCCCCTCCAGCAACCTTCAGTTTGTTTCCTAAGATTAAGAGTCTTTTATGGTTTGTCTCCCTCTCTGGTTCATCTTGTTTCATTTTTTCCTCTCTTCCCCTATGATCTTCTGCTTTGTTTCTTAAATTCCACATATCAGTGAGATCATATGACAATTGTCTTTCTCTGATTGACTTATTTTGCCTAGCATTACCCTCTAGTTCCATCCACATCGTTGCAAATGGCAAGATTTCATTTTTTTAATGGCTGTGTAATATTCCATTGTATACATACACCACATCTTTATCCATTCATCTATCGATCTGGGCTCTTTCCAGCTTCATCCCTTTAAAAGTAGATCATCTATGTAAGTTATTTGGAATCCTGCATACAATACTTGTCTATTCTCTCCCATGTATTCATTTATTTAATCATTTATTTATATCAGTATGGGTTTAAGGATGTTTATTTTAGACTTTGAGTTATAATCCAATGCTAATTCATTTATTTTGTTGTTCAACTTGTTCCAGCTTTGGTTTTTTTTTAAAGATTTTATTTATTTACTTGACAGAGAGAGAGAGAGAGAGAGCACAGCAAGGGGAGCAGCAGAGGGAGAGCAAGAACCAGGCTCCCCGCTGAGCAGGAAACCCAATGCGAGGCTGATCCCAGGACCCTGAGATCATGACCTGAGCCAAAGGCAGACGCTTAACTGACTGACCCACCCAGGTGCCCCTCCAGCTTTGGCTTTTGTGAGCTCTTTCAGAGGGCTACATAAGCCCTTCAACATATCCCCCTCATTATGGGTGAGTGTTTGAGCACTTTCTTATTTTCTGGCAGTACTCTTTTTTTTTTTTTTTTTTAAGTAGGCTCTATACCCAACATGGAGCTCAAACTCCCAACCCTGAGATCAAGAGTTGCACACTCCACTGACTGAGCCAGCCAGGTGCCCCTCTGGCACTACTTTCTCTGGCTCATACTGTGTACTTCTCGCCCCAGTTATAGAATTAGCCATCTCTCTAAGGCTTATCATTAGTTTTTTAATGACCAAAAGACTTCCTCAAGTTTAAAACACACCTATAACTCTTACTTCCTGAGTATTGTTTTTAATATAGTTCAGTACTCATTTTACTGCTTAATTATCAAGTCAACATGGGTATGTTATCCACTAAATGTTGCCAAAAGCGATTGGGTCCAGAGAGTGTGTGAGCTGAAATCCAGACACAAAATATAATGGTTTCCTTATTCTAATAAAGATCTATTAACACTTTCTAATGACATTATCCAAAGAAGAGAAGTGGTTTAGTTGATATGACTTCTTACTGAACACAGACTATATGCAAGTATGACTAAAAAGGATTTTTTTTTAAGATTTTATTTATTTGAGAGAGAAAGAGAGAGCATGAACTGGGGAGGGGGCAAAGGGAGAGGGAGAAGCAGACTCCTCGCTGAGCAGGGAGCCCAATGCGGGGCTCCATCCCAGGACCCTGGGACCATGACCTGAGCCGAAGGCAGACAGTTAACCAAGTGAACCACCCAGGCGCCCCTGACTGAAAAGGATTTAAAGAATGAAGCATCACAACCTGAAAATAAGTCTAATTAAGTAAAGCTATGAAAGATGCAAATAAAATCCTAGCATCCAGAAAGGAAGGGCAATATGTAGCAAACTATTTGTAATTATCCCTCTTTATCCTGGGTGGATACTTATTAGACTGTGAGCCAACAATAAGTTGTATAACCTCAGAAAGACAGAGCTTTTAGAGAAGACTTACAGAATACTTATGAAAATGATGAAAGTGTTGGGAAATAGGAATTAATAGTAAAGGTTAAGGAAAACTATATTACTTTAGAGAAAAGACATATACAGGATTATTTAACAGTGCTCCTAAAGATTAAGGCACCTCTTTCAGTGCTTAAAAGAGATTCAGATATTACTGAAATAATTAAAAATTATCTGATACTGTGCATTTTTGTGGAGAGCTGAGGATCCCCTTTTGAGACTCCAACCCATGAATCTCTCTAGAGATCAAATTCAGGATGCAATTAATTTAATCACTTGGAAGCTGAGTCCAAAAATAAAGCAAATCTAAAACCAACTTATTGTTGGCATAATATGCCTTTCTAATAATAGCTAAAGGACTAAAACACCTGCACATAGATAATTTTAGTCAATTGTTTAATTTCTAGTTTCACTGTATGCTACATAGGTATCTTGTATTTTGGAAAGTTTTAGTGCAAGAACATGTAGGTTTGTGATAGTCATAGCCAATGCAAAAGACAAAATTACAAAATCAAAAATACTGACTTTGAAAGAGGCAAAAATATTATTATTTGCAGATAAAATGATTGAATATGTAGATAATCTGAGAGAATCAACTGAAGACTTTTAGAAATGTGAGAATCTTTACTAAGTAGTTGGTTACATAATATGCAAAAACTGAAAGCTTTACTATATATGACAAAAACATTACATTGACAACCATCACCAAAAAAACCAATCTGAAGGATGTCTAGTTATGAACTTCCTAAGAAACATGCAAGACTTATACTGAAAAGCATAAACATGATGGACATAAAGGAAACAAATTAAATAGAAAAAATATATATGTATAGAAAATGCTCTCTTTCCCTTTATCAATTTGTATACTTAATACATTCACAATCAAAATAAACATTTTTTGGAACATAATACATTCAGAAATTCTTCTGAAAAAATTAATATCGGAAGGTCTGCTTCCAGCAAAATGTTGGACTACATACTCTGAAGGGCTTTCCTACTACTGTATAATGATATCCTGGATAAAATACAACAAGCATATTTTTTTAAAGCTTTGCTGGACATTCAATAAAGTGAAGGAAATTTCCAAGAGCCAAAATAAAGACACAGTGATGTGAAACCTGAATTGTGAGGGGTTAGTAAATTCTCAAGTGGAGGTTCCATTGGAGTTAGATGCCAATACCAACACTAATATTGGGAGGCAGAATGTAGGTCCTGCCTCGAAGAAAGAAAGCTGAATTTGAGACTCAAATAATTAACTGGAGTTCATGAGCAGGACCAAAATAGTTCCATATTTATACCACCCTTATTATTAGAAGCAAGCATAAATCCTCTTTGAAGGAAAGCAATCACATTTAGACCTTCATGATTCTATATATTGAATTTAATAAATTATGTGAACTCACAATACCAAACACATAAGAAAACAAGTTACCATGAGTAAGAGTCAGCAAAATAATAACAAATTTAGACCTCCAAAAACTTCATATATTAGAAGATCAGATAAAGAATACAAAAATTAAATTATTAGCATGATATTTTAAAATTATCAATAAACAAGAAACTATCAAAATGATCAGGCAAATTTGAAAGTAAATAAAGCTTCTAGAAATGAAAAGTAAAATAAAAGAAGTTTTAAAAAATCAGTTTATGAGTTAACAGATTAGCTACAGAAAACTGTGGATAAGAGATATAAAATAGAAAGAAGATGGATATAAGGCAATTTCCAATCATAAGGCACAAAAAGATTAAAAAAGAAAATAGGAAAAAGAATTTAAGAGCTAACATATGTCTAAGACAATTTCAAGAAAGAATACAGGAGATGTAGTATTCCAAGAGATTATAGCTTGGAGTTTTCCAGAATTGAAAAAAATACATGAATATACAGATCTAACAACCATAGCATGTACCATGCAGGATAATAACCAACAACAACAAAAAAACCCAAAACCAAAAAAATCCACTCCTAGATATACTGCTGACAAATTTAAAAAACAACATAGATGAGAAAGATATACTTAACAGTAGCCAAAAAAAGGACAGCTCACTTATAAAAGAATAATACATAGAGAAGAGAAGGCCTCTTAGAAGCAATCAAGGAAGCAGAAAAAATGGAATATCTTCAAAGTGCTTAGAAAAAACCCACCTAAAATTGTACAGCAAAATTATATTTCAATAATGATGTTTTTTAAAAAATGCTTTTAGAGTAACAAAATATATGAGAGATTACTACCAAGAAACCTAAACTAAAAATCTTCTAATGGATTAATTTTAGGAATAAAGAAAATGATCCTGGCAGAATAGTCTACAATACATAAAGAAATAGTGAATATATATAAACAAGTAGAGAAATCTAAATAAAAAGTGCCTATTAGCAACAATAACAACAAAAATACAGAATTAAGAGAAAGGACTTCTAGCTGAGGCAGAATGAAAACTTTGACAAGTCCTTTCACCTCAAAACAACTATAAAACTGGACAAAATTGCTAAAAAAACAATTCTCACAGTTCTGGAAATAGACCAGAGGGAAGCAACAAATTGAAAAGTGTTTGTGAAGAACCACTGAATAGTAGCAGTATGTGGAGTTCTTGCTGGGGCTGCTTGCATCCACACACAGACAGGAAAATATGATCCATACTCAGGAAAAATGCAATCAATGGAAACTGAATCTAGATGGGTCATGATGTTGGATTTAGCATAAAATGACTTCAAAGCAGTTATTATAAATAAGTTCAAAGAATTAAAGGAAACCATGTTTAAAGGTTAAAAAATATGATAATGAATGAACAAATATAGAACATCAATATAAATAGAAATGATTAAAAAGCAAATTTTAGAGTTTGTAGATTTTATTTATTTATTTATTTATTTATTTATTTATTTAAAGATTTTATTTATCTATTTGAGAGAGAGAGAATGAGAGATAGAGAGCATGAGAGGGAAGAGGGTCAGAGGAAGAAGCAGACTCCCTGCTGAGCAGGGAGCCCGATGTGAGACTCGATCCCGGGACTCCAGGATCATGACCCAAGCCGAAGGCAGTCGCCCAACCAACTGAGCCACCCAGGCACCCTGTAGATTTTGTTTTAGAAATGTAAAATAATTAGAACGAAAAATTCACCCTAACTCTAACCCTTCAACTGCAATTTCAGCGCCAAAAATTAAAAAAAAAAAAAAGAACCAGTGAACTTGAAGCTAGATCAATTGAAATAATCCAAATTTAAAAGCACAGAGTTAAATTACTAAAAAAAGATTAACAGAGCCTCAGAGACCTGTGGAACAAAAGTAAGTGTACCAACATACATGTAGTGGAAGTCTTGGAAGAAGAGAAGAGGGAAAAGGGGGCAGAAAAGTTATTTGAAGAATAATGGCTGAAACCTTTGTAAATATGATTAAACAAAGAAAACATTAACTTAGATATTCAAGGAGCTCAAAAACTACAGGGACTAAGAGAAATCTTGAAAGTAGCAAGAGAAAAAAGATTCATCAAGTATAGAGACACAACAATATGACTAACAGCTGACTTCTCATCAACAATGATGGAGGACAGTAGGCAGTGGAATGACATATTTGAAGTGCTGGGAGAAAAAAATGCTATCACCAAAGAATTATATAATAAAAATTCAGGAAAAATAAAGGTATTCCCAGATTAAACAAGACTGAAAGAATTTACTCCTAGTAGACATTCCCTATAACAAATACTAAGGAAGTCCTTCAGGCTGGAAGGAAATGATATGGGACATTAACTTAAATCCACAGGAAGAAATGAAGGATGCTAGAACTGGTAAATATATGGGTAAATATAAAAACCTGTATAAATATCTATAGTTCTCTTTTCATTTCTTAATGTCTTTAAGAGACAAGATTGTATGAAGCAACAATCATAACATTATATTGTTGAATTTATAACATATATAGATATGTATGACAGTAGTAGAACCAAAGATGTAGCTATAATAGTTTACTGGCATTGAGTCAGTATTAACCTTAAGCAGATACTCATGAATTAAGATGCATATTGTAATCCCTAGAACAAATATTATGGAAATAAGCACAAAATATTCAGTTAAAAAGATAATCAGAGGAATTGCAATGGTACACTAAAATGTATTTGTTGGAAACAAGAACACAATAGAGAAAAAATATACATTAGACATTTGGAAAACACATAGCAAAATAGTGGATGTAAATCTAACCATATCATAATTAATTAAATGTGAATGGGCTAAACACCAGAGTTAAAAGACAGATAATTTAAGGCCGTATAAAAGGCAAGATTTAACTATATGCCACATACAAGAGACACACTTTAGATTTAAAGACACAAAAAATTTAAAGTAAAATGATGGGAAAAGATGTATCATTCAAAGAGTAACCATAAGAGAATCAGAATGACTATGTTAGTATCAGATAAAATATATCTATATACATATATATTTTAAAGATTTCATTTATTTATTTGACAGAGAGAGACAGCACAATCAGGGGGAACAGCAGGCAGGGGGAGAGGGAGAAGGAGTCCCCCCATGGAACAGGGAGCCCTATGTGAGGCTCAATCCCTGGACCCAGGTATCATGACCTGAGCCAAATGTAGATGCTTAACTGACTGAGCCACCCAGGCACCCCACAAATAAAATATATTTTAAAATAAACAGGCACATTTGATAATGTTAACAAGCTCAATACATCAGGAACAGAAAACAAGTAAAAATTTACACACATTTAACAACAGAGGCACAAAAATACATGAAATAAAAACTAACAGAGAACTTGACAATTCCACAGTTTGGGGTAGAGATGTCAATACATTATTCTCAATAACTGACACAATAACCAGACAAAAATTCAACAAGGAAAGGGAAAACTTGACCATTAACCAAATCGTCTTAAGGCACTTTTTAGAATAGTCCATGAAACAACAGCAGAATACACCTTATTTTCAAGAATATATAGAGGGGCGCCTGGGTGGCTCAGTCGTTAGGCATCTGCCTTTGGCTCAGGTCATGATCCCAGCATCCTGGGATCGAGCCCCGCATCGGGCTCCCTGCTCAGCGGGGAGCCTGCTTCCCTCTCCTACTCCCCCTGCTTGTGTTCCCTCTCTTGCTGTGTCTCTCTCTGTCAAATAAATAAATAAAATCCTAAAAAAAAAAAAAAAAGAAACAACCTGGGCTGTGATTATTAACACCTATAACTCTGCAAGTATATCAGAAACCTACTAAATATTTTAGGAAATTGTGTTGCCAAAGAAACTATAAGCCTGGCTTAAAGAAGCCTTTGGTTGTGTCTAGGTATAAATATCTTTGAGTTTATCATACTTAGAGTGTGTTGAGCTTTTCTGATGTATAGATCAATGTTTTTCATCAAATGCAGGAAGTCTTTGACCATAATTTCTTCAAGTATTTTTTCTGCTCCTTTTTCTTTCTCCTCTCTTTCTTATACTATCATTATGCATTATATATACATACCATTATGCATATGAGAATGCATATTTGAGATGATTCTGAGAACAGAAAGAAAAAAGAATGAACAAAAATAAACAGGGTCTCAGAAACCTGCGAAACACCATCAAACATATTCACATATGTATAGTGGGAATCCCAGAAGAAAAGGAGAGAGAAAGGTCAGAAAGACTATTTGAAGAAATAGTAGCCAAAATCTTCCCAAATTTTATTTAAAAAACAAAACAATCTACACATGCAAGTAGCATAACAGACTACAAGTCAAATAAACTCAAAGAAATCTGCACCTAGACACTCTATAATGAAACTGTTGAAAGCCAAAGAGAGAATCTTGAAAGCAGCAAGGGAGATGCAACTCATCAGGAAAAAGATCTTAAATAAGATTAACAGCTGATTTCCAGTCAGGAATCTGGGAGGCAAGGAGTTGTGGGGTGACATCCACAGAGTGCTGAGAAAAAAAAAAAAAAAAAGACTGTCAAACAAGTATTCTATATCCAGCAAAACCACCCTTCAAAATTGAAGGAAAACATAAGACCTTTTCAGATAAACAAAAACTAAGAGAATTCTTCACTAGCAGACCTGCACTACAAGAAATAAAATACTAAAGGGAGCCTTTCAGGCTAAAAACTACACTGCAATATCATTTCTCACCTGTCAGATTTGCCAAACTTCACAAGCTTTTCAACACACTATTTTGGTGAGAGTTTCAGGAAATAAGCACTCTCAAAGATTTGCTGATGGGAATGAAAAATAGTGCTTTCCCTCTTCAGGTGAATGTGGCATTATCTAACAAATTACATATATAGATATATGTTTATTATTTATTTTTATGTTTTATATATATTTATTTATTTATCCTTTGACTAGCAGTCTCATGTCTAGAAATTTACTCTCAAGACATATCTCCAACAATATGAAAATACATATGCACAAGGTTATTCATTATCCCATTATTTGTAATAACAGAATACTGAAAAAAAAACAGAAATGCTCATACATAGGAAATTGGATGAATAAATTATAGCACATCCACCCAATAGAGCATGCAGTTGTAAAAGATAATGAGGAAGATCTGTATAAATTGAAATGAAGGGATTTCTAGGATATAATGCAAAGTGAATAAAGCAAACTGTAAAAATAAATGTAATATGCTATCTTTTATATAAGAAATAAAGGGAAATAAGAGAATATACATATATCTGCTGATTTTTTAAAAAAGTAGAATAGGAAAAACAAACCTTAACTAATGGAATTTATAATGTAGCAAATGTAATGAGACAAATTGATGTAATCATTATGATTTGGCCAAAATACATAACCTGAATTTAACCCTGAGGAAACTTCAGACAAACAAAAATCAGGGGCTATTCTGCAAAACAACTGTCTTATACTCTTCAAAAGCATCAGTATCATAAAAGACAAAAAAAAAATGTTAAAATCCATACCAGGGGCACCTGGGTGGTTCAGTCGGTTAAGCATCTGACTCTTGATCTCAGCTCAGGCCTCAGTCTCAGGGTTATGAGTTCAAGCCCCATGTTGGGCTCCATGCTGGGGGAGGAGCCTCCTTAAGGTTATGAGTTCAAGCCCCATGTTGGGCTCCATGCTGGGTGAAGAGCCTCCTTAAAAAGAAAAAGAAAAGGGGGGGGCGCCTGGGTGGCTCAGTCGTTAAACATCTGCCTTCCGCTCAGGTCATGATCCCAGGGTCCTGGGATCGAGCCCCGCATCTGGCTCCCTGCTTAGCAGGAAGCCTGCTTCTCCCTCTCCCACTCCCCCTGCTTGTGTTCCCTCTCTCGCTGTGTCTCTCTCTGTCAAATAAATAAATAAAATCTTTAAAAAAAAAAAGAAAAAAGTGCATTCCAGAATAAAGGAGACTAAAGAGACATGGCAACAAAGTGCAAAGCAAACCTGGATTAGATCTTGGATCCAGGGGAAAATGCCATAAGGACACCACTGAGACAACTGCCAAAAATTGAATATGGACTGTACATTAGATAATACTAATGTAAAATTTCCTAAATTTGGTAATGATTCAGGAAACTATATATATTACATATATTATACTATATAATATATTACATATTAAATTATATGTATATCTTAAGCATATATAAACATATAAAAATATAAATTTTATATATGTATATATAATTTAGCAATTCCACAATTCCATTTTGGGTATATACCCAAAAGAATTGGAAGCAGAGCCTCAAAGAGATATTTGTACACCCATGCTCACAGCAGCATTATTCACAATAGTTAAAATGTGGAAGCAACCCCATGTGTCCATGACAGATAATAGATAGACAAAATGTGGTACATACATACGATGGAGTATTATTCATCATTATAAAGGAAAAAAATCCAAAATATGCTACAACATAGATGAACATTGAGGACATCATGCTAAGTAAAACATCAGTCACAAAAAGCCAAACATGGTATGATTATATTTATATAAGATACTTACAGTAGTCAAAATTATAGAGACAGAAAGTAGAATGGTAGTTTCCAGGTGCTGGGAGGGAGGGAGAATGGGGAGTTGGGTTTTTTTTGTTTCATTTTATTTTATTTTTTTATTAAGTAATCTCTATGCCCAATGTTGAGCTCACACTCACAACTCCGAGATCAAGAGTTGTATGCTCTACCAGCTGAGCCAGTCAGGTACCCTGGGAGTTATTGTTTAATAGGAATAGAGTTTCTGTCTTACAAGATGAAAACAAGATTGAGAGCTATCCATCTCCACAGCTCCATCTCCATATCATGTGATGGTTGCACAATATTATAACTGTATTTAATACCACTGAACTGTACACTTAAAAATGGTTAATATGTGCAAATTTTATATTAAGTGTATTTTACCACAATACAAAATTGAAAAAATATATATGTGTGTGTTTGTGTGTGTAGAAAGAAAGAGTGATAATGAAAAACTAGCAAAACATTAAAAATTAGTGAGTTTGAGTGAATGGTATACAAAATGTACTATTTTTTAATTTTTCTTTTTTTTTAAAGATTTGTTTATTTATTTGAGGTGGGGAGGGGTAGAGGGAGAGGGAGAGAGAATCCTAAGCAGACTCCTGGCTGAGCATGGAGCCCCACATGGGGTTTGATCTCAGGACCCCAAAGATCATGACCTGAGCCAGAATCAAGTCAGATGTTCAACTCACTGAACCACCCAAGCACCCTGCAAAATGTTGTACTATTTTCACTATGTTTTTTAGTTTTGAAATTATTTCAAAATAAAATTTTTAAAAGATACCAATTAGGGCACCTGGGTGGCTCAGATGGTTAAGCGTCTGCCTTCGGCTCAGGTTATGATCCCAGGGTGTTGGGATCGAGTCCCACATCGGGCTCCCTGCTCCTTGGGAGCCTGCTTCTCCCTCTGCCTCTCTCTCTCTCTGTCTTTCATGAATAAATAAATAAAATCTTTAAAAAAATAAATAAAAGATACCAATTACCCATACCATCAACTGGTTTTTATTATAAGTGTTATGATGTGATGATGAGTAATGAGAAATCACTATTGAAAGATAAAAGAGACAGTAATTTTGAAGGGTTGCAAAGCTCAGAATAAGTCCAAAAGAAAACTATTTCTGAACAATAACAACACCAGAACAGAATTTATGAAAGGTAGCTCTTAATCAATAGATTATGTTGGAAATAGGCCACTAAATTAAAATCTGGGAGAATATATAAGTTTAAATAAGTAACACAGGTTTTTTAAAAAAGTAATTTTAAAATAAGGTAAAAATATATTAGACCTATTACACAGAGGAAGAATTGGCAAAATCTTGTGAAGGGTAAGTTATGTCAAATAAAGAACTGAGGAATCAAAGACTTCAGGTTTTCCAGTATAGCTAACAATAATAGTTACACAGCATAATGGAAAAATGCAAAGAGATAAGAGTTTAGTGATAAATTTTTTAAATGAGTTTAAGGTGTTTTTAGGAAAACCAATTAGAGACAGCTTCACACTTCCTCTTTTCTGCAGTAAGTTTTTCACTTCACTTTTACCCATTTCTAGCTTCCTTCTTTAGCATTCCTGCTGTACACCTTTGGTTATTTTTGGAAATCCTCCCTACCCACTAATCAAATTTTCCTCTAAATTTTTCCTTCAGAACACTCCTTTAAGATGATTATATTAGATATTTCATCAGTGTAACCATTATTACTACAGCTATGGTGAACTCAAATTGTAACAGCCTTAAATATTAACAATTATATATAGTTAACTATAAATAATAGTTAATTATTATTAACTACACCAATTTCCATCTACTGTGCAAATAGGCCTTTTTTTTTTAATAACTGTTTTCCAGCAAATTTTGTTGTTGTTGTTGTTAAAGACTGTCATAGTTTGCTCAGGCTGCTTTAACAAAGTACCATAGACTGAGTGGGTTAAACAACAGACATTTATTTTCTCAAAATTCCAATGGCTGGAAGTCCAAAATCAGCGTATTAGTATAACCAGTTTCTGGCGAGAACTCTTCCTGGAGTGCAGACAACCACTTTCTTGCTGTGTCCTCATATGGTGGAGAAAGAAAGAGCAAGTTCTCTGATGTCTTTTCTTATAAGGGCACTATTCCCATCATGAGGGCTCCGTCTCATGATCTCATCTAAACTTAATTACCCTCCAAAGGCCCCATCTCCAAATACCTTCACACTGGGGATTAATCCTTTAACAAATGAATTGGAGGGGGGCATAATACATTCCATAGCAAAAACCTGCCCTTTATATAAGTTTAACTTACACTAGTTTATGTCATTTGGATGTTACTCTAATTCTGGCAGTAAAGATGGAGCAAGAGATCATTAAAAACATATCCATTAATTTGTTAAAGTATAAAAGATCCAATTTACGTCCCTATTATCAGTTTTGAATTGTTTCATTATTTAACATTCTCTTTGAAAATTATGTTTACAAACAATAAGAAAACTTGATACTAAAATGTTATACTTTGAATATTTGAAATGCAAAATTAGTATTATTATAATGAATGAAAATTTGGTGGTGATTTTGTCATATACAATGGCATGTCAAACACTTTTCTCCCATGTTAACATGTTAACCATAGCACCATCTTGTGGATATTTTATCAAATAGCTGAGCTGTGCAAACATTTATATGGGAACAATGAAAATGAGTATCTGAAAAAAAGAAAGTTTTAAAACAAAGTTTAAGTTCTTAAAATAAAATGTTGGCAAGTAATTTTCTTTAATCTCTTTCGAAGGGCTTTAACTATATAAGTGAACTCTTGAACCAGCTCCAGCATCATTATTTTTTCTTTTTAAGGCATTTTCTGTACTAACTGCTTATATTGTTTCAAACTGGCCAGTTGGTTCTGAATACACTAAATAGATTGTAGTTTTATATTTATATATATATGTATAAATATTTATACATATTTAGTGTGTATAGTGTACACATATGTTTGTTTACATATATAAATATAGAGGTGCCTGGCTGGCTCAGTCAGAGGAGCATGCAACTCTTGATCTCGGGGTTGTGAGTCCAAGCCCTATGTTGGATGTAGAGATTACTTGAATAAACTTTTAAAAATACATATAAATGTGTCTGTATGCTACTGTAACTTTTTATTGATCTAACTTCAGGCTCTGTTAAAAGATGGGAATTGATAGAATAAGTTAAAAAGGGATAATGTTTAAGAAATTAAAGTTTAATCACTTACTGTCTAAGAACAACCTATTTTGAATCTAATTTTTCTGAGGTAGAATGAAACATACTGCAATTGTCAAATATTAAAGGAGATATACCAAAGCACACTGAGTTCTGACAACATCAAAACTATATATCATTTTAATATGAAGGATTTAAATATTTATTGACTGATAGGAAAATATACTAAATATATTTTAATTAGAAAAATATTAATCACAATGTTTTGATGACTTCTTCAGAGAGTATGAGGAAAAATCACTGTTGTAATTGATGTGATTTTTCAAAAAATTTACCGAAAGTGATTTCTGTAACACTTTAAGTTTCAGAATTGTAAAGTTTCAGAATTTAGAGTTTACAATCACATTTAAAACCTTTCAATGGGCCTCGTGGGTGGCTCAGTCGTTAAGCGTTTGCCTTTGGCTCGGGTCATGATCCCAGGATCCTGGGATCGAGCCCCGCATCGGGCTCCCTGCTCAGCAGGAACCCTGCTTCTCCTTCTCCCACTCCCCCTGCTTGTGTTCCCTCTCTCTCTGTCTCTCTGTCAAATAAATAAATAAAATCTTTTAAATAAAATAAAATAAAATAAAACCTTTCATAATCTGGGCGCATGTGTGGCTCAGTTGGTCAAGCATCTGACTCTTGATTTTGGCTCAGGTCAGGATATCAGGGTTGTGAGATTGAGCCCCAAGTGGGGCTTCACACTGGGCATGGAGCCTGCTTAAGACTCTCTTTCTCTCCCTCTCCCTCTCTAACCCCCAACCTCACGTGCATGCTCTCTAAAAAAGCAAACAAAAATTTCATTACTGTATTTACACAAAAAAGAGAAAGGAAAGGGGAATAGTATCTCTTGTAAACCCTACTATATGCCAAGCATTTAGATACATTACCTAATACACTCCTCACAACAATCTTTTGAGTGGGTATAATTATTTCTACTTTTCAGTTGAAGAAAATTGAGGCTCTGGGTAGTTATATAACTCACCAAGATCACACAGCTAGTAGGAGGTCATAATTTTAACTTAAGTCTTCAAAGTCCAAATTCTTGTCACAACATAATCCTGCTTCCAAGAAATTCAGATATCAGAGATTTTAGCCCAGAAATTAAAATAGAATTTAAAGATATATTTACTCAAAGTCCTATATGTATGCCAAATTAAAATTGTTTAATTTTTCACATGTAAAATATAAAATGTACTCAACTTAATATTATTGCATTTTGAGACCAAACTCTTCCAGTAATACCATACTTTGAAAGTACAGAAATGTTAGGTATATTATTGTAACATTCCAGGTAGCTATAAATAAGAATAAAACATAAATAGATGGCAAATTTTCTTTTTTCTTTTTTTTTTTAGAGAGGAGGGGCAGAGGGAGAGAGAGAATCTTAAGCAGACTCCACACCTAGCATGAAACCCCACATGGGTCTTGATCTCACGACCCGGAAATCATGACCTGAGTGGAAATCAAGAGTTGGACACTCAACCGATTGAGTCACCCAGGTGCCCCAAGACCAAATTTTCTTAACGGTAACTCAAGCATCAATATCCTGTTAATACTTATTTTCTTTTATTAAGTACTATAGCTTAAAATTCTTTATGTCTTTTAAAAATTAAAAAAAATATTGTGCTAAGAACACTTAACATAAGATCTACTTGCTTAATAAAATTTTAAGTGTATAATACAGTATTGTTAACTATAGTCACAATGTTGTTCAATAGATTTCTAGAATTTGTTCATGAGGGAGTAACTGAAACTTGATATCCATTAAACAGCAACTCTCCCTTTCCCCCCTCCCCTCAGTCCCTAGAAACTACTATTGTACTCTGTTTCTATGAGTTTGACTATTTTAGATACCTCATATAAATGGAATCATGTAGTATTTGTTTTTTTTAAAGACTTTTAAATGTATTTTAGAGAGAGATAGAGCATGGGGGGAGGGACAGAAGGAGAGGGAAAGAGAATCTTAAGTCGACTGTGTGATGAGTGTGGAGGTAGATGCAGGACTCCATCTCACGTTCAGGAGATCATGACTTGAGCCAGAATCAATGGTTTTGCCTCTCTCTCTCTCTTTTTTGCCTGTGTTCACCTGTGCTGTTTCTTAAATTCCACATATGAGTGAAATCATATGGTATTTGTCTTTCTCTGACTGACTTAATTTTGCCTAGTATAATACACTCTAGCTCCACCCAAGTCATTGCAAATGGCAAGATTTCATTCTTTTTGATGGCTGAGTAATATTCTATTGTATATAAATACCACATCTTATTTATCCATTCGTCAGTCGATGGATATTTGGGCTCTTTCCATAATTTGGTTATTGTTGATGATGCTTCTATAAACATTGGGGTTCATGTGCCCCTTTGTATCACTATTTTTTAATCCTTTGGGTAAATGCCTAATAGTTCAATTGCTGGATCGTAGGGTAGTTCTAGTTTTAACTTTTTGAGGAAACTCCATTCTGTTTTCCAGAGTGGCTGTAACAGCTTGCACACCCACCAGCAGTGCAAGAGGGTTCCCCTTTCTCAGCATCCTCACCAACATCTGTTGTTAACTGTGTTGTTAATTTTAGCCATTCTGACTGGTGTGAGGAGATATCTCATTGTAGTTTTGATTTGTATTCCCCTGATGATCAATGATGTTGAGCATCTTTCCATGTGTCTGTTAACCATCTGGATGTTTTCTTTGAAAAAATGTCTGTTCATGTCTTCTGCCCATTTCTTGATTGGATTTTTTGTTTTTTGGGGGGTGTTAAGTTTGATAAGTTCTTTACAGATTTTGGATACTAGCTCTTTATCTGATAGGACATTTGCAAATATCTTCTCCCACTCTGTACATTGCCTTGTAGTTTTGTTGACTGTTTCCTTTGCTGTGCAAAGCTTTTTATCTTGTTGAAGTCCCAATAGTTCATTTTTGCTTTTGTTTCCCTTGCCTTTAAAGATGTGTCTAGCAAGAAGTTGCTATGGCTGAGGTCAAAGAGGTTGCTGCCTGTGTTCTCCTCTAGGATTTTGATGGATTCCTGTCTCACATTTAAGTTTTTCATCCATTTTGGGTTTATTTTAGTGTATGGTGTTAGAAAGTGGTCCAGTTTCATTCTTCTGCATGTGGCTGTCCAATTTTCCCAACACCATTTGTTGAATATACTGTCTTTTCCCATTAGATATTCTTTCCTGCTTTGTTGAAGATTAGTAGGCTGTTAATCTTATAGGATATCTCACATATAATGAGCTGCTTCTCTCTTGCTCCTTGCAAGATTCTGTGCTTTTGGCTTTCTACAGTTGGCTGTGTTGTGTCTAGGTGTGAATCTTTTTTAGTTTATCCTGTGGAATCTCAAGCTTCTCTGATACACAGATTAATGTTTTTCATCAAATTTGGGAAGTTTTCAGCCATTGTTTCTTCCAGTATATTTCCTCTTTCCCTCCCTTCCTCTCCCATCTTCTCTCCTTCCCTTTCCTCTCCTTCTACAAATACCATTATGTATATACTGGTATACTTGATGGTGTCCCACAAATCTCAGGACCTATTTTTTTTTCAAGGATTTTATTTATTTATTTGACAGAGACAGAGAGAGAGGGAACACAAGTAGGGGGAGTGGGAGAGGGAGAAGCAGGCTTCCTGCCGAGCAGGGAGCCCAATGTGGGGCTCGATCCCAGCACCCTGGAATCATGACCTGAGCCGAAAGCAGACACTTAACAACTGAGCCACCCAGGTGCCCCGATCTATTTATTTTTTCATACTTATTTTCTTTCTGTTCCTCTGTCTAGATAATTTCAATTGACCTATCTTCAACTTCACTAATTCTTTCTTCTGCCATCTCAAATCTGTTGTTGAACTCCTCTAGCAAATTTTTCATTTCAGTCATTTTCAACTCTAGAATTTCTATTAGGTTCTTTTAAATAATTTATATCTCTATATTAATATTCTTTATTTAGTGGGGCATCATTCTCATACCTTCCTTTAGGTCTTAAGAAATAGTTTCCTTTAGTTCTTTAAATGTTAAAAATAACTAATTTTTTTTTTTTTTAGGTAAGTCTAGTGTCTGATCTTTCTCAGGGGCAGTTTTTATTGGCTCCTTTCTTCCAGTATGTGAGTAATACTTTGTTTCTTTGAATCAAAAATTTCTGTCAAAAACAGATATTTTAAATAATATAATGTGACAGCTAATGGAAATCAGATTCTCACCCCCCCAGAGTTTATTGTTATTGATGGTTGTTTATTTACTGTTGTTGTTTATTGTTGCTATTTACTTGCTTAATGACTTTCCTTAAAACATTCTGTAAAGTATGTATTCTTTTTCATGTGTGGTCTCTGAAGGCTCTGCTCAGTTACCTTAGTGGTCAGCTAACAGTTACAGAGACTTTCTTAAATGCTTGGAATCAGCAAGTCTCCTAGTCTTTGCCAAGAAGCCCTGTGTATACATTGGGGCACACTTTCAACACTCAGGCAGGTGGTTTACAACTCTACTTTAGCTGTCAGTTCCTGCTTATTTAGATTCAGGGTCAGTCAAAAGTGAAAGCTTAAAGCTTTATCAGGTCTTTTCTGCACATACACACAGCTCTGTTGTGCTCACAGCCTTATGCATGTGCATGGTCTTATAAATTTCTAGGACTATGTCAGAGTTTTTAAGACCCTGTATGAGCATCTCATTCCTCAGATTTTCCTTTAAGGTTTTGGTCAGCTTCTTGTTTGCCCTGTTACTACCACCCTAGGCAGGCTTGATGTTCAACAGTTGCCTGTGACTCTTTATGACAAATACTCCAAGGCATAGGCTGTTCAAACTGGGTGAGCTCTGAATCAGGTGAAATAAAGCAAACCCCCTGAATGAGATTTCCCAGAGAATTGTCGGGTAGGTAAAATAATGACAATTCTCTGACAATAGAGATTTGTGGGAGCTCCTTCTCATGATGCAAGTCTTCTGATTTTCACCACGACTGTGAATCTGTTGGTTTCCAAGCGTATCAGTGAGCTGGAGAGAGGAAGATGGAAATAAGGCAAATTGGGACGCCTGGGTGGCTCAGTCAGTTAAGTGTCTGCCTTCAGCTTAGGTCATGATCCCAGGGTCCTGGGATTGAGTCCCACCTTGGGCTCCTTGCTTGGTGGGGAGCCTGCTGCTCCCTTTGCCTGACGCTTCTCCTGCTTGTGTGCTCTCTCTGATAAATAAATAAATAAAATATTTTTTTAAAAAAGGAAATAAGGCAAATTAACATACTTCAAGGCTTGCTGTGCTTACAAAGTCAACCATTTTTCTTAAACAAATGGTCCCTGGATTGTTGCAAACATTAGGTTAATTTCCAGAGTTCTAGAAAAAGTTGATTTTGACAATTTTGGCCATTTGTTTTCTTTGCTTTTAAAGAGGGGAGGATTTTTGGAGTTCTTACTTCATTGTTTCCACTAATGTTACCCATGTTTTCATTTTCAGTCAATTTAGAATATTTCTAATTTCCCTTGAGACATTCTGCTTGACCATGGGTTATTTAGTAGTGTTTTCCAGATATCTTTGTGTTACTTATTCCTAGTTTAATTCTATTGTGTTCAGAAATATCGTTTGTATTATTTCAATTATTTTGTATCTCTTGAGTTTGTTTTATGACCCAGAATGTTGTCTATCTTGGCAAATGTTCCATGTTCAAGTTCTTTAAAGTCTTTGATGGTGGCGCTTATCCATATCATGCCAGGGAAGCTCTGGTATCTCAACTTTATTAAACATAAGCCACTGTTGAGTCCAAGTTCCATCAACAAATCAAGTAAGCTGTTAAGCTCTCACTAGTTAATGCATTTAATCCAGTGTAATATTCTACTTACCTTGGTCCAATTCCTTCAGAATTAATCCCACATTTCCCAGATCTCTGTTGATATATGCTAGCAAAGCCTTTCAATCCTTTTAGTAGTGTGTAAGCTATTTCTTCCTGGGTAATAGTGTGTACTTGATCCTATGGAACATGCTGAAAATTGACCCTTAATTAGGGTCTAATGGTAACAGGGAGGGGCTATGGTGGATCTTGAAGAGAATGAGCATCCCCTTTCAAAGCATCTGTGCCATATGAGGGGGTTATCACAGGGTTTTCTAGAAAAGAAAGGCTAGTCTGCTCAGAAACAAAAGGGCAACCACTTTCATATCAAGTGAGGTCCAGAGTGACTTGAGAGTTCAACTGTCAGTTACATCTGGGTTCAACCAAATGTCCCCATTCCAAGTTTTAAGATCCTATTCTTTCCAATTGCTATGGTCTAAATGTTTGTGTCCCCCAGTCCCCCTATCCACATATTGGAATCCTAACACCCAATGTGATGGTGTCAAGAGGTGAGGCCTCCAGAAGTGATTAGGTGCTGAGTATGGAGGCCTCATGAATTGGATTAGTGCTTTTATGAAACAAATCACTAAGAATGTCTTAGCCTCTCTCACCATGTGAAGATATGAGAAGGCTGCAATGCATTAAATGGCCCTTACTCAACCATGCTAGCAGCCTGATCTCAGATTTTCAGCCTCCAGAACTGTGAGGAATAAATTTCTGTTGTTTACAAGCTATCCAGTCTGTGACACTTTGTTACAGCAGTGTGAACAGACTAAGACACTAATTAATTTTCTAAGTTTTCCTCAGAAACTTGGTGGAACTATGAACTCTACTGACACCGTAATTTAGCAATATATGTGGGGATTAAATTTTACATTTTCTTTCTAGGAATATCAGCCCTGTGGCTATTGGACATAAGAGATTATTTTATGACTATCAAGGCAGCTCTCTAGTTCTTAGATCACAACTTCAGCTGAGAGATAAAAGATTTGAACTTGTCATTTTCTTTCTGTAAACATTCAATACAGTCAGTAGGATATATTCCACACTAGTTCTTTTAGTCATCATTATCATAATGTTCAAATGCAGCAGTCACTTGGCCTAATAGGTGAGTTGTTTCCATTGTTATTTGTTGACAATCATCTGTAAGTAATAGCATGATTATTTGTGGTGATATTGCATAACATGAACTACTAGCATCCCACTTCCTATTGGCAAGGATCTCAGCACTACATTTAAGCCCAAGGGCATGACTAAACAAATCCCCAAATTCCATTTTTTCTGGTCTGTCTCTTGGGACCATTACCAGTACCAAATCTGGACTAGTTAGGGTCACTTAGCAGAAAGAAACTGCATGGTAATTTAAACAGGGAAAGTTTAGTGTAAAGGATTATGAACCGTAACAAGGAATTATTTAACAAGAAGAGAACTCTAACGAACAGTAGAATAGGAGATATAGGGAGTAGCACTACCTCCAGGACTGAGCAGAGAATTTAAGGAAGTAACAAATCTGAAAAAGCACTCCACCCAGACTGTGATCTAGCCCTCATTGGACATGGTGCAGCTCTGGTACACTGAGGTACCAGGGGAAGTCATCTAGGAAGGTGCCCCACTGGTCGAACTCACGGGGGCTGCTGCACACTGTGCAGAAAGTTGCCTTCTAGGGAACCAAAGGAAGCCACTAATGGTAGGATACCACATGCTGATCGTCACTAAATGCTGTTGGCTGCCACACATTGCAGAAGCTACTTACTACAGAAGCCCACTGAGGAAAGCATACTCAAACCAGGAAGAGAAACCAGTTTTTTTCTTTAATGTCTCTCCAGCACCCTGTCCTGACAAAGATTAACATTGTATCATCAGGCAAAAGAGAAATGTTTACAGGCTCAAGTTCCATTTTACAGAGCAGGCAATGAAGTATGGACCTGGAGCTGAAAGGTACTCAAAATATCTCTGAACAAACTGCTTATTAATCATAATGGTGAGAAACCTGGTCCCTTACTCAAAACAGAGGTTAACCTCACCAATGATGGAAGAAACCACCATGTGTGCTACCTAATGGGATGTAATTTAAAAATCCAAGGATTTTTTTATGTTCCTGCAAAGATGCATAACCTGAATCTAATTATGAAGAAACATCAGAAAAAAACAAATAGACATTCTACAAAATAACTCTCCTGCAATGTTCAAAACTGTTGAGATCCTGAAAGTCAAGAAAGACAAAGGAACTCTTCTATATTGAAGGAGAATAAAAGAAATCTGACCACAGAATCTTTTTGCTATAAAATACATTATTGGGACAATTAGTGAAGCTTCAGTGGGATTTCTAGGAGTTCTCTGTACTGTGCTTACAGTCTATCTGTATGTTAATATTATTTCAAAGCAAAATAAAAGAGTAAGTTAAATAAATAAGACATACTATCTGTTAATACAGCTCCATGTCTCACCAAAGCAAATACAAATTCCTTAGAATGCCTTCAAAGAATTCCCACAGATAAAGTTAAAAAATATATAAGCTCATAGTAAAAAAAAAATCATAAAACACCCAAGGAAACAAAATATCATATATGAAAGCCAGCACAAAATCAGGTAGCAGAATCATATCCACAGACTTCAGAATCATTACAAACATAACATAAAATGTTCAGGTTTATTATATTTTTTAAAAAGAAGGAATTGAGAATATGGATAAAGGACAAGAGATTTTTAAAAAAAATAAACATAATATGGAAAACAATTGAATTTCTAGAAATGGAGAATGTTATACTCAAAATGCAGATCAGGAAGATGAATTTGAACGAATTATTTTACACTTGGCATAGGAAAAAATGAAAGCGATTAAGACACATGGAGGATAGAGAGGCAGAGCAAGATGGCGGAGGAGTAGGAGACCTGGATTTCATCTGGTCCCAGGAATTCAGCTGGATAGGGATCAAACCATTCTGAACACCTATGAACTCAAGAGGAGATCAAAGGAAAGAATAGGAACAACTCTCTGAAGAGAAAAGTGACCACTTTCTGGAAGCAGGAACCCAACAAGCAGCAGATCTGGGGAGACTCCCCTTCCTCCCAGGGGAGGAGTGGCGCGGGAGTGCACCACAGGGATCTGCTGGGTTTGGAGACTCCAGATGGGGTCGTGTGCCAGAGATAGAAACACTCTGCCACAGGCCAGGTGAGCACAGAGTGTGGCTGGAGACCGTGGAGACAGGAGTGACTGCTTTTCTTTGGGGGCTCACTGAGGAGTGGGGCCCCAAGTTCTCAGCTTCTCTGAGGGGGAGATTGGGAGGCCGCCATTTTCACTCTCATTCTCCAAAGCTGTACGGCAAGCTTGCAGGGAAAAAAGCTCCTGAGAGCAAACCCGAGCAGATTACTTAGCCCGGACCCAGCAAGGGCGGGGCAATTCCAGCTCCGGCAAAGACATTTGGGAACCACGGCAACAGGCCCCTCCCCCAGAAGATCCTCAAGAACAGCCAGCCAAGACCAAGTTTACTGATCAATGAGAACAGCAGAACTCCAGCACTAGGGGAATAATGCACATAGAATTCATGGCTTTTTTACCATGATTCTTTAGTCTTTCAAAGTTAAATTTTTTTAACTCTTTTTTTTTTGAATTTTTCTTTTTCCCTTTTTCAACCAACATCTTATCAATCCCTTTTTAATTTTTTTTTTATTTTTCATTTTTAGAGTCATATTCTATCCCTTCCTAGTAGTTACCCTTATTTTTGGTATATATATATAAGTTGTTCTCTCTTAAAATTTTGAGATACAGTTTCTTCTAACAGATCAAAATATACCCTAAATCTCTGGTGTATGGCTTTCTTTGAGTCTCCTGCCTGATCACATTCTCTCCTTTTTTTTTTAAATCCTCTTCTTTCTTTTTTCAACCAACTTCTTATCAATTCCTTTTATAAAATCTTTTATAATTTTCATCTTTACAGTCATATCCCTTCATCATATTAACCCTTATTTTTGTACATATATAAATTTTTCTTTCTTTAAAATTTTGGGAGTCACTTTCTTCTAACAGACCAAATTATGCCCCATATCTAGTGTGTGGCACTGATCTATGCACCAGCCTGATCATATTTGACTATATTGGGTTTTTTTGTTTTGTTCTGTTTTTGTTTGTTTTTATCTTTTTCTTTTTCTTTTTTCTTTCTTTCCCTTTCTTTCCCTCCAGTTTCAGTTCTTTTCTGATTTGTTTAGTGTATATTTTCTAGGGGCATTGTTACCCTGTCAGCATTTTGTTCTCTCATTCATCTATTCTCCTCTGTATAAAATGATAAGATGAAAAAATCACCTCAACAAAAAGAACAAGAGGCAGTACCAACTGCCAGGGACCTAATCAACGGACATTAGTAAGATGTTGGAACTAGAGTTCAGAATGACGATTTTAAAGATACTAGCTGGGATTGAAAAAAGCGTGAAAGTTATTAGAGAAATCCTTTCTGGAGAAATAAAAGAACTAAAATCTAACCAAGTCGAAATCAAAAAGGCTATTAATGAGGTTCAATAAAAAATGGAGGCTCTAACTCCTAGGATAAATGAGGCAGAAGAGAGAATTAGTGACATAGAAGACCAAATGATGGAAAATAAAGAAGCTGAGAAAAAGAGAGATAAACAACTACTGGATCACAAGGGCAGAATTCGAGAGATAAGCGATACCATAAGACAAAACATTAGAATAATTGGGATCCCAGAAGAAGAGGAAAGAGAGACAAGGGCAGAAGGTATACTGGAGCAAATTACAGCAGAGAACTTCCCTAATGTGGGGAAGGAAACAGGCATCCAAATCCAGGAGGCACAGAGAACCCCCCTCTAAATCAGTAAAAATAGGTCAACACCCTGACATCTAATAGTAAAACTTACAAGTCTCAGAGACAAAGAGAAAATCCTGAAAGCAGCTCAGGAGAAGAGATCTGTAACCTACAATGGTAGAAACATTAGATTGGCAACAGACCTATCCACAGAGACCTGGCAGGCCAGAAAGGACTGGCATGATATTTTCAGAGCACTAAATGAGAAAGATATGCAGCCAAGAATACTATATCCAGCTAGGCTGTCACTGAAAATAGAAGGAGAGGTAAAAAGCTTCCGGGACAAACAAAAACTAAAGGAATTTGTAAACAAAAAACCAGCCCTACAAGAAATAGTGAAAGGGGTCGTCTAAGCAAAGAGAGAGCCTAAAAGCAACATAGACCAGAAAGGAACAGAGACAATATACAGTAACAGTTCCCTTATAGGCAATACAATGGCACTAAATTCATATCTTTCAAAAGTTACCCTGAATGTAAATGGGCTAAATGCCCCAATCAAAAGATAAAGGCTATCAGATTGGATAAAAAAAACAAGACCCATTGATATGCTGTCTGCAAGAGACTCATTTTAGACCCAAAGACACCCCAAGATTGAAAGTGAGGGGGTGGAAAACCATTTACCATGCTAATGGACACCAAAAGAAACCTGGGGTGGCAATCCTTATATCAGAAAAATTAGATTTTAAACCAAAGATTGCAATAAGAGATGAGGAAGGACACTATATCCTACTTAAAGGGTCTATCCAACAAGAAGATCTAACAATTGTAAATATCTATGCCCCGAACATGGGAGCAGCCAATTATATAAGGCAATTAATAACAAAAGCAAAGAAACACATAGAGAACAGTACAATAATAGTGGGGGACTTTAACACCCCCATCACTGAAGTGGACAGATCATCTAAGCAAAAGATCAACAAGGAAATAAAGACCTTAAATTACACACTGGACCGAATGGACTTCACAGATATATTCAGAACATTCCATCCCAAAGCAACAGAATACACATTCTTCTCTAGTGCCCATGGAACATTCTCCAGAATAGATCACATCCAGGATCACAAATCAGGTCTCAACCAGTACCAAAAGATTGGGATCATTCCCTGCCTATTTTCAGACCACAATGCTTTGAAACTAGAACTCAATCACAAGAGGAAAGTCGGAAAGAACTCAAATACATGGAGGTAAATAGCATCCTACTAAAGAATGACTAGGTCAACCAGGAAATTAAAGAAGAATTTTAAAAATTCATGGAAACAAATGAAAATGAAAACACAACTGTTCAAAATCTTTGGGATACAGCAAAGGCGGTCCTGAGAGGAAAGTATATAGCAATACAAGCCTTTCTCAAGAAACAAGAAAGGTCTCAAATGCACAACCTAACCCTTCACCTAAAGGAGCTGGAGAAAGAATAGCAAATAAAGCCTAAACCCAGCAGGAGAAGAGAAATAATAAAGATCAGAGCAGAAATCAATGAAATAGAAACCAAAAGAACAGTAGAACAGATCAACGAAACTAGGAGCTGGTTCTTTGAAAGAATTAACACGATTGATAAACCCCTGGCCAGACTTACCAAAAACAAAAGAGAAATGACCCAAATCAGCAAAATCATGAATGAAAGAGGAGAGATCACAACCAACACCAAAGAGATACAAACAATTATAAGAACATATTATGAGCAACTCTATGCCAGCAAATTAGATAATCTGGAAGAAATGGAGGCATTCCTAGAGATGTATCAACTACCAAAATTGAACCAGGAAGAAATAGAAAACCTGAACAGACCTATAAGCACTAAAGAAATTGAAGCAGTCATCAAAAATCTCCCAACAAACAAAAGCCCAGGGCCAGATGGCTTCGCAGGGGAATTCTACCAAACATTTAAAGAAGAATTAATACCTATTCTCCTGAAACTGTTCCAAAAAATAGAAATGGAAGGAAAACTTCCAAACTTGTTTTATGAGGCCAGCATTACCTTGATCCCCAAACCAGACAAAGACCCCATCAAAAAGGAGAATTACAGACCAGTATCCTTGATGAACATGGATGCAAAAATTCTCACCAAAATCCTAGCCAATAGGATCCAACAGTACATTAAAAGGATTACTCACCATGACCAAGTGGGATTTATCCCTGGGCTGCAAGGCTGGTTCAACATCCGCAAATCAATCAACGTGATACAACACATTAACAAAAGAAAGAACAAGAATCATATGATCCTCTCAATAGATGCAGAAAAAGCATTTGACAAAGTACAGCATCCTTTCTTGATCAAAACTCTTCAGAGTACTGGGATAGAGCACATATCTCAATATCATAAAAGCCATCTATGAAAAACCCACAGCAAATATCATTCTCAATGGGGAAAAACTGAGAGCTTTCCCCCTAAGGTCAGGAACATGGCAGGGATGTCCGCTATCACCACTGCTATTCAACATACCATTAGAAGTCCTAGCCACAGCAATCAGACAACAAAAAGAAATCAAAGGCATCCAAATCGGCAAAGAAGTCAAACTGTCACTCTTTGCAGATGGTATGATATTTTATGTGGAAAACCCAAAAGACTCCACCGCAAAACTGCTAGAACTCATACAGGAATTCAGTAAAGTAGCAGGATATAAAATCAATGCACAGAAATCAGTGGCATTCCTATACACCAACAACAAGACAGAAGAAAGAGAAATTAAGGAGTCGATCCCATTTACAATTGCACCCAAAGCCATAAGATACCTAGGAATAAGTTTAACCAAAGAGGCAAAGGATTTGTACTCAGAAAACTATAAAATACTCATGAAAGAAATTGAGGAAGACACAAAGAAATGGAAAAACGTTCCATGCTCAGGGATTGGAAGAACAAACATTATGAAGATGTCAATACTACCTAGAGCAATCTACACCTTCAATGCAATCCCCATCAAAATACCATCCACTTTTTTCAAAGAAATGGAACAAATAATCCTAAAATTTGTATGGAACCAGAAAAGACCCTGAATAGACAGAGGAACGTTGAAAAAGAAAAGCAAAGCTGGTGGCATCACAATTCCGGACTTCCAGCTCTATTACAAAGCTGTCATCATCAAGGCAGTATGGTATTGGCACAAAAACAGACACGTAGATCAATGGAACAGAATAGGGAGCCCAGAAATGGACCCTCAACTGTATGGTCAACTAATCTTCGACAAAGCAGGAAAGAATGTCCAATGGAAAAAAGACAGTCTCTTCAACAAATGGTGTTGGGAGAACTGGACAGCCCCATGCAGAAGAATGAAACTGGACCATTTCCTTACACCACAGAGAAAAATAGACTCAAAATGGTTGAACGACCTAAATGTGAGACAGGAGTCCATCAACATGCTAAAGGAGAACACAGGCAGCAACCTCTTCGACCTCAGCTGCAGCAACTTCTTCTTAGAAACATCACCAAAGGCAAGGGAAGCAAGGGCAAAAATGAACTATTGGGACCTCATCAAGATAAAAGGCTTTTGCACAGCGAAAGAAACAGTCAACAAAACCAAAAGACATCCGACAGAATGGGAGAAGATATTTGGAAATGACATATCAGATAAAGGGCTAGTATCCAAAATCTATAAAGAACTTCTTAAACTCAACACCCAAAGAACAAATGATCCAATCAAGAAATGGGCAGAAGACATGAACAGACATTTTTCCAAAGAAGACATCCAAATGGCCAACAGACACATGAAAAAGTGCTCAACATCGCTCAGCATCAGGGAAATCCAAATCAAAACCTCAGTGAGATATCACCTCACAGCAGTCAGAATGGCTAAAATTAAGAAGTCAGTAAACGAACGATGTTGGCGGGGATGCAGAGAAATGGGAACCCTCCTACACCGTTGGTGGGAATGCAAGCTGGTGCAGCCACTCTGGAAAACAGTATGGAGGTTCTTCAAAAAGTTGAAAATAGAGCTATCATATGATCCAGCAATTGCACTACTGGGTATTTACCCCAAAGATACAAATGTAGGGATCCGAAGGGGTACGTGCACCCTGATGTTTATAGCAGCAATGTCCACAATAGCCAAACTGTGGAAAGAGCCAAGATGTCCATCGACAGATGAATGAATAAAGAAGATGTGGTATATACATACAATGGAATATTACACAACCATCAAAAAGAATGAAATCTTGGGCGCCTGGGTGGCTCAGATGGTTAAGCGTCTGCCTTTGGCTCAGGTCATGATCCTGGGGTCCTGGGATCGAGTCCTGCATCGGGCTCCCTGCTCCTTGGGAGCCTGCTTCTCCCTCTGCTTCTCTCTCTCTCTCTCTCACCCTCTGTCTCTCATGAATAAATAAATAAAATCTTAAAAAAAAAAGAATGAAATCTTGCCATTTGCAACAACGTGGATGGAAGTGGAGGGTAATATGCTGAGTGAAATAAGTCAATCAGAGAAAGGCATGTATCATATGGCCTCACTGATATGAGGAATTCTTAATCTCAGGAAACAAAGTGAGGGTTGCTGGAGTGGTGGGGGGTGGGAGGGATGGGGTGGCTGGGTGATAGACATTGGGGAGGGTATGTGCTATGGTGAGCGCTGTGAATTGTGCAAGACTGTTGAATCACAGATCTGTACCTCTGAAACAAATAATACATTATATGTTAAAAAAAAAAAAGAAGATAGCAGGAGGGGAAGAATGAAGCGGGGGAATCGGAGGGGGAGATGAACCATGAGAGACTATGGACTCTGAAAAACAAACTGAGGGTTCTAGAGGGGAGGGGGGTGGGAGGACGGGTTAGCCCGGTGATGGGTATTAAAGAGGGCACGTTCTGCATGGAGCACTGGGTGTTATAGGCAAACAATGAATCATGGAACACTACATCAAAAACTAATGATGTAATGTATGGTGATTAACATAACAATAAAAAAAGACACATGGAGGATAGATTAAGGTCTAATTAGTTTTCAGAAGGAGAGGATAGAGTGAATGGAGAAGCAGCAATATTTTAAAATATAATGCCTTAGAATCATTCAGAATTTAGAAAAGACACCAATCTATAAGTTCAGGAATCCCAACAAATACCAAGTATGATAAACAGAAAATCTTTACTTAAATTATTTATAGTGAAACTAGAATATAAGACCAAGAAAATCCTAAAAACTAGCCAGAGAGAAAAAACATGCCCATGAAAAGAATGCTATTAGACTGATAGCTGACTTATCAACACTAGCAACAAAAACTGAATGAGAACAGAGAAATTAAGCTTCAACCTAAAATTCCCATTGTTGAAAATATCACTTAAGAACAAATTCAAACTAAAAATAATTTTAAACATAAAAGAATTGAATTTGTTACAAACAGATCCTCAGTAAAAAATATATTTAAAAGAGAAACTTCAAGTAGAAAGAAAGTAAACACAGATAGAAGGTCTGTGAGATGTGATATGAATATGCAAGATGGGATGAATAATTCTAAACCTAAAAAGAATAATTTCTTATCCAAATAGGTAAGGAGATTTTTTTCTTTCCCAGTTTTTATTTAAATTCCAGTTAGTTAACATATAGTGTAATATTAGCTTTAGGTGTAGAATTTAGTGATTCATCACTTATATATGACACCCCGTACTCATCACAAGTGCCCTCCTTAATCCCCAACACCTATTTAACCCATCCCCCTGCCCATCTCCTCTCCAGTAACCCTCAGTTTATTCTCTATGGTTAAGGGTCTGTTTCTTGGTTTTGCTCTCTTTTCCCCCCATGTTCATTTTTTTTTCTTAAACTCCACATCTGAGTGAAATCATATGGTATTTGTCTTTCTCTGACTTATTTCGCTTAGCACAATACTCTCTAGCTCCATCCATGTCATTGCAAATGGCAAGATTTCATTCTTTTTTATAACTGAGTAACATTCTACTGTATTATATTCTTTACCCATTCAACAGTTGATGGTTATTTGGGCTGTTTCCATAACTTAGCTATTGTTGATAATGCTGCTATAAACATTGGGGTGCATGTATCCCTTTGAATCAGTATTTTTGTATGCTTTAGGTAAATACCTAGTAGTGCAATTGCTGGATCATAGGGTAGTTCTATTTTTAACTCATGAGGAAACTCCATACTGTTTTCCAGAGTGGCTGCACCAGTTTGCATTCCCACCAACAGTGTAAGAGGGTTCCCCCTTTCAGCATCCTTGCCAACACCTGTTATTTCCTGTGTTAATTTTAGCCATTCTGACTAGTGTGAGGTGATATCTCATTGTAGTTTTGATTTCATTTTCCTGACGGTGAGTAATGTTGAGCATCTTTTCACGTGTTTATTTGCCATCTATACGTCTTCTTTGGAGAAATGTTTATTCATGTTTTCTGTTCATTTTTTAACTGAATTATTTGTTTTTTGGATGTTGAGTTTGATATGTTCTTTATAGATTTTGTATACTAATCCATAAGCAGATATGTCATTTGCAAATATCTTCTCCCATTCTGTGGGGTGCGTTTTAGTTTTATTGATGGTTTCCTTTGCTGGGCAGAAGCTTTTTGTCCTTTTTTTAGAAGATTTATTTATTTATTTATTATTTATTTAAAATATAACATGGGGTGCATGTGCCCCTTCGGATTTGTTTCAGAGGTACAGGTCCATGTTCATCAGTCTTACATAATTCACAGTGCTCACCATAGCACATTCCTTCCCCAATGTTCATCACCCAGCCACCCCATCCCTCCCACCCCCCTCCACTCCAGCAATCCTCAGTTTTTTTCCTGAGATTAAGAGTCTCTTATGGTTTGTCTCTCTCTCTGGTTTCATTTTGTTTCATTTTTCCCTCCCTTCCCTTATGATCCTCTGTCTTGTTTCTCAAATTCCTCATATCAGTCAGATCATATGATACTTGTCTTTCTCTGATTGACTTATTTGGCTTAGCATAATACCCTCTAGTTCCATCCATGTCATTGCAAATGGCAAGATTTTATTTTTTTGATGGCTGAATAGTATTCCATTGTACATATATATGACATCTTCTTTATCCATTCATCTATTGATGGACATCTAGGCTCTTTACATAGTTTGGCTATTGTGGACTTTGCAGCTATAAATATTGGGATGCATGTGCCCCTTTGGATCTCTACATTTGTATCTTTGAGGTAAATACCCAGTAGTGCAATTGCTGGGTCATAGGGTAGCTCTATTTTCAAGTTTTCGAGGAACCTCCACACTGTTTTCCAGATTGGTTGCACCAGCTTGCATTCCCACCCACAGTATAGGAGGGTTCCCCTTTCTATGCATCCTCGCCAAATCTGTCATTTCCTGACTTCTTAATTTTAGCCATTCTGACTGGTGTGAGGTGGCATCTCATTGAGGTTTTGATTTGGATTTCCCTGATGCCGAGTGATGTTGAACACTTTTTCATGTATCTGTTGGCCCTTTGGATGTCTTCTTTGCAGAAATGTCTGTTCATATCTTCCTCACATTTCTGGATTGGATTATTTGTTCTTTGGGTGTTGAGTTTGATAAGTTCTTTAGAGATTTTGGATACTAGCCCTTTATCTGATATGTCATTTGCAAATATCCAGAAGCTTTTTATCTTGATGAAGTCCCAATAGTTTATTTTTGCTTTTGTTTCCCTTGCCCTGGAGACGTGTCTAGTAAGAAGTTGCTATGGCCAAAGCTGAAGAGGTTACTGTCTATGTTCCCCTCTAGGATTTTTATGGTTCCCTGTCTCACATTTAGGTCTTTCATCCATTTTGAATTTATTTTTGTATATGTTGTAAGAAAGTGGTCGTTTCATTTTTTCTTTTTGCATATTGCTTTTCAGTGATATTACAAAGCTGTAGTGATCAAGACAGTATGATACTGGCATAAAAACAGACACATAGATCAATGAAACAGAATAGAAAACCCAGAAAGGAACTTTTAAATATATGGGCAATTAATCTTTGACAAAGCAGGAATGAATATCCAATAGAAAAAAGACAATCTCTTCAACAGATGGTGCTGGCAAACACTGATTTTTAAAAATAATAACAACATCATCAGGGTTAAAAAAAGCAGAAGTCAAGTACATGAAAAAATAACATGTAAGTCAGGAAAGTTTGATATAAATTATTCTACTGGGGGCGCCTGGGTGGCTCAGTTGTTAAGTGTCTGCTTCAGCTCCAGTCATGATCCCAGGGTCCTGGGATCGAGCCCCGCATCGGGCTCCCTGCTCTGCGCGAAGCCTGCTTCTCCTTCTCCCACTCCCCCTGCTTGTGTTCCCTCTCTTGCTGTGTCTCCCTCTGTCAAATAAATAAATAAATAAATAAAATCTTTAAAAAAAATTATTCTACTGACTTATTCCAAGAATGCTTGTTTTTATTTTGTCTTTATGCTTATATTTCAGTACTTATGGAATAAAATCAAATGTCTGCAACTCAAATATTTAGATTAGTAATGAGAACAGAAAAATTAATTAATTAATTAATTAAAGTATTCTAGAATCTCTGTGTTGTTTGGGAAAAGGATAAACATATTAAATAATTTTCATCTTTGATATGTTAAGTATAAAATAAAAATATAAAAAGTAAGCACAAATATATTAGAGCTAGACTAGATACTTTCTGAAATAGTAGTGGGTAGAATATAAAATGACCAAAATTCAGAAGTTGCAAAGAAAACAGAAAAAATAAACAAGAAACAAGATAAGAGAGGACACAAAATAAGATAAGACAAATCCAAATATATCAATAATTGCCATACATAAAGGTGTATAAAAGCTCAGTTAAAAAACAAAGACTGATACAGTGGATGAAAAAAGAAAATCTAGCAATATCTGGTTTACTAGAGAAATATCTAAAACCAAAGAATACAGTAAGGTTAAAAACTAAATAGATGGACAAAGATATACCAGGAAAATATTAACCACAAGAAAATTAATATCATTATATTAATACAAAAATAGGCTTCAATGGAAAAATATTAACAGAGAATAACAACATAATTTACCAAAAGTTTAATAATTCTAAATAATTCCCGTATGTACCTAAAAATTTGTCATACATATATATAATTTCTTACCATTACCATATATATATATGACATACCTATACACATGACAATTGACAGAACTACAAGGAAAAATAAGCAATTCTACCAACATAATGTAAGATTATTATTCTTTTTTATTGTAAAATGAAACAAAGAGTAATACATGAATGTATAGTCTATGAATTATTATAAGGCGAATACCCTTGAAACTAGGTGAGAAGAACACACAATTCAGTGTGTTCCTCTGACTCCTGTTATTTCCTGCAAGTTAATAGCTAGATCCACTGGCTTCAATAGACTCAGGTTCATTCACATTCAAGATCATGGGAAATGCTGTGGTCATTCGTTAAGAGGCACACCATATGTAGTTGTGATTTAACAACCATTGCTGCCAAATGCTTATAACCATTAATTCACTGAGACTTCCAAAATGCTGATATTCTAATGCTAATATTCCTTTTTTTTATTAGGTGAAATACTTCATTAAAGTGATGCTACTCTTTGTCTATTATTTGGGTACCAAATGACATAGTTCATGTAGGAAAGACAGGATAAATTCTTGATCTTTCCCTTTGTCAAGTTTAAAGTATCAAATCTGTTTCCTATCATTTTCTGAATGTGATCAATTTTTTTTATCACTATGAACTCATGGATTCTATGAGTTTCAATCTATTGTAATTTTGATCTTTATTAAAGCTCAATTTGTCCAATATCTGGCCAATGGGAACCTCTTCAAGTTCAGTCTTGTGTCCTTTAGATTTGATACTAGCAGTCTTTGATAGCTTCCTTGCTATCTAGTGTGACAAGATATTGTAGGCTCATCTTGCACATTTCCTGAACTAAACCTCTTTTCTAAGAAGCTCTAGTTTCTTTAAGTGGCAAATATTAATTCTAGACTACAATCTGGGAATGTGGGTGCTAGGGTTGCTCATTATTACTGGGTTGTTCATTTTTCTATTCCTTTTTAGTGGACAAAACGAATACATACATATATATATGTATATGTACATATACATACACACATCTCTATGACACCTCACATGTTCATACTAACACTTCCAATTCTAATTTAATACTACAGTGTTTTTATATGACCTCTTCAATCTTCTGTATTACATCTCTATTTTCCCTCTTCCATACTGAGAATCTTGGTTCTCAAAGACATAGGGTATGATGGTAATGAGAGATTTTAGCATATTTCTGTCAATAACTGATACATCATATAGATTTTTAAATGCAGTTATATAGAATATGTGAACATAATTCACAAGCTTAATTTACTGAGAATACTTAAGACATTGCATCTTGAACTGAAGAATTCATGTATCAGTTAGGGTCTCAACAGTAAACACATGGCACACTTGAAAAAGGATAATTCAATGAGGGTTTATTTATAAAGGAATATTTGTAAGATGTAGGTACAGGGAAACCACAAGCAATAGTTCATTAACCCTGAGTTTAATAGTAGCCAAGCTGTCACTACCCCAAAGAGAAAAGGGAAGTTATAATTTGGAAGGAAAGAATTAATTAGGTATCTTGAAAAGAACAATAGCTGTTAGGTAAGAGACACGGCCATGTGACTTTGCAGGAAGTAATCTCCTTGCAGTGGAATAATTACCCTGACCTTAGCCTTATCCCTCCCTCCAATCTCCTGTTGGGGATCTTACTTACTGCAATGACTTCATAATTTGTTCATGCTTCCTCCCTTGTTTTCCCTCAGTACATTCTCAGCCCAGTAGCCAAAATGATCCTGTTAAAACATAATAGAGGATTTGGGGAAGATGGCAGAGTAGGAAGCACCATGAATCTGTCTCCCCACCTAGACAACAATTGCACTGTCAGAATCTGTCTGATAGAACTAATTTTGAAACTCTGGAGTCTGTTGAAGGCTTGCAACTTCCAGGATAAGGCCTGGACAGTTAAATTTTGGTTAATTTTAGTCAATTTCAATTCTTAGCACAGTAGCAGCTACCTTCCCCCAACCCCCAGACACATGGCAGGCAGCTGCACATGTGTTCTTAAAGCATCTTGCACACAGCTTGTGGGAGCTAGGATGGGTACCTGTCCTCCAAATATTGGTGATTTGTGCTCCGGTGACTGATTGCTGCAACTGATCACAAAGATACAGACAGAGTCTGGCAGTCATTGTTACACCTCCTCCAAGAGTTGCAAGCCCCTCCCCCTCTAGCTGAAGTGACTTCCAGGACATTCAAAGGGCTGGTCCCTTTTTTTTTTAATACCCTTCATTTTTTGCTTTTCTCCTTTCAGTAGCCAGACATTAAAGACTAGTACATTCAAAAACAACTGAATATATGGAGAAAATCACAAAGTGACTGTGCATGCCCAGAAAAGACTTTAGAAGACATTAAGGTACTCATTGGGCTGATCCTTGGCATGGAAACAGCCCAGAAAAAAACAATCAAAACAGCAGAAAAAAAATTTTAAAAGTAACAGAAAAACAGCAAACCCTGGGGAAGGGAGAGAATCTGATTGCCAGAGTTATCACATTATTAGATTCAATGTCCAACGTTCAATAACAATAACAAAAAAAAATCACAATGTATATGTAGAAACAGGAAAGTGTGGCCCATTAAAAGAAAAATGGTAAATCAACAGAATCTGTCCCTGAAAAAGACTTAACAGGAAATATATTAGACAAAGATTTGAAAACTCTTATCTTAAAGGTGGTGAAAGAACTAAAGATGTAGAGAGTCAAGAAAGTGATATATGAACAAAATGGAAATATCAATGGATTAAAAAACTAAAAAGAAATTACAAAGCTGAAAGGACAGTAATTGAAATGAAAAATTCACTAGAGGGATTCGATTCAAAGGCAGATTTGATTGAGCAGGCAGAAGAAAGAATTGGTGAACTTGAAGATAGAATAATAGAAATTGTCAAGACTGAGGAACAGAAAGAAAAAAAGATTGAAGATAAATGAACAGAGCCTAAGGGATCTGTGGGACACTAATACTTATTGTGAAAGTCCCAGAAGGATAAGAGAAAGAGAAAGGGGCAGAGAGAATATTTGAATAAATCATGGCTGAAAACTTCCCAAATTTGAGGAAAGACATGAATATAAACATTCAAGAAGCTCAACAAACTCCAAGTATGATAAACTCAAAGAAACCCATAACACATTATAATCAAACTTGCAAAAGCCAAAGGGTGAATCTTGAAAGCAGCCAGAGATAAGCAAATTATCACACACAAGGGATCGCTAATAAGATTATCAGCAAATTTCTCATCAGAAACTTTGGAGACCAGAAAGCAGTGGGCTAATATATTCAAAGTGCTAAAAGAAAAAAGTGTCAGGGTACCTGGGTGGCTCAGTCGGTTCAACATCTGCCTTCGGCTCAGGTCATTATCCCAAGGTCCTGGGATCAAGCCCTGCATTGGGCTCCTTGCTCAACAGGGACCCTGCTTCCCCCTCTCCCTCTCCTGCTCCCCTGCTTGTACTCTAGCTCTCTCTCTGTCAAATAAACAAATAAAATCTTGAAAAAAAAAAAAGAAAAGAGTGTCAACCAATAATCCTATATCTGACAAAACTGTCCTTCAAAAGTGAGGGAGAAATCAAGATGTTCTCAGATAAACAAAAGCTGAGAGTTCATAACCACTATACCTGCCTTGCAAAAAATGCTCAAGGAAATCCTACGAGGTAAAATGAAAGGACACTAGATAGTAACTTGAAGCTATAAGGAGAAATAAAGATCTCAATAAAGGTAAGCACATGGGTAATTATAAAATCTAATATTACTGTAACAATGGTATATAACTTTTTGTTTTCTACATTTAATGGACTAATACATTTAAAGATGAAAAATATTCATGTAAAAACTAATATTACTGTAACTTTGATTTATATCTCTAATCTTGTTTTCTATATAATTCAGAAGACCAATGCATTTAAAAAATTATTAGTTTATGTTTTGGGGCACATGATGTATTAAGATGAAATTTTATGACACAACAACCAAAAGGAGTGGAGCAGGGTTTTTGTATGTTATTAAGCTGCTGTAAATTCATTTAGAATGTTATAACTTTAGAATGTTAAATGTAATCCCCATGGTAACCAAAAATATCTATAGATTATACACAAAAAGAAATTAAGAGTTTTAATATTTCATTACAAAAAATCAACTACACACTAAAGAAGACAGGAATGCAGGAAATAAGCGACAAAAAAGCTGGCATGTAGAAAACAAAGAACACAATGACAAAAGCAAATCCCTCCTTATCAGTAATTACTTTAAGTGTAAATGGATTCAACTCCCAATCAAAAGACAGAGATTAGAAGAATGGATTAAAAACACATGACCTAACTATATGTTGTTTACAAGAGACTCACTTAAGATCCAAAGACACAAACAGGTTGAAAGGGAAAGTATGGAAAAAGATATTCCATGAAAATACTAGCCAAAAGAGCAGAAGTGGCTGTATTAATATCAGACTAAAGAGACTTTAAATCAAAAACATTTATAAGAGACAAAGAACATTATGTATTAATAAAAGCTTCAATACAGAAAAAAATACAATAATTATAAATATTTATGCACCTAATGACAGACCAGATATGAAGCAAAAACTGACAATTGAAGGGAGAAATATACATGTGTACCATAATAGCTGGAGACTTCAATACCTCTCTCACAATAATCTGGTTGATAGAGCAACCAGATGGAAGATAGTAAGGAAATAGAAGACATAACCAACGCAATAAACCAACTAGATCTAACAGACATATACAGAGCACTCCATATGCCAAAAACAGCATACCCATTCTTCTTCTGTGCACATGGAACATTTTCCAGCATAGACCATATGTTAGGCCACAGATTAAGTCTCAATAGATTTTAAAAGATAGATATCATACAAAATATCTTCTCTGACCAATAGCATAAAAAAGTCAATAACATAAAGCCAACTAAAAATGCACAAAATTATGGAAATTAAACAACACACTTTTAAACAACTAATGGATCAAAGAGAAATCACAAGGGAAATTAGAAAATACTTAGAAATGAATGAATATGAAAACACAATACACCAAAATTTATGGGACCCAGAAAAAGCAGTGCTAAGCAGGAATTTTATAGCTGTGAATGGTTACATTAAAAAGCAAGAAAGAGCTGAAATCAACAACCTAATTTTAAAACTTAAGAAACTAGAATAAGAACAAACTAAACCCAAAGCTAGCAGAAGGAAGGAAATAATAAAGATAAGAGCAGAGATAAACAACATAGAGGATAGAAAAACAATAGAGAAATCAATGAAACCAAAAGTTGGTTCTTCAAAAAGATCAATGAAATTGACAAACCTCTAGGTAAATAGACTAAGAAAAAAAAGGAGAAGACTCAAATTACTAAAATCTGAAATGAGTGTGAAGGCATTAATGCTGATTCTACAGAAATGAAAAGGATTGTAAAAGAGTACTATGTATAATTGCCAAAAATTTGGATAACCTAGATGAAATGAAATTGGGGTCCAAAAGAGATAACTGTACACGCTTGTTCATGGCAGCATTTTTCACAATAGCCAAGATATAGAAACAACCTAAATGCCTATCAATAGATGAATAAAGAAAATGTGGCATATACATAAAATGGACTATTATTCAGCCTTAAAAAGGAAGGAAATTCTGCAATATGTTGCAACACGGATGAACCTTGGAGACATTATGCTAAGTAAATTAGCCAGTCACAAAGAGAAAAATATGTATGATTCCACTTATATGAGGTAGTTAATCAAGATCATAGCGATAGAAAGTATAATCGTGGTTGCCAGGGGCTAGGGGGAGGGGAGAAAGACAAATCAGTGTTTAATAGTCATAAAGTTTCAGTTTTACAAGTTTCAGTTTTAAAAAGAATTATGGAGATGGATGGTGGTAATAGCTGCACAACAATGTAAGTATATTTAACACTACTGAACTGTACACTTTAAAATGGTTATGATACATTTTATATCATGTATGTTTTACCACAATTAAAAAAAAAAGGCAGATCAGGTTATTCATCAGTTCATTATCCTTCAACAATTTCTATCTCATTCAGAATAAAAGTCAAAGTTTATTATTACCCAGAAGGCCCTTCATGATCTGAACCCCCTCTCTTTATCATTCCAACTTCATCTTACTAGCTACCTCCCCCATATTCTGTTCCTACTACACTGGCCTCAGCGCCCCTGCAATTAATCTCCATCTTTTGGAATGCAAGCTCCATAGATACTGAGTTGGCTCTTTTTTCCTATTTCCTTCAGGTAAAGTCCTCCTTGGCTATCCTACCTAAAACTGTAACAATCGCTACCACACACTTCCTTTCCTTTCCACACTTAAACTTTTCTGTTTAACATTTATCATCTAAACGTGCAACATATTTTGTTGATATTTATCTTGTTTACTGCCTGAATCTCCAATCAGAATGTAACTCCAATCAGAATGTAGCTGATTAATTATAAGTCTCACACAATTAAGAAATCAACAAATATCTGTTGGATTAATGAATGAAAGAATATGGTTTAAGAAGTAATAGTTAATCTACATTTTATATACATTAAAAAATGATTAATGTATTTTCACCAGTCTGTATAATGTTTTCCTGAACTATTCACAGTTCAGGAAATGCTGGCCTGGGCTTGCTTAATGGTAACTTAGAACTCTGCCTATTTCACTAGATGCTCTCTTCTTTTCCTCCACACTATAGATGGGGCTAAATGAACTTGGAGGTAAAGGCCAAAAATATGTAGAAGTACACGGCATAGGCTTTGGAATCAGATAACCCTAGATTGACATGCCAGGTACTCTATCTGATAGAGTAGGGTTTCTAACCTCCATGTGCTTTCATTGTTGCGAAGACAGTATGAAATAGTGGAAAACGTACATTGGCTTAAGAATCCGAGAGTCTTGGATTCCAATGTAGTTGTGGTTTTGGACAGTTATTTAATATATAACTCAATTTCCTCATCTATAAAGTGAAGATAATGTCTCCTTCACAGGGTTCTTGTAAAAATATACAATAAAGCACCTGGCACAGAAGGTGTAATGTAAATGCTCATTTTTGTTGCTAATATAGAGTAGTCATTAATTTTCTGCCCAAGATAATTTTGTTCACTAGTAAGAAGACATGTACCCTGGAGGGTTGTTTTTTTCTTTTTTATGATTGCTATCCTCCAAATGAGTCTAGGATGATTGTGTTTCAATATTACTAATAACCCATATCACTAGAAATTAAAGCCAGAAGTATATTCCTATTAGCAAGATTTTACTGACAAATATACATTTCGAAGGGAATGGAAGGCAGAAAGCAAGCACTGCCAGCTTACAACATTCCTTTTGCATCCACTTTCTGTTTTCTATTACAGGTGGAATCTCATTTTAATGAATACCATTTTAAACATCTGTTTCTGCATACTGAGGCTATTTTTGTGTTCTAGCAGATGGGCCACAGGAACTGTGCTTTATTGACTTGACTAAAACAAATTCTAGAAAAAAATGAAAATTCTTTCTTTACAAGTACTGTTTATGAAGAAATAAGTATTTTAATAAGAGGTAATTATCATTTGTAAGTGATATACCCTGGCCAAAGCTACTTCCAAGAAAACAGAACTGGGTTGTAGGTGGGTGGAAGGCAAAGTGGACTGGAAAGCAAGAGAAAATTGAAGAAAAATGGAACAAAAACCTCAAGTTAGCTCTGTTGGAAAGTACAAACCTTAAGCCAGAACTCCACTTGTAAACATAACCTTTCTTCTTCCAGGGCTTACTACACATGTTGCTTCTCTACCAAGACTTTCCTATTCTCTCTAGATGTATAACTCAGTTCTCTGTCTCCTGTATTCACAATTGTTCTGAATTTTTTGTAGTAGCATTTACCAAGTGTTCATCTTACATTTTAAAAATAATTGTTTTGTGCTCTGTCTCTTCCTTCCACCAAGAAGGTGAGCTCAGATTTCTAGACCAAATATTGATTCACTTGCTATGACCAATACCTAGCAGAGCTTAATTCAGAATAGGTGTTTAATAAATTCTCTTTGAATTTATTATATACGAAGTATTGGTATGTTCCAATCGAGTATTTTTACCAATCTTGGATGCTGAGAGCAAAAAATATTTCACTTCCACAGGATTTGACACACAAATGCTCAGTGCCATGTGTTGGTTGAAAAAATTACTGAAATCAATATACCAAAGTTGGTAAAAGTCCAAATCAGACTTTTAACTTAATTTCTCTCAGGACTTTGATGCATAAATAAATCCACTACACACTGCTGAATTCAACGCTGATAGCAACTGACTAGAATATACTGTGTGTCCTGGGAAGACCCAGTTTAAGGTTCTTAATTCTCACCACCAGAGGAGGGGGCCGGGGGCAAAGCGAAGCAACCCAGGACAGGACACCCCACTGGGTTTGGTGGGCTGTGGAAGCGGGTTACTTCAGAAGAAGCAGAGGACAGAACAGCAACCACAGAAATTGACTCGAAGGGGCCCACTGGAAGCATACTGGAAGGTTTGGTCCTCTTCACTGAGATTACATCAACCCGGGAGCTGGTACCAACTTGCACAACCATCCCGAATAAGGCTACAACTTCCGAAGGCCCCCTCCCAGGAGTTTCCCGCCCTCTAGCCCTGACTCTCGCCTATGAGGCTCCTGCTTCCCGCGGCGAGGCTCCACTTCCGGGGAAGGCACCGCCCAGTCCCGGAGAGCCTAGCCGGCACCTCACCTCCAGGCTGTCCCAAGTGCCGTGGCCGCAGTAAGCCGTAGTTGACCTTGGTTATGCAGCTCCTCACTTGCTCCAACCGGATCTTGTTTCTTTCTTCATTCTTGCCGCCCCAGCAAGCTTCGAAACTTCTGAAAAAGTGCCCTCGCTCTTCTTGCTCCTGTGGAGATTGGCTTCAGTGGAGTCACCTACTGCAGGTCTGAGAAGTGGCACCCACTTTCGCCCTCATATTCTCTCGTTCCCTTTTTGGCACCCACTGGGCTTTGGAATTTTGTAGTTGATGACTGTTTTCGGACCTAGAGTCCCTGGAAGACTCTGGGCTTTAGTTAACTCCTCTGGCTTGCTATGAGGAGCCTCTTAAAAGGATGATGAAAGTGCTAAATCTAAAAATGTTGCCCAAAGAATAGTCTTTGGAATAGTAAGACAATCCTGTTTACCCTTCCTTACATCTGAACACTTTCCGCAAAGAAACCAACTTCCTACCACGTGCAAATTAAGGTAAAATCCAAGAGCCTCTCCTTCGTATATGAGCTTACTTTTGCAGGGACTTTAATGGTAACAGAATGTAAGCACTTTCAGTGTACACAGTACTATCTATGGCTAACTTATTCCAGAATTAAGATTTGCTGAACCTTATGAACAAATAAAGCATAGAACATGTTTTTCTAAATGTTCATTTAGCAATTCATTTTGTTCACTGTCAAGAATATATATTCTAAGTTAGTATTCTACTCTTGAACCTCTATATTCCCACTCTTCTCTGAGTTTATGCCGCATATAAATTTAATTGTGAGCCTTCCTAATGTGCTTAGTGAATAGGAAAATGAAAATTCAAAACACATTAGAAGTTGGTATAAATATAATAGAATGTGGGTTATGTAAAGTCAGATGGACCTAAGCTCACTATTTATTAGCTATGTATGACTTTAAGCAACTTCTTTACCTTAAATTGGGTTTCCCCACAGCTAAGACTCTGAGGCAAGGATAGGGATACAAAGAAATTTGGGAAGCATAGTGAGGAAGTGAGACAAGGAAGGAAGGAAAGCCAATAAAGTGTGTTAATGAGCAGGTTACCACTGAGGGCAATTGTTACTCAATTCTACTGGTGATCCTTTAAGAGGCTATATAGAATAAACTTAGAATTGTTTCACTGAGGGACAAGAAAACTAGGATCTTTATCTACCAATTCCCCTCCCTCAGTGGTTAAGGGTTATTCTTGGGAGTCTTAACTCGCTGGTACTTCCCTCAAGTAGCCTGCTCCTGTTGGTAAAGAAAACCTTAAGGCAGAAAGAAGGTTGAGATAGGAAACCATTGGTATAACACTAATGGTAATTGCCACATATGGGCAGGCCACTGATGATATCTGATACATTCATTAAGCCTTAGTTTGTTTCTCTGCAAACAAGATAATAATTAGAGATTATAACTAGAGTGATATTAAGTTCCTAGCCCATAAAAAATGAAAAAAATCTTTGTATATGTTAATATAATAATGTTATATAATAATAGTCAAGCACCTCTTTTTATTTTTTTTATTGTAGTTGACATACTGTTACATTAGTTTCAGGTGTACAATGCAGTGATTCTATAACTCTATACATTATGCTGTGTTCACAAGTGTAGCTACCATTTGTCACTATACAATGCTATTACAATACCACTGAGTATATTCCCTATGCTGTACTTTTCATCCCGTGACTTATTCATTCCATAACTGGAAGCCTGTACCTCTCACTCCCCTTTACCCGTTTTGTTCATTTCATTCCCCCCTCCCTGCCAGCCATCAGTTTGTTCTCTTTTTAAAATTTTTAGCACACATTGACATTTAATTGTGGTGCCACTCTATTTGTGGAACACATTTCTGTTTCCTTTAGTGTACTTATATTCACACTTATTTGGATGCTTAGCTGTCATGTTACCTAGAAGAGTTCCTAAACTCTTTACATAACTCTTTGATTCTTAGATACCCTGTTCCTTCCCCTGGAATTATTTATGTCTCCCCACTAGACTGTAATGAGAACAAAGACTATAATTTATACTTCAACAAAAATGTATGAAGCACTGTAACAAATGGGGGATCATAAATATTAAAAAGAAAGCCCCACTCTCAGGATTTTACAGTTAAGGCTGGGTATAAACCAAAAGTTAAACAACTAAAATATATTATGATACTCTGATAAAGGTAAACCCAAAGCTTTACAGAAGCAAATAGGAGGAGTTAACTCCAGAATTTAGTCTGGAAGGATACAAACCAGACTGTTAATAATAGTTATCTGTAGAGAAGAAAGTGTATGTGTGTATATGTGTGGTATTTGGAAGAGAGAAGTCAAGATAAAGGAATAGTTAACTTTTTACTCTGTTGTATTGTGTGAATCCTTTTAAAGAATGTGTACTTATCACTTGCTTGTGCAATTAAATAAAAAAAAGTTCATGCGATGAAGGGGTTGAAGGGATACCAGAGAGAGGAAATAATAGCAAAGGTACAGAGACTTTAGCCCAGGAGAATGCATTATATTCAGGGAGGTACGGTACACATTGTATGGCTGTCCTATAATGAGCCTAAAGGGAAATGTCAGGAAATCAAATTAGAGAGTTAGATTTGGGCCAACCCAATTGTGTAGGCTCTTAGAGTAGGTAAACAGAAAAGCATGAGAGCATTAGCCAGCAAAGGTGAAGGAGGAAGGCATGGAGGATACCAGAGATAAGAGGTAAAATCTACTAACTTGACTCAGAGATATGGAAGGTAAATGAGCCCTGTCTCAACTGAGTTCTGCAAGAGAATTAAACCCTAGTGCCCTAAGGCTTCTATTATATGTAATGGATTAATTTCCTGTGCATCTGGAATAGTATTAATTATGTACTGATCCTTGGAAAAATTGAGAAATAATTTTTTTGTGTGTTCAAATAAAGGTCCTAGATTGAGAAAGGCCTTGGTAATTGTGTGGAAGATTGTTTTTTATTATTTTCTAAAATATGTCCTATATGTGTAGAAGCAAATATGAGTTTAGTTTTCATTGTATTGAATTTGAGGTATTTATGGGACATTTGGAAAGAGAGATGGGATAGCTAGATGAGTAAAAGATTTCTAGTTTGTCCTCTTGTCTGGCTGGAACCATGGAGGGTGCAGAAGAGAAGAAAAAGAAGGTTCCTGCTGTGCCAGAAACCCTTAAGAAGAAGTGAAGGAATTTCACAGAGTTGAAGATCAAGCGTCTGAGGAAGAAGTTTGCTCAGAAGATGCTTTGAAAGGCAAAAAGGAAGCTTATCTATGAAAAAGCTAAGCATTACCACAAGGAATATAGGTAGATGTACAGAACTGAGATTCGAATGGCAAGGATGGCAAGAAAAGCTGGCAACTCCTACGTACCTGCAGAACCCAAATTGGCATTTGTCATCAGGATCAGAGGTATCAGTGGTGTGAGCCCAAAGGTTCGGAAGGTGTTGCAGCTTCTTCACCTTCGCCAGATCTTCAATGGCACCTTTGTTAAGCTCAACAAGGCTTCAGTTAACATGCTAAGGATTGTGGAACCTTATATAGCATGGGGGTACCCAAACCTGAAGTCGGTGAATGAATTGATCTACAAGCGTGGTTATGGAAAAATCAACAAGAAGCGAATTGCCCTGACAGATAACACGTTGATTGCCCGATCTCTTGGTAAATATGGCATCATCTGCATGGAGGATCTGATTCACGAGATCTATACTGTTGGAAAACGTTTCAAAGAAGCAAACAACTTTTTAGGGCCCTTCAAATTATCTTCTCCATGAGGGGGAATGAAGAAAAAGACCACCCATTTTGTAGGAGGTGGAGATGCTGGTAACAGGGAAGACCAGATCAATAGGCTTATTAGAAGGATGAACTAAGGTATCTGCCATGATTATTTTTGTAATCTGGTCAGTTAATAAATGACTACTCTCAAATGGAAATGTTTTGTTGTCTTGGTGACTTTTTGCTAGCCTGACTCTGCTGTCCCTTAACTATTAAAGCAAATCTTGGTGTGTGATAAAAGTCATCAACCTTTGCGTGCAAAACTAGGGTCTAGTTTGTATCTTGGTGGAAAACATTCCTTGGGTTTATTGAAGACTCTTCTGTACAAAGAATATATCTTAATTTTTCACTTTTGAATTGTGCCACTGAGTTAGCCAAGATAGGTCTGTTCTAAGAAAACCTATTTCATAGGACTTTGTGCATGATTTACAAATAAAAAACTGTTGCTGAAAAAAAAAAGATTTCTAGTTTTAGTAGAGATCCAGACTGGAAATAAAGTTTAATAGTCATCAGCATATAGGTGTTGTAATTAAAGTCATAGTTTCAGATGGATCACCCAACTACTGTGAAGGAAAAAAATCGGAATATTAAAATAGAGTCTGAGAGAACTATGCTAGTTGGGAGATGGGCATTAAAAGATGAGCCTGATAAAACTAAATCAAGAAATGGAAAGCTGAAGAAACTTAAGGCATAGAAGGCGAGGAAGAAAAGAATTACAAGAATGAGGGAGGGATTGACAAACTGTCATTAATATAGGAAAGTATCCATTGGCCATGGTAATCTGGAGATCAATGTGGACCTTACTGAGAGAAGCTTTGGAAGAATGTATGGACAGAAGTAACATTGGAGTGAGTTGAGAGTGAATAGGAGGTGAGAAAGCAGAGATAGCGAGAGTGAACAACTGTTCCAAGAGGCTTGGCCATGAGGAATAATAAAGGGTTTGTCTTGAAGAAGGAAGAAGCTTTTGAATGTTTATATGTGAAGGGAAAAGGTCAATAGGAATAGAAGAGGAAGAAACAGTACAGAAGAAAGAGAGAAGTGATGATTAATGGTTTCTGAGCTGAGGTGGAACATTAAGCCATAGACAGAAGGGAGATGCTTCAACCAAGACTGGAAAGAAATACTAATGCAGATTAAATTACAAGTGACTTAGAGGAAATTAAAGGAGTCTTGACTTAATGGCTCCAAATTTCTCTATGAAATAGGAAATTAAGTCATCTGCTGAGCTAGTGGGAGAAAGAGATTAAATGAAAGTTTGAATAAAAAGATGAAATTTTGGAATAGTTACTGAAGGGAATGCAAAGAAGAGAAAGGAACTAAGATTTATTGAAGATCTAATATTTGTAGCCTGTATGGTGAAAGTTTTATATACATTATTGCATTTAATTCTAACAATTGTCATTCTATATATGTCAAAAAAAGAATAAACATCTTGCTCATTTCTCACAGCTAGTAAGTAACAGAACTAGAATTTGAACCCAGTTTTTCTGGCTTTGGATCCTATGACTGATAGAACTCTAGGGTTTAACAAAACCCAAGGCAGTATAATTAAATTTGTGGACTATGAGATTTTGTGATGGATGGGGAAAAAAGTAGAGCTAGAAGTAAAGCCAGAGAGTAATAATAAATTGGGGGGGGGAATGGGAGGGTCAAGGGTTTAGGAATATCAAGGAGGTAAAATTAAAATTATGGTAGGATAAGGTAGTAAAAGCTGGAATAATGATCAAAGAAAAGCATATTATGGTCAAAGAGTAGAACATAGGAGTTAAAATTTCAGAGGTGAGGCAGATTGGGACTGAGGTGAGGTGAAGGTGAGAGAGGGCATGGAGAGTAGGGGGAGTGATTATAGCTAGCATTTATTAAGTTTTTAGAGTACCAGATACTATACTAAGCACTTTATATGCATTATCTTATTTAAGCCTCAATCCTTAATAAGGTAGATACTATCACTATTTGCATTTGCTAGATGAAGTGGTTTTGACTGTTACTTTCCTAAATTAAACTAATGGGATCAGATTTTCATCAGGCAGCTTTTATGGTTAATTTTATGGTTAATTTTCTTACTACATTTTATGGTTTTTTTTTATGGTTAATTTTCTTACTGCATCCTTCCCCTTCTCCCCCACCATTCTCTCCATTCCCCCACCCACCCTCTGAGAGAATCATTGGTTTATTCTCTATAGTTAAGAGAACTCTTATTCTTATAGATTCTTAAGAGAATCTCTATATTCTTTTTTTTCTTTGTGCATTTGTTTTGTTTCTCAAATTCCACATATGAGTAAGGTCATATGGTATTTGTCTTCCTCTGATTGACTTATTTTGCTTAGCATTATACACTCTAGCTCTCTCCGTGTTGTTGCAGATGGCAAGATTTCATTCTTTTTTATGGGTGAATCATATTCCACCTCTTCTTTATCCATTCATTGATCAGTGGACACTTGGGCTGCTTCCATAGTTTGGCTACTATAAATAATGCTGCAATAAACATAGGGGGATGTATTCCCCTGAATTAGTGTTTTTGTATGTTGGGAGTAAATACTCAGTAGTGTGACTACTGCATTGCAGGGTAGTTCTATTTTTAACTTTTTGAGGAACTTCCATAGTTTTCCACAGTGGCTGCACCAGTTTGTATTCCCACCAACAGTGCAAGAGGGGTCCTTTCTCTCCACATCCTCGCCAACACTTGTTGTTTCTTGTAGTTCTTATTTCAGCCATTTTGACAGGTGTAAGGTGATATCTTATTGTGGTTTTGATTTGCATTTCTCTGATGATCAGTGGTGTTGAACATATTTTCATGTGTCTGTTTGCCATCTGTATGTCTTCTTTGGACAAATGTTTGTTCATGTCTTCTGCCCATTATTTATTTATTTATTTATTTGAGAGAGAGAGTGCATGAGTAGGGGGTAGGGGCAAAGGGAGAGGGAGAAGAAGACTCACCGCTGAGCAGGGAGTCCAATGCAGGGCTCAATCCCAGGACCCCAAGATCATGACGTGAGCCAAAGTCAGATGCTTAAGGGACTGAGCCATCCAGGTGCCCCTGCCCATTTTTTAATTGGACTATTTGGTTTTTGGGTGATGAGTTGTATAAGTTCTTTATATATTTTGGATACTAACCCTTTATCAGATGTCATTTGCAAATATCTTCTCCCAATCTGTAGGTTGCCTTTTAGTTTTGTTGATTGTTTCCTTTGCTGTGCAGAAACTTTTTATTTTATTTTTTAATTTAAATTCTAGTTAGTTGACATACAGTTTAATATTGGATTCAGGAGTAGAGTTCAGTGGTTCATCATTTGAATATAACACCCAGCACTGATCATAACAAGTGCCCTCCTTAATACCCATCACCCATCTATCCCATTCCCCACTGCCCTCCCTCCAACAACCCTCAGTTCGCTCTTTATACATAAGAGTCTCCCATGATTTGTTTCCCCCCTCTCTTTTCTTTCCCTCTCCTGAATGTTCATCCATTTTGTTTCTTAAATTCCACACATGAGGGAAGTCATATGGTATTTTTCTCTCTGTGTGCTTTTTATTTTGATGTAGTCCCAATAGCTTATTTTTGCTTTTATTTTTCTTGCCTCAGGAGACATACCTAGAAAAATGTTGCTACAGCCAATGTCAGAGAAATTACTGGCTGTGCTTTCTTCCAGAATTTTTATGGTTACAGGTCTCACATTTAGGTCTTTAATCCATTTTGAATTTATTTTTGTGTATGGTGAAGGAAACTGGTCCAGCTTCATTCTTTTGCACATGGCTGTCCAGTTTTCCCAACATCATTTGTTGAAGAAATTGTCTTTTCCTCATTGTATATTCATTCATCCTTTGTCGAGGATTAATTGGCCAAATAATTGTAGGTTTACTTCTGGGTTTTCCATTCTATTCCATTGATCTATGTCTTTTTTTTTTTTTTTTGGCTTAAAACATTAGGCATTTATTTTTCTCAAGTAACAAGCCTTGAAGACATTATAAGTTTTTACTTTCAGCATCAAGTGGTCACATATCTAAGGGATGAATAAGGATTTATCACAGTCATTGCATAACATATTTCTCCCATAGGTCTGTTATTCAGATGCTTTCTCCCATTTTTTATATTCAGTTTTTCTCTGCAGTTGGCATTTGTTTTTATGCCTTAAAGAATGACAGTTCACTAAAAATTATTGCATATGGACATACTAGGAGTTTTACCCAGCGTGAGTGCTCTCATGATGCCGCTGAAGGGTGAGAGCTTACTGAAAGCGTGTCCACAGACATTGCATTGTTAGGGCTTTTTGCCAATATGGACTCTCTTTGCACAGTAAGATTACACCTTCCACTGAAGGTTTTCCCACATTGATCACACTCATAGGGTTTCTCTCCAGTGTGAGTTCTTATGTGTATTGTAAGGGACACATGCCTCCTAAAAACTTTTTCATGCTCACTATACTTGAAGGATTTCTTTTCCCTGGTGTGCTTTTTCATATGTCCCCTATGAGGTAAGAGACCACCAAAGGCTTTCCCACATTCCTTACATTCATATTGTTTCATTCTCATGTGAATTTTCTTGTATAAAGTGAGGAAAGATTTCACTCTGAAGGCTTTCCCACACTGATTACATGCAAAAGGTTTCTCTCCAGTGTGAATTCACACATGTTCTTTAAGGCATGAGTGATCCCTGAAGGCTTTCCCATATTCATTGCATGTACATGGTTTCTCTCCAACATGCATTTTCTTGTGCACATCTTTCCTAGAGTCAGTGCAGTCATAGGATTTCTCTTTTGTATGTTGTCTCTTGTGTACATCTAAGAAAGGACTAATGAAGGTATTTTTATCATTTTTACAGTCATTGAATTTTTCCCCAGAAAGAATGCTCTCATGTGGGTTAAGGTGTGAACAATCTCTGAGGGCTTTCCCAAGATGAAAGGGTTGATGGGGTTTCTTTTCAGGATAAATTCTCTGATTCTGAGTAATGCTAGATTTCATGCTTAAGGCAATTTTATTCTGCTCAATGGATCTGCCTCCATGAGTTTACTCCTTCTTGCCACTGAGTGCTTCCTTCTCCAAAATATCTTGTTTATGTTGTGATTGTTTGGTTTTAAGGAGAACCATCCCATTTGAACAGTTATCTTGGTGATTTCTTGTCTCTGTTTTAGTTTCATCTTCTTGTCCCATCTGGGTGATCAGAGTGGGTTTGCTGAGCTGCTTTTCCAGAGATGCCAAGTTTCTGTAGTTCTCCAGCATCACATCTCTGTACAGTTTTCTCTGATGTGAATTCAACAATGCCCATTCCTCCTGGGTGAAGTCCATGGCCACATCCTCAAAGGTTATTGAGTTCTGTAATGCAAAGTGGATGTTTTCCACCTCTGTGATCCTCTCATGGGCACCAGCAGGGTCTAATATAGCAGACAGATGTGTGGCCGCCATTTTGCAAGTCTGTGAGTAAATATGCCCATGATGCTCTTTTTGCTTCTATGGTCCACTGTAGGCAGGGCTCAAAACACACAGAAATCCATAGATCAGTGAGGTAAGGGTTTGAGCCAGGCTGCTGTTCACATACTCCTCAGCTACAGCACGCTTTCAGTCTCTCTGTATCTATTTTTATGCCAGTACGGTACTGTCTTAATTACTACTGCTTTGTAATATAACTTGAAATCAGGAATTGTGACACCTCCAGTTTTTTCTCTTATTGCATTCTTTAGCAGATTTTTTCCAGTGGCATTTCTGACTAATTCATAGAATTTTATGAAATAATTTTAATTGTAATAATTAATGATTTAATATTGTATAACAAAGTGATTTCAAACATCTGCTTTATTATGTTGTAATTGTATTTTATTATGCTTTTCAGGTCAAATAAGAGGGAAACAATATCAGTGCTGAATAAAACTACATATATTAGGCAACTACCACCTTCAAATTCAGAGCAGGCCATACTTCAAAGAATTTAATTTATTAAAGTATTGGGGAGAAAAAGGATTTTATGGATGTTAGAAAAACAGAGTTTCAAGAAAAAATATGAAATAAAGGCAAGAATTGGCAACAGAAACTCTTACCTGGAAATATTTTAAGAATCATTTTATAAATTAAACAAAAAGAGTATCAGTGAAAACATAAAAATATCTATTTTAAAAAGAAAAACAATAGGGTGCCTAGGTGGCTCGGTCAGTGAGCATCTGCCTTTGGCTCAGGTCAGGATCCCAGGGTCCTGGGATTGAGTCCCACATCGGGCTCCTTGCTCAGCCGGGAGCTTGTTTCTCCTTCTCCCACTCCCCCTGCTTATGTTCCCTCTTTAGCTGTCTCTCTCTCTCTCTCTCTCTCTCTCTCTCTCAAATAAATAAAATCTTTTAAAAAAAGATAAGAATAAAGAAACTTAGTTCTACTTAAACAGCAAAAGCGATTTTGTTGGGAATTATAAGTTTGAAGAAACACAGAGGTATAGATTACATATTACAAAGGAATTTTAAATAACTAAGAAGGCAATTGAAAAGAATACTAATTCAACATACTTTAATTAATTTTAACAATGGGATCTGACACATGATTGGTATATGCATTGAGGAAAGCACATGGGAATAAAAAAGACTTAGTAAGCATCTCAGTATTAAATTTTTTAAAAAGATTTTATTTATTTGTAGTGTCAAAAACTAATGTATGGTGACTAATAACATAATAAAATAAAATTAAAAAATTTATTTATTTGACAGAGACACAGCAAGAGAGGAAACACAAGCAGGGGGAATGGGAGAGGGAGAAGCAGGCCCCTCACCGAGCAGGGAGCCCTATGTGGGCTTGATCCCAGGACCCTGGGATCATGACCTGAGCTGAAGGCAGACGCCTAACGACTGAGCCACCCAGGCGCTCTGGCATCTCAGTATTAAATTTAACCAATGTTCTTCAGGATGATGAAAACAAGCATTTCAAACTAAAATGAAACAGAAATTATGTTTTTAGTACATTGCTAACATCTCTTAAAGTTAATTTATCTGAGTTTCAGAACATAGAAACCATATGATTTGTTTCAGTCATTGCATTTTAAAAAATATTTTATGTGTTAAACAGAAAAATAAAGGAAAAACACCCACAGTATTTTATTTAAAGCATATCATGAAGGATTATGATTTTTAAGTAGTTTAAAAATGGTAGAAACACTTGGCAGGTGTTCTCAGAAATATCATATACCAAAATTTGCCCAAACTGGAAAGCAAAAGTCCTTCATTCTTCTTAACCTCTGTGAAACAAAAATCAACCAGAGTTCAAAACAGTCACCAAGTTACAGAAAATGTAGGTTTGATTGTAATAGAATAAGCATAAAAAGGTAACTCAAGAAAGTGTTGGAATATAGCAAATAACAGATTTGGAATAGTGTTTATTAAAAAAACAAAAGTAGAGTGCTCACTTCGGCAGCACATATACTAAAAAAACAAAAGTAGAGCAGCTTTAGAATTTATTCAAGAAAAGCTAAAATTCCTATTTTCGTTAAAATTGGCAATAACTGATCTTTCAGAACATCTTGAAAGACCTTCACTCAAGTCTACAAAATAATTTTTTTAAAGATTTTATTTATTTTTGAGAGAGAGAGAGATCACAAGTAGAGCAGCAGGCAGAGGGAGAGGGTGAAGCAGGCTTCCTGCTGAGCAAGGAGCCCCATGAGGGACTTGATCCCAGGACCCCAGGATCATGACCTGAGCCGAAGACAGATGCTTAACCAACTGAGCCACCCAAGTTCCCCAAAATAGTAAGTTTCTAAGGCCAAATGGAAGATGTCAGGAAAGAATCAAAAGTCATATATGATGAATTTAAATTGATAAGTGGCAAAAATGAATCACAAAGGGCTATCTAAAGTAAAAAATATTCTGAAAAAGAAGCAAAATGTAAGTCTAAAATGTGATCTATAGTCATCATCACATTTGAGTTATTAAATCCTATTCAAATGATGCAAATATATCAAAAAGGGTAATCGCTACATTTATTGGAAGATTCATGACAGTCTCCTAACAAGTTGAAAGCTAGGAAAACTATAGTTTTCTCATAAATATCTTGGTGTTTTTTTTTTTTAACTACAGAAATGAAGCATCAGAGGGAAACACAGGAACATTTTTCACAAATGTAGAATTTTCTTCTGATGGATTTAAAATCGAAAGCCATAGAGTCTTATGCCAGATAAACAAGATGAGAAAACTAGCAGTTCATTTTACATGCTCTTTAATGAGATGGAATATTCATCATCAAAATTGAACTTTCTTAAGCCTTCAGGTACCTTAAGTAAAAGAAAGAAGTGCTCCACAGATGACGAAACGGTCATAATAACTGTTGGTAATTTTTTTTAAAAATTTTTTATTGTTATGTTAATCACCATATATTACATCATTTGTTTTGGTGTAGTGTTCCATGATTCATTGTTTGTTCATAACACCCAGTGCTCCATGCAGAATGTGCCCTCTTTAATACCCATCACCAGGCTAACCCATCCCCCTACCCTCCTCCCCTCTAGAAACCTCAGTTTGTTTTTCAGAGTCCATCATCTCTCCTGGTTCGTCTCCCCCTCTGACTTACTCCCCTTCATTCTTCCTCTCCTGCTATCTTCTTCTTTTTCTTTTTTCTTAAAATATGTTGCGTTATTTGTTTCAGAAGTACAGATCTGTGATTCAACAGTCTTACACAATTCACAGCGCTCACCATAGCACATACTGTTGGTAAATTTTAGATCACAATGTTTTTCCTCTAATTGAGTATATGTTGTTAGTACTTTTATTGTATTAATACTCTAAGGTTTTAACAAGTAGTCTATAGGCTCTCTATTTGTCCAACAGTTTCACAGGCTATACTTTTGACAGTTAAGCAGTTGTACAATTTTTATTATTTAGGTTTATGCATTGCATTGAAATATATCCCAGGTTGTAGAGAAAAGTTTCCAAAGGCAATATTTCTCTGTGTGTAATATAAAAGAACTGTCATCAGGAATATGAACACCTGAGACCAACACCTGAGACCACCATACTTATCTTGAGTGAGAAATGAAGGATCAAAGCAGTTTTCCCCACTCCCCAAAACTTCTTTCAGTTTTAGGTGTAATGGTACTGTACATCACAGGGACCTCTTTAAATAAGAGGTTAAGCAGAATGTAAGGTAATCTCGTGAGATTATGACAAGTCTTCTTTCTAGCAACAAATTATTTCTCTTTTTAAAAAAATATTTGAAATAATTTTGAAATGCTTATGACCCTTTCTCTTTCATTACACTTAAGCATAATACAGTTTCCCCCACAGATAAGCTGACAATGCCCCCCTTACCTCTTTAGTGTACATTTGATAACATGGAAGATTAAGGTAGGTCTGTTTAGTAGGCCAGATGAGTTCCAGGAGAGATTTTCTTTTTTCCCCTGTCACCTACTCTTAAGTTATCTTACACTGATTAGAAAAGGGAATGAAAATGCTCCCCTCTCTTCTGAATGAACATACAAGGAAGCCCAAACAAGGTTCAATTAGTTCTGTATTCCAGTTTTACAATGATAAAGTCCAATCACACAGAATATACACGTGGGAGATGAAAAGTTGAGCATGGTACCCCTAAATCCAGCTTCCCTTGCACAAAGTATATGCCTGGAGCAGCATTGCTTCTCTTGGACACTCCTTCTACCTTTGAAAAATACCCCATGAAGACCTTTTTTTCCTGCATCCAAAGAAAGAGGATTACACAGGGCATGTGTACCAGAGGAAAGGAATCATATTCATATTCTTCTTACTAGCATAATTTTTAGATATTTTTATGCTAAAAGAGCATCTGTCTCTACTGACATTGAAATATATTTCAAAGCCTTCTTCTGTTAACTTTGCCTTTGCAGGTGCCATGCCCAATTGCTTCTTCCTGATTCTTGAAGGTTTTTTGTTGTTTTTTTTTCCCTTGAGTGCAGCAAATAGGGAGTGCAATAAAGGCATTCGGCACCTAGATCTAAAAGAGTTTACAATCTAGTGGAAGAGAAAATTTCCCAGCAACAGGAGTTCCTGAATTTCCTTAAAGAAAAGGGGTTTAAGAATTAGCATTCTTGGGGTGCCTGTGTGGCTCAATCAGTTAAGCGTCTGCCTTCAGTTCAGGTCATGATCTCAGAGTCCTGGGATCCAGCCCCACATTGGGCTTCCTGCTCAGGAGTCTGCTTCTCTTTCTCCCTCTGCCCCTCCTCCTCCCCCTGCTCATGCTTGCTCTTGGTCTCTCTCTATCTCAAATAAATAAATAAAATCTTTCTTTTTAAAGAAGAATTAGCATTCTCATTGTAATTGAGGCATTCTCATTGGAAGTGAAACTTAAAGTATGAAATGGACAGAGGTCATCTGAAATTAAGGATAGTGGTGGATGGGGTTGAAAACTTGAGCAAAATGGAGAAAGATCAGAATATCTTCAGTGGAGAATAAGGGACTAAAAAATCTGCATAATCCATTGGATTTAATTTACTTCATTAACAAGTAGGCAAAGTAGAAATCATCAGAGAAATGATTGTTTCTAAAACCCCTGACTACCCATATAAGCCATTCGATTATAGAACCTCAATCATTTTTATTTATTATTGAGAATAAAAGTTCTCATTCCTCATGGTAGTTACGTTCTATAAAGTTGCTGTGAACACTGAATTAACAAATACTGAACTGTTGCTCATTCGGAAAAATACAAGGTTATGTTCTGATTACATTTTTGTCAACCAGTCAATACATAGTTTTGTTTTATGTGTGTTTTTATTTAAAGACACCTTATAAGGGATAGTTAGTTGATTCATTAACGTTGAACTCAACCAACAGCAGCACTAAAACTCATAGCTGAATGAGAATTATCTACCACACACGTTTTTTCTATAAGGCATGTCACAGCCTTCATGCACTTAGGAACACTAGACAGTGTTTTACATTATGCTTCAGGGCCATTTTGAACAGTGAAATCACCAACAGAAAGTACAAAAATGCAAAAACCATAGCACTACATAGATCACAAAAAGGATAATTGTCGACAGTATGAGATCTACAGTAAGAAGGCAGAATGTTGGGCTGGGCCGATACCACCATGTTCTCTCGGGCGGGCGTCGCTGGGCTCTCGGCCTGCGCCGTGCAGCCACAATGGATCCAGGTTCGAAATATGGCAACTTTAAAAGATATTACCAGGTGACTAAAGTCAATCAAAAACATCCAGAAAATCACCAAGTCTATGAAAATGGAAGCGGCAGCAAAATATGCCCGAGCTGAGAGGGAGCTGAAACCAGTTCGAGTATATGGGAGAGGATCTTTGGCTCTGTATGAAAAAGCTGATATTAAGGTGCCTGAAGGCAAGAAGAAACACCTTCTTATTGGTGTGTCCTCAATCGAGGGCTCTGTGGTGCTATTCATTCCTCGGTTGCTAAACAGATGAAAAGTGAGGTGGCCACGCTCACGGCAGCTGGGAAAGAAGTCATGCTTGTTGGAATTGGTGATAAAATCAGGGATATACTTCATAGGACTCACTCTGACCAGTTTCTGGTGTCCTTCAAAGAAGTGGGAAGAAAACCTCCTACTTTTGGGGATGCGTCCGTCATTGCCCTTGAACTACTAAATTCCGGATATGAATTTGATGAAGGGTCTATCATCTTTAATCGGTTCAGGTCTGTCATCTCCTACAAGACAGAAGAAAAGCCCATCTTTTCCCTTGAAACCGTTGCAAGTGCTGAGAGCATGAGTATCTATGATGATATTGATGCTGACGTGCTGCAGAATTACCAAGAATACAATTTGGCCAACATCATCTACTATTCTTTAAAGGAATCCACCACGAGTGAGCAAAGTGCCAGGATGACGGCCATGGACAACGCTAGCAAGAACGCTTCCGAGATGATTGACAAACTGACCTTGATGTTCAACCGCACCCGCCAGGCTGTCATCACAAAGGAGTTGATTGAAATCATTTCCGGTGCAGCAGCTCTGGATTAATGAAAACCAAGTTTCATCCTTAGACAAGAGATAAAGAAGGAAAATTCAGCCGGCTGATTTTATTTTTAGCTTACTGCTGACCTTGTCAGAAGAAATTGTTGGTCCATTGTTTAAACTACTAAAGACAGCAAGATGTTTGTAAATTATCGTACAATAAACAACTTACTGAAAGAAAAAAAAAGGCAGAATGTTGCTTTGTTTGACCTCAGTTAAAAACATGCACATAGACTAAAATTTTTCACCACTCTGCCCATTCACGTGCTTGTAAATAACTATAAAAGCACTGTGAGTATTGATTTTGGGGTTGCAAATAAATTTCATTGAGCAAACGAATTCACAAATATGGAATCCACAAATAATGAGGATCAACCATAATTCCTTTAGCAAGGTTTCAGATCCATCTCTCATTGCAGAATTTAAATTGCTTCTGAAAACAAAAATACCTCTCAGAGGCTCTATGTAGTCTTTAATTTCATTTTCATTGTGTTCAAATTTTTCCTTTCCATCTCTTCTTTTAAAATATAGTTTAAGTTTTTACTTTTAAAAACCGCTTTCTTGAGAAATAATTGAAATACATATTTATGACACTTTAGACAAAGTATGTATACATGTAGATCACTACAATCAAGATAATGAGCATATTCATTATCCCCAAAAGTTTTTGTATGCCCTTTTGTAATCCCTCCTTCCCATCCTTCACTGTCCCCCATCTCTTAGCAACCATTCATCTGCTTTCTGTCACTGTAGATTAGTTTGCATTTTCTAGAGTTTTTTATAAATGGAATCATATAGTATGTAGTCTCTCTCTCTTTTTGGCTTCTTTCACTCAGCAGAATTATTTTAAAATTTATCCCTGTTGTGTGTTTCAATAGATTATTTCTCTTTATTGCTCAGACAATTCCATTGTATGAATATACTACAATTTGTTTATTTATCTGTTGATGGACACTTGAGTTGTTTCCAGTTTGTAGTGGTTTTCTCTTGCTGATTAACAAATTACTACAATCTTAGCTGCTTAGAACAACACCCATGTGTTAGTTTTTAGTTATGTAGAGCAGAAGTCTAGGTACAGTGTGGCCAGATTTCTCTACTTATGGTATTATAAGGCTGAAATCAAGATGTCAGCTGGGCTGCATTCCTTTTTGGTGGTTCTGGTGAAAAAAATCTGCTGCAAAGTTCGTTCAGGTTGTTAATTGAATTCAATTCTTTCTAGTTGTAGGACTGAGGTGCTCATTTTCTTGCGGGCTTTCAGTTAAGGGCTGCTCTCAGCTGCTCTCAGCTGCCCTCATTTCTTGCTGCATGGCTCCCTCTAGAGAATTTACCACATACAAATTCCCCTGAAACCTCAAATCTCTGACTTTCCCAGTCTCTGAAATCTAGGCCCAGATTCTTTTTTTTTATGTTTTTATTTAAATTTTAGTCAGTTAACATATAGAAAACATATTGTTTTCAGGATTAGAATTTAGTGATTCATCACTTATATATAACACCCAGTGCTCATCACAACAAGTGCCCTCCTTAATACCCATCATTCATTTATCCCCTCCCCCCCCATCTCCCATCCAGCAACCCTCAGTTAGATTGTTCTCTATAATTAAGAGTCTGTTTCCTGGTTTGCCTCCCTCTCTTTTTTTTTCTCCTTTCCCCTATGTTCATCTGTTTTGTTTCTTAAATTCCACATAGTTGTGAAATCTTACGGTATTTGTCTTTCTCTGACTGACTTGTTTTGCTTAGCATAATATACTCTGGCTTTATCCACATCATTGCAAATGGCAACATTTCATTCTTTTTAATGGCTGAGTAATACTCATATATGTATGTGGGGTTATTATATATACCCCACATGTGCTTTATCTATTCATCGGTCAGTGGACATTTGGGCTTTTTCCATAATTTGGCTATTGTTGACAATGCTGCTATAAGCATCAGGGTGCATGTGCCCTTCTGGATCAGTATTTTTGTATCCTTTGGGTAAATACCTAGTAGTGCATTTGCTGGGGCATAGGGTAGTTCTATTTTTAACTTTTTAAGGACCTCTAGGCCTGGATTTAAAGGGCTTATATGATTAGGCCAGGCCCTCTCAGATCATCTATCTTACTCATAAGTTTAAGGCATGGATCATCTCCTTATCTTAAACTCAGTTGACTTGGGACCTTGATAACATTTGCAAAATCCTTTAATAGTAGTATAGTACATAGATTAATGCTTCTTGAAAAACTGGGAAAAGGTGCATGTATACCAGGGGCTGGGAATCTGGGGCCATCTTAGAATTCTGCCTACCACAGAATTTTTGGCTAGTACAAATAAAGCTGCTATAAAAATTGTATGAACATATATTTACTTTTTTATTGGATAAATATGTAGGAATAGAATGGCTGAATCACATGGTAGGTATATGTTTAACCTTTCATGAAACTATCTAACTATTTCCAAAGTGATTCTACCATTGTACATTCCCACAGCAATGTATGAGAATTCCAATTCCTCCCCATCCTTGCCAACCTTCGGTATGGTCAGTCTTTCTAATTTTAGCTATCCTAATGGGTGTGTACTGATACTTCATTATGATTTTAATTTGTCTTTCTCTAATGCCTAATGATATGGAGAATCTTTTCATATGCTTATTTGCCATTATGTATATCTCATTTGGTGAAGGGTCTGTTCATATCATTTGCTCACTTTTAATTGGGCTGTTTGTTTTCTTATTGTTGAGTTTTGAGAACTCTGTACTTATTCTGGGTATAAGTCCTCAATCAGATATGTGCTTTGCTAAGATTTTCTCCAGTCTGTGGCTTGTCTTTTCATTCTCTTAGTAGCATCTTTTTTTTTTTAAGATATTATTTATTTATGTGACAGAAAGATAGCACAAGTAGGCAGAGCAGCAGGCAGAGGGAGAGGGAGAAGCAGGCTTCCCGCAGAGCAGGGAGCCCGATGGAGGGCTCGATCCCAGGACCCCTTAGTAGTATCTTTTGAAGAGCAAAAGTTTTAATTAAAAAAAATTTTTCACTTTAAAAATGCTAGTATAATTAAGATATGGTGTTATTTTAGTTTTGGGTATAAAATGTAGTGACTCAGCAACTCTATACATCACTCAGTGCACATCACAATAAATATACTCTTAATCCCCTTCACCTATTTCACCCATCCCCTACCAACCTCCCCTCTGATAACTAGCAGTTTGTTCTGTATATTTTAGAGGCTGTTTTTTTTGTTGTTGTTTTTTGTTTGTCCAGCACAGAGCCCAACGCAGGGCCTACACCCACAACCCTGAGATCAAGACCTGAGCTGAGTCAGATGCTTAACCAAGAGTCAGATGCTTAACCAACTGAGCCACCGGGGTGTGCCTGTTTGTCTCTTCTTTGTTCATTGTTTTGCCTCTTAAATTCCACATCCACATTCCACATGAAATCATATGGTATTGGTCTTTTTTTTTTTTCCAACTTGCAGTTTGCATGATAAGCTCATTATTTTTCAGCTTTCTTTTTCTTTTTTTTAAGATTTATTTATTTATTTATTTGACAGAGAGAGACACAGCGAGAGAGGGAACACAAACAGGGGGAGTGGGAGAGGGAGAAGCAGGCTTCCCGTGGAGCAGGGAGCCCGATGTGGGGCTCGATCCCAGGACCCTGGGATCATGACCTGAGCTGAAGGCAGACGTTTAACGACTGAGCCACCTAGGCGCCCCAGTATTTGTCTTTTTCTGATTGACTTATTTCACTTAGCATTATACCCTCTAGATCCATCCACTGTGATGCAAATGGCAAGATTTCATTCCTTTTTATGGCTGAGTAACATTCCATTTTGCGTGTGTGTGTGTGTGTGTGTGTGTGTGTGTATCTTACATCTTTTTTTTTTTAATTTAGTATAATTGACGATGTTACTTTAGTTTCAGGTGTACAGCTTCAGTAAGTTTAACAAGTTTATATGTTATACTGTGTTTACCACAAGTATAGCTACCATCTGTCCCATTACATAGCTATTACAATATTGTTGAGTATATTCCTTGTGCTCTGATTTTTATTCCTGTGACTTACTCATTCCATAACTGGAGGCCTGTATCTACCTTTCCCATTCATCCATTTTACCCAACTTCCCATCCCCCTCCCCTCTGGCAATCATCAGTTTGTTCATTGTAGTTCTGATTGTTTTTTGTTTATTCATTTTTTCAGATTCCATTTATGTGTAGAATCATGGTATTTGTCTTTCTCAGTCTGACTTATTTCATTTAGCATAGTACCCTTTAGGTCCATCCATGTTGTCTCAAATGGCATGATCTCATCCTTTTTATGGCTGTGTAATATTCCATTGTATATATACACCACATTTTACTTATTTGTTCGTCTACTGATGGACATTTAGGTTGTTTTCGTGTCTTGGCTATCGTAAGTCATGCTGAAATAAACCTGGGGGTGCATATATCTTCTGGAATTAGTGTTTTCATTTTCCTTGGGTAAATGCCCAAAAGTGGAATTATGGGAATGTATGGTAATTCTATTTGTAATTTTTTAAGGAACCACCATACTGTTTCCCACAGTGGTTTTACCAATTTACATTCCTACCAACTGCACCAGGGTTCCTTTCTCTCCACATCCTTGCCAACGTTTGTTGTTTCTTGTCTTCTTGATTTTAGTAATTCTAACAGGTATGAGGTGATATCTCATTGTAGTTTTGATTTATATTTCCCTGATGATGAGTGATGTTGAGCATCTTTTCATGTGTCTGTTGGTATACCACATCTTCATCCATGCATCTATTGATGATCACTTGGGCTTCTTCCATAGTTTGGCTACTGAAACTAATGTTGCAATAAACATAGGGATTCATGTACCCCTCTTAATTAGTGTTTTTGTATTTTGGGGGTAAATACCCAGTAGTGCAAACACTGGATCAAAGTATAGCTCTATTTTTAACTTTTTGAGGAATCTCCATACTGTTTTCCACAGTGACTACACCAGTTTGCATTCCCACCAACAGTGCAAGAGGTTCCTTTCTCTCCACATCCTTGCCAATACTTGTTTCTTGTGTTTTGTGTTTCACCATTCTGACAAGTGTGAGGTGATACCTCATTGTGGTTTTGATTTGCATTTCCCTGATGATCAGTGGTATTGAGCATCTTTTCATGTGTCTGTTGGCCATTAGGCTGTCTTCTTTGGAGAAATGTCTGTTCATGTCTTCTGCCCATTTTTAATTGGATTATTTGGTTTTAGAGTGTTGAGTTGTTATCAGTTCTTTATTATTTTAGATACTAACCCTTTATTAGATATATCATTTGCAAATGATCTTCTCTCATTCCATAGGTTGCCATTTAGTTTTGTTGATTATTTCCTTTGCTGTGCAGAAGCTTTTTCTTTTGATGTAGTCCCAATAGCTTTTCTCTTTTATTTCCCTTGCCTCAGGAGACATATCTAGAAAAATGTTTCTAGAGCCAATGTCAGAGAAATTACTGCCTGTGCTCTCTTCTAGAATTTTATGGTTACAGGTCTCACATATAGGTCTTTAATCCATTTTGAATTTATTTTTGTAGATAGCCAAAGAAAGTGGTCCAGCTTTAGTCTTTTGCATGTGGCTGTCCAGTTTTCCCAACATCATTTGTTGAAGAGATTGTTTTTTGCTCCTTGTATATTCATTCCTTCTTTGTTGGAGATTAATTGATCATATAATTGTGAGTTTATTTCTGAGTTTTCTAGTCTGTTCTATTGATCTATGTGTCTATTTTAATGCTAGTACCATAATGTTTAAATCACTACAGCTTTGTAATGTAACTGGAAGTCCAGAATTGTGATTCCTCATTTTGCTTTTTATTTTTTTCAATATTGCTTTTGCTATTCGGGGTCTTTTGTGGCTCCATACAAATTTTAGGATTGTTTGTTCTAGCTCTGTGAAAAATGCTGTTGGTATTTTGATAGGGATTGAATTAAATGTGTTCAAAGGGATACATGCACCCTGATATTTATAGTGGCATTATCTACAATAGCCAAATTATGGAAACAGCACAAGTGTCCATCGACTGATGAATGGATAAAGAAGAGGTAGTATGTATGTATATATGTATGTATGTATGTATACACACACACACACACATATAAATATATAATGAAATATTATTTAGCCATAAAAAAGAATGAAATCTTGTTATTTGTAATGACATGGATGGAACTAGAGAGTATTATACTAAGTGAAATAAGTCAGAGAAAGATAAATACCATATGAATTCACAAATATGTGGAATTTAAGAAACAAAACAAATGAGTGAAGGGAAAGAGAGAGAGAGACAAACCAAGAAACAGTCTGTTAACTACAGAGAACAACGTGATGGTTACCAGAATGGAAGTCGGTGGGTGGGGGGTTAAATAGATGATGGAGATTAAGGAGGGCACTTGTGATGAGCACCGGGTGTTGTATGGAAGTGTTGAATCACTATATTGTACACCTGAAACTAATATTATACTGTATGTTAACTAACTGGAATATAAACAAAAACTTAAAAAAAAGAAACTATGCTATGTTTTTTATCCTTTCTCTTATTGATGTGACATATTACATTGATTGTTTTATCTATATTGAACCACCCTTGCATTCCCAGAGTAAATACCACTTGATCATCATAAATGATTTTTTTAACGTATTGTTGGATTTGGTTTGCTAATATTTTGCGGAGATTTTTCATCTATGTTCGTCAGAGATATTGACCTGTAGTTCTCTTTTTTTTTGTGGTGTCTTTATCTGGTGTTGGTATCAGGATAATGCTGGCCTCATAGAAAGAATTTGGAAGTTTTCCTTCCATTTCTATTTTTTGGAATAGTTTGAGAAGGATAGGTATTAGCTCTTTTTAAATGTTTGGTAGAATTTGCCTGTGAAGCTGCCTGATCCTGGACTTTTATTTTTTGGGAGTTTTTTGATTACTGATTCAATTTCATTGCTGGTAATCTGTTCAAATTTTCTATTTCTTCCTACTTTAGTTTTGGTAGGTTATATGTTACTAGGAATTTATCCATTTCGTCTGAGTTGTTCAGTTTGTTGGCATATAGGTTTTCATAATATTCTGTTACAATTGTTTGTATTTCTGTGGTGTTGGTTGTTATTTCTCCTCTTCAGTAGTGATCTTATTTGGGTCCTTTCTCTTTCTCCCTTCCTCCCCCCCTTTTGATAAGTCTGGCTAAGGGTTTATCAATTTTGTTGATCTTTTCAAAGAACCAGTTCCTGTTTTCATTGATCTGTTATTGGGTTTTTTTAGTTTCTATATCACTTATTTTTGCTCTAATATTATTCTGTCTTTCCTTTTGCTGGGTTTGGGTTTTGTTTGTTCTTTTTCTAATTCCTTTAGACATAAGGTTAGGTTGTTTATTTGAGATTTTTCTTTCCTCTTGAGGTACGCCTGTATTGCTATTAACTTCCCTCTTAGAATTGCTTTTGCTGCATCCCAAAGATTTTAGATTATTGTGTTTTCATTTTCATTTGTTTCCATGTAATTTTTATTTCTTCTTTTAGTTTGTGGTTGACCCATTCATTGTTTGGTTGCATGTTATTTAACCACCATGTATTTGTGATCTTTCCAAATTTTTCATGGTTAATTTCTAGTTTCATAGCATTGTGGTCAGAAAAGATGCGTGGTATGACCTTGATTTTCTTCAGTTTTGACACTTATCTTGTGGCCTAATATGTGATCTCTTCTGGAGAATGTTCTATGTGCACTTGAAAAGATTGTGTATTCTGCTGCTTTAGGATGTTCTGAATATATCTGTTAACTCCATTTGGTCCAGTGTGTCATTCAAAACCACTCTTTCCTTGTTTATTTTCTCTCCATCAATGTTTATAATCTCTCCATCAATGTAAGTGGCATGTTAAAGTCCCCTACTATTATTGTATCACTATCAATTATTTTCTTTATTTTGCTATTAACTGATTTATGTATTTGGGTGCTCCCATATTGGATGCATAAATATTTACAATTGTTATATCTTCTTGATGGATTGTCCTGTTTATTATTATATAGTATCCTTCTTTGTCTCTTGTTATAGTCTTTGTTTTAAAGTCTATTTTGTCCAATACAAGTATTGCTATCTGGCTTTCTTTTGACATCCATTTGCATCATGACTCTTTCTCCATCTCCACACTCTCAATCTTCAGGTGTCTTTAGGTCTGAAATAAGTCTCTTGTAGGCAGCATATAGATGGGTCTTGTTTGTTTGTTTTTTTTAATCCATTTTTTTACCCTATGTCTTTTGATTGGAGCAGTTAGTCCATTTACATTCAAAGTAATTATTGATAGATATGTTTTTATTGCCATTTTGTTATTGTTTTATGGTTGTTTCTATGATTTCCTAGATCCTTTCTTCTGCTCTCTTCCATGGTATGTTGGCTTTCTTTAGTGATATACTTGGATTCCTTTTTCTTTATTTTTTGGATATCTATTGCTAGTTTTTTACCATCTGGATTGTTTTGTTTTCTATTTCATTGGTTTTCACTTTAGTTTTTAATATTCTTTTTCTTCTGTTTACTTTGGGCTTAATCTGCTCCACTTTAGTTTTTAAGGTTTTTCACACATTTTTTCCTAATATTGCAGTATTTTGGTGTAAATTTCCCCTAAGTTCTGCTTTAATGGCATCCCAAAAATCCTGATAATGTTGTGTTTTCATTTTATTTGGGTTGAGTGTTCTATAAATGTTAATTAGATCCATGGTGACACAAGGCTCCAAAGTTCCCTGGGGATAATTTCCTTCCCAGTCAAACCTAAAAGGAGAAAGAACAGGAGAAAGATGCTTGAGAGGTTTTTATGACATCACTTCCATTCAGATTCCATTGTTTAGAACTCTGTCGTATGGCTTCACCTAATGGTATGGGAAGCTGGGACATGGTAGTCTAGCTTTTTGCCTGGGAAGAAGAGGAAAATGTATTTGGACAAACAACCAGAAATTTCTTTTCATTTTCTGGAAGAGCTTGTATAAGATAAGAAATACTTGAATCATGGGTATACAGTAGAAATTGTAAAGTTATTGGGGCCTGCTGTTTTCTTTGGGGGAAATTTTGTAACTGCTGATTCAGTTTAATGGATACATGTTCATTTAGGTTTTCTATTACTTCTTGAGTCACTTTTTAGGTACATATAATTTTGTATAAGTTTTAAAATGTATTAGCATAAATCTGTTCAAAGTATTTTCTTATTTTAAACTGCTGTAATTGTAATTATGTTCTTTCTTCATTTTAAATATTGCTTACTTGTACCTTTTTTTACTTGGTTGTTAATCTAACTAGAGATTTGTCGATCTTATTAGTCTTTACCAAAAATCTTAATTTGTATCCCATTAATTTCTGTTCATTATTTCTTTTCTCTACATTATTTGGGCTTATTTTGCTGGTTTTTTTCAACTTGCAATTTGCATGATAAGCTCATTATTTTTCAACTTTCTTTTCTTTTTCTTTTTTTTTTAAGATTATTTATTTATTTATTTGACAGAGAGAGACACAGCGAGAGAGGGAACACAAGCAGGGGGAGTGGGAGAGGGAGAAGCAAGCTTCCTGCTGAGCAGGGAGCCCAATGCGGGGCTCCATCCCAGGACCTTGGGATCATGACCTGAGCCGAAGGCAGACGCTTAATGACTGAGCCACCCAGGCGCCCCTCAGCTTTCTTTTCTAGTATATGCATTTAGGGCCATACATTTCCCTTGAATTTGGCTCCAGCTTTGTTGCTACAAGTCTTTGTACATATCATTATTCATCACATCTATGTATTTTTAAACTTCCACTGATTTCTTCTTTAATGTGTGAGTTATTTACAGTGTGATTTTAAATTTCACAAGTATGGGAGCTTTTCTTAGGGTATATATTAGGTTATTAATTTCAAAATTTTCAGAGAATGTAGTATGTGTAAAATGATTCTGTAAAACTTGTTGAGTCTTTCTTGTTTTATGGCCTGGTATATGCATGTTAAGTTTGAGATGTCTTCCTGTTTTTTTTATGTTATTAATTCCTTGCAACATTATCTCATTTATTTCTAATTCTAATTGTGTAAGATAGATAGTATGACTCCCATTTTTCAAATAAGAACATTAAAGTCCAGCTAGCACAATAAGTAACTTTTCTATATTCGCAGACAGATCTAGTTAGTCTTATAACCACTTGGAACAAACACTAACTAAAAAAGTATGGTCAACTTTTTATACTGGTTGCATATGGGCCTTGCTTATATCTCATTATAGATTTTTAAACCTTTAGGGCAAGGAGTCATTCTTACTTAAATGGCTTTTTATCCCTCACTTGATATCTGAAACAGTGTTCTACACATATTTGGTGTTCAAAAGATTTTTGTTGATTGGGTACCTGGGTGGCTCATTCAGTTAAGTGACCAGCTCTTGGTTTTGGCTTGGGTCATGATCTCAGGGTTGTGAGATCAAGGCTCATAAGGGACTCCACACTCAGCACAGAGTCGTCTTAAGATTCTTTCCCTTCCCTATCCTTCCCCCTCTGTTCCTCCCCCGCTTGCTCACTCTCTCTCAAATAAATACATAAAATCTTAAAAAAAAAAAAAAGGATTTTTGTTGAATTGGAGTAAACCTGAGACTGAAATCTGGCAAAATTCTAAAAGAAATAATAAACAGGTAATCTGTGAATACTCAAAAAATAAAACAGGACTTGTAGTTCTGGAATTATTGCAAAAAATAATCTGAAAACACTCTGATACAAGTACCTAATAATTCTGGGAAAAGTTATAGATATAGGTGTATATAGATAACATCTATATCTATCTATATCCTTCAAATACCTCTATATATCTGTCTAAATCTAGACAGATATGTTAAAGGACAGATATATACATACATACATTGATAACTATATAAAGATATATCCTTTATATCAATATAAAGAATAGCTATAGATATATATGTTAAAGGATAGATGGGCTAACAAAGAGGGACCTACAAAGGCAATAAAGGTATAGATACATAAATGGAAGGAAAACTAAGTGAATTTATTTTACTGATGCCAAGGCAAAAGAGAGAGTGGCCAATAGTGACCCTTTGATTTTTGTGTTAATGAAGTTATTAATGGCCTTGGAAATAGATGTGAAGAAGTAGGAATTCTCATTTAGACTGCAAATGGTACCAAAAAAAAAAGAAAAAAAGGATCAATTGTAAGCTGGGGGGTGCTGCCAAGAGAGAGTTTTATTTATTTTAAGATTTAAGACAATGTTCTTGGGGTGCCTGGGTAAGCTGGCTACCTTCAGCTAAGGTCATGATCTCAGAGTCCTGGGATCGAACCCTGCATTGGGCTCTCTGCTCAGTGGGGAGCCTGCTTCTCCCTCTGCCTGTGTCCCCTACTTGTGCTTCTTTCTCATTCACTCTATCAAATAAATAAATAAAGTCTTTTAAAAAAAGGACTTAATGTTCTTGCCTAACTATCTCTTACTCAGTCTGTAAGATTCAGCTCAGGTGTTATCTCTAGGACTGTACCTGTACTTGATCAAACTCCTGTTGTCTTAGCACTATCAAAAGGTCTTTATCATAGCACTTAGAATATTTTAATGAACATATCCATTTAAATATCTTGTCTCCTGCAGATTATAAACTCTGTGATCATGTGTTATTTATCTTTCAATCACCAATTCTTGACAGAGGTTTGGCAATAGAAAATTCTCAGGCCATGTTTAAACTACGGAGCTTTTAAAAATTTACCCTTTTTATAAATCTACCTGTGACCACATTTTGTACTTATTTCTTCCTTTATAACACCTATATACTTTTTAATTGCATTTATTCCTTTTCACATGTATGACCTTCTTACATATATATTTATATTATTACATACTTATAAACAACATAGTTATATTATTCATTTTTGTAATACTAGCATTTAGCATAGTGCCTATCATTCATTTATTGAATATTCAGTCATTTCTCGAGTAACCAGTCGTTATTCTAAATTCCAAGAATACCATAATGAAAAAGATTTATCTTTTGGTAGAGGAAGACAGAATAGACAATAAACAAGTAAAGAAAATTATTTACAATAGTAATTATTAAAGACAAAGAAACAAAGTGAAATGATAGAGTAACTGCTGAAAGTGAGGAGTCATTACTTTATTTATTTATTATTTACTTATTTATTTTTAGAGAGAGAGGTGCACGCGATGAGCGGGGGTGGGGGCAAAGGGAGAGGGAAAGAGAGAATCCTCAAGTAGACTCTCCGCTGAGCGCAGAGCCCAATGCAGGGCTCAATCCCGGGACCCTGAGATCATGACTAGAGCCGAAATCAAGGGCCTGCTGCTCAAAACCAACTGAGCCACCCAGGCACCCCAGTAGAGTCATTACTTTAGACAGGATACTTAAGAGCAGAATCAAGAAAGTAAAAATACTACCTTTGTATATATATTGATTAAAACTTTAAAGTGAGAAGGGGATCTTAATGATTTACAGAGTCCAGCCTTTTCATTTTACAGATTGATTTAGAGAGATTGTGTGACTTGTTGAAGGTATTAACAAATATGTAATTTGTCTTTCTCTTGGTAAAGTGGTTTGGAAACTTTCAGGTTCTTTATACCTGATTGGGATTTCCCTGAGATGTAAATGACCTGTTTAAACCAGGGACTATGATGGTGTACTAATCACACCTATTTTCTTGCTTAATGGAAATTTGAAAAAAAAAGAAAAGATAGAGGAGGGCAGGGATCTTCAGGGGAGACAGTTAAGTGTGCTATAATCACAGTGATAACAATAATGTTCTATAAGGAGACTTGTAGTATCGAAGTAAAGGTGTCAGGAATTATGTAAGAAGCTTCAAAGATTTTTTTTCTGAATTTTCTAGATACTCATGGTAGATAATACACACACACGCGAAGTCTAGAGTAGAAAATTGTAACTACAAGCCCTTACGCCAGGGATAACCATTGTTGATTATTTTCCTTATACAAATGTTTCTCCTCTTTCTTTATTTTTCTCTCTCTCTCTCTTTCTTTCTTTCTTTGTCTTTCTTTTTCACAAAATTGAAATTATATTATTTTTATATATTTTTTTAATATTTGAGAAAACCAGAAAAGTGAAAAGAAAAAGGAAAAGGTCAAAGGATAACAAACACCCATGTAATCTACTAAATACATGTTTTTTGATCATATAAGCTTCAGATCTTTAATTTTTTAAAGAAATAAAACATTACAGATAAAGTCTGAGTTTACGTTCCATCTTTAGTCCCATTCCCCTCATTCCCTCTCCAGACACAACAAATTTAATGTATTTTAATACTTCTATTTCATTAATTTTTTTAGAAATAGTATTATTTTGTGTTTTCTTTTAATGTGCATACATGCAATCAATACATAATTGGAATAATTGAACATGAATTTATGGGAGTTGCTTTTTGCACTGAACGTTATATTTTTCAGTTCTATTCATGCTGATATGTATATATCTAGTTTATTCATAAGTCTTAAGTGTTAACCTTGATGAATTTTCATTGAACACACCTATGTGACCAGCTCCCAGCTCAAGAAACAGAACATTACCAGCATTCCTGAACTCCCCAGATACCTGTGTTTGAATTTTATGTCGGCCTTCTTTTGCCCAACATTATTTATGAAATTTATCTATTTTGTTGTGCATAGTTATAGTCTATTCTTTCCCATTTATAGAATATTTTGTTTTCTTAAATCAATTCAGTTTTTGAAATTTATCCATTCAACTGTTGATGGGCATTTGTGCAGTTTCTAATTTGTGGCTGTCTCAAATAGTGATGCTATAAACGTAGTACATATTTTTCTGAATGTATATGTATATGTTTCATTTTGGTATATGTCTAAAAATTGTTGGGTCATGGGTATGCCTATGTTCAGCTTTAATAATAGAGCCAAACAATTTTCCAAAGTATTGTACAAAACTACAATCGCACCAATAGTGAATGAGAATTCAGGTTACTCTGCCTCCTTGGCAACAATTGACATTTTCTGTCATTTTCATTTTAGGCATCATATAGAGTAGTTGTTATTACCTCATTGTGGTTTAATTAGTACTTCCCTGATTGTTAATGAAGTTTTCATATGTGTATTGGCCATTTAGATATTCTTTTTTATGATATCCTTAAATATTTAGCATCCTTAATTATTTTTTTCTAACAAATCTAAAGATATTAAGGGTCTCTATTCTCCACCCGATCTAGGTAAGGAAGGACCTTAGCAACTTTTAGATAACTATTGTTCCCTCACTTAGTGGTTGTGTGCCTTCAAGCAAGTTTCTTAACTTTATTTTGCCTCAATTGTTTCTGCATCTAGAAAATGAGGAAATAATAGTACTTAACTCAGAGTTGTGAGAATTAAATGAGTTTAAATATATAATACACTGAACAGTGCCTGGCATGTAGTATTTACTATATGAATATCAGTTATTATCGTTGTTGTTGTTATTGGCAAAATGATAGACCATATATATCATATATATATATCAAGGGGACAGAATAGAGATTTCAGAAGGAGACTGACACAAATATAGCTACTTGATTTTTGACAAGGGTACAAAAGCAACTCAGTGAAGAAAGGATAGTCTTTTCAACAAATGGTGTTGGAGGCACTAGATATACATATCCAAAGGGGGGAAAAAGGAACTTGACCCATGCCTTACACCTTACGTAAAAATTAATTCAAAATGAATCATAAATTAAATGTAAAACATAAAACTATAAATCCTTTATAGGAAAACATAGGAGAAAATCTCTGTGGCCTGGGTTAGGCAAAGAGTTCTCAGATAGGACCATAACACAATCCATTCAAGGAAAAACTTAATAAATTAGACACCACCAAAATTTAAAAGTTTTGCTCTGTGAAAGACACTCTTAAGAGAATTGAAAAGACAAGCCATAGACTTGGAGAAAATATTTCCAAATCATGTATCTGACCAAGGACTTGAGGAATTCTAAAAAATCAGCAAAGATGTAAACAAATACTTCACTGAACAAGACATATGGATGGCAAATAAGCACATGCAAAGATGCTCAACATCATTATTCATTAAGGAAATGCAAATTAAAACCACAGTGAGATACCACTGTACATCTGTACATCTATTAGAATGTACATCTGTACATCTATTAGAATGACTGAAATAAAGCTAACGATATCAAGTGGTGGCAATGATGCAGAGCAAGTGGAACTATCATATAATGCTGGTGGGAAATAGATGATACAGACACTTTGGAAAGCAATGTGGCAGTTTCTTACACATTTAAATATATATTTACTACATGACACTACTGAACTAAAAACTTATGTTCAAACACCTTAATGCAGGTGTATAGTAGCTTTAATCTAACAACCCCAAACTGGAAACAAATGTCTCTCAGCTGGGGAATAAACAAACTGTGGTACATCTGTAAAATGGAATGTTACTCAGCAATAAAAAGAAACAAACTATTAATACATGCAACACAATGTAGGTGAATGTCACATGCATTATGCTAAGTGAAAAAGGCCAGACTCAAAAGGCCACGTGCTGTATGATTCCATTTATATGAAATTCACATAAGGCAAAAGTATAAGGATGGAGAATAGGGATGGAAAATAAACAATGGTTGCCAGCAATTAAAGTGCTTGACCACTAAGAGGCAGTATGAGGAAATTTGGGGAGGTGATGGAAGTCTCACGTAACTTGGTTATGGTGCTGTGACAGATATTTTTTGTATTTGTCAAAACTTACAGAACTGCACACACACACAAATGAATTTTACTATATAAATTAAAAACTTTTTAAAATCCTTCTTAGGTTATTTCCCTGAATATTGCTTTTCCACTACTCTTATTTTTTCTTTTAGGAACCCTGTTACTTTTATATTATATATTCTTAATCTTTTCCAATCTCATATTTCCTTATATTTTTCATTTCTTTATGTAATTAGGTGAGTTTCTCAGTGTTATATTTCATCTCATTCATTGTGTTCAAAGAAGAATTTATCTTAAAATTTTTGAATTTTTCATTTTCTAAGATTCCTTCTTGGTCTTCTATTAGTGGTTCAGGACCCCCTTCCCTCAGAGATTTTGTTCATGTAGTCATTCACAGTGCCAAAGGATGATTTGGTCTAGGTCTTGTCTCGGTGATTTTCTCTGCTTCTTCTAGCTAATTCTTGCTTCCAGATCTCAGTGCTTCATATGCCTGTGGTTTTAGGCTCTACTTATTTTTCTGTGTTGCTCTTATTTCTTTGTCCCTAGAAATCTTTATCTTTTTTTCCCCAAAGTTTTATTTATTTAAATAATCTCTACACACTGTGTAGGGCTCGAACTCATGACCCCAACATCAAGAGTCACATGCTCTTCTGACTGAGCTGGCCAGGTGCCCCTAGAAATCTTTATCTTATATTTGAGTATGATCATGTCTTTTTAATTTTTTAAAAATATGCATTTTACCAATCTTGCTTTTATCAATGAATACTGTCTGATATTTTGTTATACCACTCTGCCAGTGATTCTCAGCTGGGGCAGTTTTGCCCCCCAGAATACATTTGCCTGGAGACATCTTTGGTACAATGCATAGAACAATCCCTACAACAAATTATCTGATCCAAAAGATCAATAGTATTGATGTTGAGAAATCCTGCACTAAATAATTAAAGAATATGATATTTTTTATATGTAACATCATCATAACTTATTTAATTGCCCTCCTAAGTTGTTTTACTTAGAAGTTTTTTTTTTTGTATTGTAAGTATCACTTTGATAAATAGCCTTCTATATTTTTTTGGTACCATTAATTAATTCCCAAATGTAGACATTTTCTGAACGCAAACAAAACGAAGATTTGAGAGGCATCATCTTGGAAGCTGGAAATTACTTAGGAAACAACAAAAATATGGGAACTACAAAGTCTTTATCATGTCATATTTTTAGTGGAACTTATAATATGTTCACACATAAAGATCTTCCATTAGTTTTATTTTTTTAAGATTTTATTTAAATTCCGGTTAATTAACATACAGTATAATATTAACTTCAGGTGTACAATTTAGTGATTCAACATTTCTATGCAACACCTGGCACTCATCACAAGTGCATCCTTAGTCCCCATCACCTTTTTAACCCATCCCCTCTGGTGATCATCAGTTTGTTCTCTATAGTTTTATACTTTTAAATCCTTTTTTTCCAGGTAATATGCAGTTGACCTTTGAACAACATGGGTTTGAACTGTGAGGGTCCACTTATATGTGGATGATTTTCCATATAGTATAGGACTATTAATGTATTTTCTCCTCCCTATAATTTTCTTAATAACATTTTCTTTTCTCTAGCTTATTTATTGTAAGACTACAGTATATAATACATAGAACATACAAAATATGTGTTAATCAACTGTTTATGTTATTGGTAAGGCTTCCAGTCTGCAGTAGGCTGTTGTTTATACATGTATATACATAAGTAGTTAAGTTTTCAGAGAGTCAAAAGTTATATGTGGATTTGTGAGTGTGCACAGAGTTGGTGCCCCTAATCCTCACATTGTTTAAGGGTCAGCTGTACTCTTAAATTGTTTTAAGGCCCTTTATGTTCTATACAGCTTTTTGTGAAAGCTTCCTACAGCTTGCTTTATGGTTAGGTATCAGATTTCAGAATCTTAAGGAATACTTGACCAACCTGACTATAAATACCTCGTGCATTCTATATTCTTAATTCTTTTCAATACATACCAGTATTAAGATGATTTATAGAAGGAATAAGATAATAGAAAAAAACAGAGGACTGGCTTTAATCTGCTGCCTAATCTCAGTTCAGGTCTCTCTCTTACCTAGACCTCAATTTTATCACCTGTAAAATGAAGGAGTTATACCACATAATTCCTATAGGCTTTTCCAATTTTAAACCTGTGATATGCTATTATTTTATATTGCTTTTATTTAGGTTTTGGCCATGATCTGTTATTGTTCCTGGGATAAATAGAGATAAAACAAAGATTTCTAAAACATTTTAAAGTTTCTCATGTTTGTTATTTATTACCCTCCATCTGCCTTCTTGTAGTGATTGATAATACAAATTTTAAAATGCAAAGTGTCTTATGTTGGAGGACTGCAAAGAATGATACTGGAAAAATAACAAAAATTTACAGCTAGACTGGGAAAGGAGAAAGCTAGATAAGAAAAAAGAAGGTGACAGCTGTACAAAAACAAACAAAACCTAGGTATCAAATTGAGGCAGGGTCAGAGAAATGTACCCTGGACCCTAATCACCATGAGGCCTTGTGTTGAAATTTGTTAGAATTGCACAGGACCCTAGAATTCAGGTTTCCCAACTTCCCGGTTAATGTTTTAACACTACAGTATGTCATATCATACATATTATTATGTCATTTAATTTTACCTAGAGAATGAAGATACATGCATGAAATAATCTTTTATAATTTATTTGTATAGGTTTTTTTAACCACTTAACTTATTTTCTGGCTGCTGGTGCTGTTACTTTGGGAATTGGTTTCTTTGCTTTGGCATCAGCTTTGTGGTTCCTGATTTGCAAACGAAGGTAAGGTTTATTAGAATGCTTAACTTTTTTTCCTCTTAAAAACTCAATGAAAGACTTTTTCAAATGGTATTAAATAAGTATAATAGCACTGATTCTGTAATTTGAGGTTTGGTTATAGACACTTTGATTGGGGAGGGAAAGCTTTACATGTTTAAAATAGCCCAGAAAGACAAGTCCTAGTAGTATAATAGTCTGAGTGCTGTAATAGCAATCTTCATGCATTAAAATTTTAAGGAATAATGAGACATATTTTATTTTCTAGAAGATGTGTGTTCAAATTATAAGGCTAGAAATTTAAAAAAATTTTGATTTCTAATTTAGAGGTTAAAAACATTACTGAGACAAAAAGACTCTTTCTTTAGGAGATATTTAAGAGAAGAGCTGACAGAATGCTTTGGTATAGTCTAAATGTAGTCTTTTGCCAGAGACAGAAAACCCTAAAATCTGGTGGTTTTGATTATTTTGTTCAGTATTTGCTTTGTCTGATGTTTAAAAATGTAAATTGTAATACGCTCTTACACACACTCTTCCAGTATTCCCTATCTCAGCAAATGAATGCATACTATCTATTCATTTGCACAAGTCAGAAAACTGGAAATTATTCACTTATTCATTCTTTTAACAAATATTTATTGGTGCCTGCCATTGTTCTAGGTACCAAGGATACAACTGTGAACAAGTTGACAGTTTCTGTTCCATAGACTAGCAGTGCTACTGGGAGGAGACAGATAATGAAAAATAAAATGGTCAGGGAATGTCTCTTCAAGTGGGCAGTATTTAATCTGAGATCAGAGTTAAAAGAAGGAGCCAACCATGTGAAGACTTTTGTCAAAGAGCTCTCTAGGCTGAAGGGTTAGGAAGTACAAAGACCCCATATGGGAATGTTCTTGGTATTGTTCAATAAAGGGAAAGAAGGCTAGTGTATAGACTGTAGTGAGTGAGGGAAATAATGATGAGACTGAAGATGTAGATGGGGGCTAGATCACATAGGATGTTGTAGGCCAAAATATGGAGTTTGGATTTTATTATTTATGCCATCATAAGGTTTTAAGCCAGAGAATGACATTATCAGCATAATAATGGCTAACATTGAGGGCTTACTACATGGTAGGCACTGTTGTGCTTTATACGTGATCTCATTTAACCACCCCATGAGGTAGCAGTAATATTATCTCTCTTTTAAGGACACTATAATGTCACCTACAGATGATTTACATTTTTATAAAACTTTTTAAAATTTGAGATATAATTCACATACAATATAATACATAGATTTTAAACATATGATGATGAATTTCAGCAAATATATTCCCATGTAATCACAACCACAGTCAAGATATATAACTTTCCATCACCCTGGAAAGTTCCCTTATGTTCCTTTCCAGGCATCACTCCCCACCTCCCACTCAGAGGCAGTCATTATTCTGATTTTTATTACCAGAGGTTAATTTTGTCTAGTCTTGAGTTACATGTAAATGGAATCATATGGACTTTTTTATGTTTGCTTTTTTGACTTAACATAATATTTTTGAGATTCATTCATGTCATTGTATTTATCTGTATTTCATTCTTTTTATTGATGATTTTTATTAATTGTATAAATATACCTCACTTTATTCTTAATGGACAGTTGGGTCATTTCCAGTTTTTAGTTCTTAGGAGTAAGGCTGCTATGAACGTTCTTGTATAAATCTTTTTGTACATGTGCTTTCACTTCTCTTGGGTAAATGCCTAAGAGTAGAATTACTGGATCATATGTGATTAACTTTGTAGCAAACTGCTGAACAGTTTTCCAAAGTGGGTACATACTCCTACCAGCAATATATGAGAGTTTTAATTCATTTTTTTTAAAAAGATTTTTCTTCTCTGTGAAGCCTGAATTTTAATTGAGCAAGGGTGAAAGCAGAGAATGTTAGGAGGCTATTGCATAGTCCAGGTCAGAGATGATAATGTCTTAGATTAATATGGAAGTAGAGGAGATAAAAAGAAGAGGTTGGATTTGGGGTGTGTTTTGCAGGTAAAGTTAGCAGGGCTTGTTTGATGGATTAGATAAGGTAAGGGAAGATAAATGAAATGGGAGAATTAATGCTAACACCTACGTTTTTACCATGAGCAACTGAGTAGTTGATCATGCCATTTACTGAGATGAGAATATGATTAGAGAGGGGAGCAAGTTGAGGGAATAGTGATAAACTAGGAGTTGCAATTTGGAAAGTCTTTTGGACATCCATTAGAAATGTCCCATACTCAGATATACATGTAGGACTTTCAGAAGAGAGTTTAAGGCTGAAGATTTAGGATATCAATGTATAGAGGGTATCTGAGGTCATAGAACTGGGTGAGACTAACCAGGGAGTGATTGTTGGAAGAAAAGAACCTAGGACTGTGCCCTTCAGCCCACCAACATTTAGAAATCTAGCAAAAGAATAGGAAGAATCAATATCTGAGAAGGAAAAACAGAAAGGTACACTGTCAAGGAAGTCAAAATTAGAAAATTTTCAGGGGGTGCTGGGAAGATGGCAGAGTAGGGGACCCTAAGCTCACCCTGTCCCATGTTTACAACTGGATATCATTCACATCCAAGTCAATAAACCGGAGAGTGATCCGAAGACTGGCAGAACAAACTCCACAACTAAATGTAGAGAAGAAGCTGCATGGGAGAGGTTAGGAAGAGCAGAAACTGTGGTCAGGAGCTCCCCACAGGAGGGAAAGAGCTGCAGTTGTGGAGAGGGGAAAACACCAGGAAGCCCACACAGAGAAAATGAATCCCCATAACCTCTGGCCTTGAAAACCAAAGGGGCTGAATTCTGTGAGTCTGTATAACCAGTAGAACTTGGAACCTGGAGTTTTAAAATTCAGAGGTAGTGATAGCCCACAAAGAGTGCCCACCCTTAAAGAGACAAGAGCCCAAGGAAAGGCAACATAGAAATGACAGCTTGCAGAATGGAGGGAGATCTGTTTATACTGATTTCAGAGAGTGTTGGAGGATTTCTATGGGAACAAAGGAGCTGGCAGGTGCCATTTTCCTCTCCTGGCACTGCATAGGCACTTGCTACCTAACCTATTGGTACTGCGCTCTGCCCACAAGTTCTGAGAACTCACCAACTCCAAGCCTGCTGGTCTCGGCTCCAGGCTCACTGCAATTTTTGTTAATGCTGTGCATGCTGCACCTACCCACTGCCTCTACATGCTGTGCCCCCATGCCATCACACTTTGGGGGATCCAGCCTAGAACTAGTGGGTCAATGCAAATTTAACTAACACTGCATGTGCCCTGCCCAACCACCAAGTGCCCCTGGTGGCCACCACCACCATCCTCATGTGCCGTACCCCCAACAGCCATTTGGCCATTGGAGGTCCGGCCTAGGACTAGGGGTTCAGTGCAAATTGTGCTAACATCAAAATTTGCCCCCAAGCCCTTCTGCTGTCACACCCCCTCAAAGCCGGCCTACCTGGATCTCACTAATATCGTAGAGAGCAAGCACAGCCCACAACAGGCAAAGAGCCAGTGCAGATGTCTAGACGAAAATGAAAAGTGACTCAGACACCATAGCAGGACGCAAAAAACACATAGGAGACTCCTCTGAAGAACCAGGTTCTGGTGAATAGGGGACACTGCACTGCAGGGCACTACAGGACCTCTTCTTCATAAAGCCACTACTTTAAAGAACAGAACACACAATTGACTTTTGTAACACACAGAAACAGACACAGGTAGACAAATGAGGAGACAGAGTTGCAAATGAAAGAACAAGACAAAATCACAGCAAGATATCTTTTTTGTTTGTTTGTTTTTAAATTTTATTATGCTATGTTAATCACCATACATTACATCATTAGTTTTTGATGTAGTGTTCCATCAGCAGGATATCCAAGAGAAAGAAAAATAATATGCCTGATACGGAATTTAAAGTAATGATCACAAAGATACTCACTGGACTTCAGGAAAGGGTGGAGGACATCAGTAAGAACCTTGACAAAAAGATAAAAAATAATATATCAAAGATGAAGAATGCAATAAATGAAATTAAAAATACAATAGATGCAATAAGTAGTAGGCTACAGGAAGCAGAGGAATGTATCAGTGACCTGGAGGAGAGAATAATGGAAAGCAATCAAGCTGAACAACGAGAAACAAATAAAATACTACATAATGAGAATAGACTTACAGAACTCAGTGGCTCCTTCAAGCATAATAACATTCATATTAGAGGGATCCCAGAAGGAAAAGAGAGAGAAGGGGAGGCAGAAAATGTATTTGCAGAAATAATAGCTAAAAACTTCCCAAACCTGGGGAGGGAAACAGAGATCCAGATACAGGAGGCACAGAGATCCCCCAACAAATTAAACCCAAGAAGGTCCACACCAAGACATTTAGTAATTAAAGTGGCAAAAAATAGTGATAAAGAATTTTAAAGGTAGCAAGAGAAGACAGCTACATACAAAGGAAACTCCAAAAATCTATCAGCTGATTTTTTAGCAGAAACTTTGTGAGCCAAAAGAGGGTGGCATAATGTATTCCAAGTGATGAAAGGGAAAATTCTGCAGCCAAGAATACTTTACCCAGCAAGGCTATCATTCAGAATATAAGAAGAGATAAAGAGTTTCCCAAACAAAAGTTAAAAGAATTCATGGCCACTAAACCAGCCCTATAAGAAATGTTAAGGGGGACTCTGAGTGGAAAACAAAAACCATTAAGTAAGAATAAGAAAAATAAGAATCACAAAATAAAAGGATGTAAAAAATCATATCAAATATCTGAAATGTAGAGGGGAGAAGAGTAAAAAATGAGTTTAAAAATAAGCGACTGTCAGCTTAATATAGTCTGCTAAGTGCAAAAGATGTTATGTATAAACCAAATGGTAACTACAAATCAAAAAACATAATAGATATACAAAAAGTAAACAGTAAGGAACCCAAATATGTCCCTAACCCCCCCCCAGCAAACCGTGAAGGAGAGAAAGCAAAGAAAGGATCAGAGAAAAACTGCAAAAACAACCACAAAGCAAGTAACAAAATGGCAATCAATACATATCTATCAATAATTACTTTGAATGTAAATGGACTAACTGCTCCAATCAAAAGACATAGAGTGAAAGAGTGTATATAAAAATCAAGACCCAACTATAGGCTTCTTACAAGAGATTCACTACAGACCTAAAGACACTTGCAGATTGGAAGTGCAGAGATGGAGAAACATTCATCATGCAAATGGATGTCAAAAGAAAGCCAGAGTAGCAATACTTATATTGGACAAAATAGACTCTAAAATAAAGTCTGTAAAGAGAAACAAAGAAGGACACTATATAATAATAAATAGAACAACCCAACAAGAAGATATAGCAATTGTAAATATTATTTATGCACCCAACATGGAAGTACCCAAATACATAAAACAGATAATAACAAACATAAAGGAAATATTCAGTAGTAATACAATAATAGTAGGGGACTTTAACTTCCATTTACATCAATGGACAGATCATCCAAACAGAAAATGAATAATGAAACAGTGACTTTGAATGATACACTGGACCAGATGGATTTAATGGATATGTTCAAAACATTCCAACCTAAAGCAGCAGAATACACATTCTTTTCAAGTGCACATGCAACATTCTCCAGAAGAGATCACGTGTTAAGACACAAAACAAGCCTCAACAAATTCAAAAAGATCAAAGTCGTACCATGCATCTTTTCTGACCACAATGCTTTGAAATTAGAAATCAACCACAAGAAAAAATCTGGAAAGACCACAAATACATGGAGATTAAATAATATGCTACTAAACAATGAATGGGTCAACCACGAAGTAAAAGAAAAAATTAAAAAGTACATGGAGAAAAGATGGTGGAGGAGTAGGGGACCCTATTCCAACCAGTCCCTGGAATTGAGTTAGATATTTACCAGACCACTCTGAACAGCCATAAAATCAGCCTGAGATGTAAGAAGATAGATCTGGATCTCTACAAACAGAATATTGCAGGCCATTGGTTTCGAGGTATGAAGCAGGGAGCCGTGGTTCTGTGGGCAGATATCAGAGGATAAATGGCAGGGGGAGGGAGCTGAGCTGTCGGGATCCTACACCACCGGTGAACAAGAGCCTCCCGTGCTGGGATGGGGCACAGACTCACAGACCGGTAGTGACGGGGAAAGGACTTTAGGGTAGCTCCTTGGAAGGAAACCCGGAGCCAGGGGGCCGCGTGTGCGAACTGGGGGGCGGCTGGCAGTTTTAGAAGCACAAAGGGCAGAGGCGTGCCCCAACCTGGAGGCGAGGACTGGGAGCGCTGCTGAGGAGCGCACAACCCAGGATGCTGCAGTTTATAGCAGCACAGACAGAAATGGAGCTATGTGGCCTGGAGAGTTCACTGAAGAACAGACTGCGATCTCTCTGCTCTGAGGCAGAGGGTTGGAAACGATCTCTTCTGCCCTGACTCTCGGAAGAGACACAGAAAGCCGCCAGGGAAAGCTGCCAGAGAACAAAAGCCCCCCAAAACCGGTTTTCACTGAGCCCATCCCCTGCCACAGGGGTCAGGGCAACTCTGCCCAAACAGGGTTGCCTGAGTAACAGCGAGGCAGGCCCCTCCCCGAGAAGACAGGCTGGGAAAACAAGAGGCCAGCAACCCTAAGGTCCCTATAAAACAGGTGCATCTTGCTTGGATTGTGGTCAATAATTTGGACTCTATACATTCCTTCAACCACCCCTCAACAGAATGACTAGGAGGAGAAACCCCCAAAATAGGAAAAACTCAGAGACTATGACTTAGGCCACAGATCTACAAATGGATTCAGATATAACCAAGATGTCGGAGATGGAATTCAGGGTAGCAATTGTGAAGGCAATAGCTAGAATGGAGAAATCAATTAATGGCAACATAGACTCTCTAAGGGCAGAAATGAAAGCTGAATTGGCAGAACTTAAAAATGCTATCAATGAGATCAAATCTAATCTAGATAATCTAACAGCTAGGGTAAGCAAGGCAGAAGAATGAATTAGTGATCTAGAAGACCAATTAATAGACAAGAAGGAAAAAGAGGAGGCCAGGGAAAAACAACTCAGAATCCATGAAAATAGAATCAGAGAAATAAGTGACACCATGAAACGTTCCAATGTCAGAATTATTGGGATCCCTGAGGGGTTGGAGAGAGAGGACTAGGGGATATATTTGAGCAAGTCGTAGCTAAGAACTTACCTAATATGGGGAATGAAACAAACATTCGTGTCCTAGAAGGAGAGAGGACCCCTCCCAAGATCAAGGAGAACAGGCCAACACCCCGGCATGTAATAGTAAAACTCGCAAATCTTAAGAACCAAGGAAACCATCTTAAGGGCAGTTGGGGGAAGAAATTCTATATGTACAGAGGGAGGAACATCAGAATAACATCAGAACTATCCACAGAGACCTGGCAAGCCAGAAGGGCCTGGCAAGACATATTCAGGGTACTAAACGAGAAGAACATGCAGCCAAGAATACTTTATCCGGCAAGGCTGTCATTTAGAATAGATGGAGAGGGGTGCCTTGGTGGCTCAGTCGTTAAGTTTCTGCCTTCAGCTCAGGTCATGATCCCGAGGTCCTGGGATTGAGCCCCGCATCAGCCTCCCTGCTCAGTGGGAAGCCTGCTTCTCCCTCTCCCACTCCCCCTGCTCGTGTTCCCTCTCTTGCTGTGTCTCTCTCTGTCAAATAAATAAATAAAATCTAAAAAAAAAAACAAAAACAAAACAGAATGGATGGAGAGATGCAGAGCTTCCAAGACCAGCAGAAACTGAAAGAATATGTGACCACTAAGCTGGCCCTGCAAGAAATATTAAGAGGGGCTCTATAAAAGGAGAAAGACCCCAAGAGTGATATAGAACAGAAATTTATAGGGACAATCTATAAAAACAAGGTCTTCACAGGCAACATGATGACAATAAATTCATATCTTTCAATAATCACTCTCAACGTGAACAGCCTAAATGCTCCCATAAAATGGCACAGGGTTGCAGGTTGGACAAAAAGACAGGACCCATCCATATGCTGTCTACAAGAGACTCATTTTGAACCTAAAGATACATCCAGACTGAAAGTGAAGGGATGGAGATCAATCTTCCATGCCAACGAACCTCAAAAGAAAGCTGGGGTGGCAGTTCTTATATCAGACAAATTAGATTTTAAACTAAAGACTGTAGTTAGAGACACAGAAGGACACTATATCATTCTTAAAGTGTCTATCCAACAAAAAGATCTAATAAGTGTAAATATCTATGCCCCCCAACATGGGAGCAGCCATCAACATAAGCCAACTGTTAACCAAAATAAAGAGTCATATTGATAACAATACGTTAATTGTAGGAGACCTCAATACTCCACTCTCAGCAAAAGACAGATCATTTAAGCAGAAAATCAACAAAGAAACAAGAGCTTTGAATGACACACTGGACCAGATGGACCTCATAGATAAATACAGAACATTCCACCCTAAAACAACAGAATACACATTCTTTTCAAGTGCACATGGAACTTTCTCCAGAATAGGCCACATACTGGGTCACAGATCAGGGCTCAACTGATACCAAAAGACTGAGATTATTCCCTGCATATTCTCAGACCATAATGCTTTAAAACTGGAACTCAATCACAAGAAAACATTTGGAAGAAATTCAAACACTGGGAAGCTAAAGACCACTCTGCTCAACAATGTTTGGGTCAACCAGAAAATCAAAGAAGAACTTAAACAATTAATGGAAACCAATAAAAATGAAAACACATCAGTCCAAAACCTATGAGATACTGCAAAGGCAGTCCTGAGGGGGAAATACATAGCCATCCAAGCCTCACTCAAAAAAATAGAAAATCCAAAATTCACCAACTAACTTTACATCTTAAGGACTAGAGAAAAAGCAACAAACAATGCCCAAGCCATGCATTAGAAGAGAAATAATTAAGATTAGAGTAGAGATCAATGAATTAGAAGCCAGAAAAACAGCAGATCAGATCAACGAAACTAGAAGGTCGTTCTTTGAAAGAATTACTAAGATCGATAAACCACTGGTGAAACTTATCCAAAAGAAAAGAGAAAAGACCCAAATTAATAAAATTATAAATGAAAGGGGAGAGATCACAACTAACACCAAGGAAATAGAAACAATTATTAGAAATTATTATCAAGAACTATATGCCAATAAATTGAGTAACCTGCATGAAATGGATGCCTTCCTGGAAACCTATAAACTCCCAAGACTGAAACAGGAAGAAATTGACAACCTGAATAGGCCAATAACCAGTAACGAGATTGAAGCAGTGATCAAAAACCTCCCAAAAAACAAGAGTCCAGGGCCTGATGGAGTCCCTGGGGAATTCTACCAAACATTCAAAGAAGAAGTAATACCTATTCTTCTGAAGCTGTTTCAAAAAATAGAAACAGAAGGAAAGCTTCCAGACTCATTCTATGAGGCCAGCGTTAGCTTAATCCCAAAACCAGGCAAAGACCCCATCAAAAAGGAGAATTTCAGACTGATATCCCTGATGAATATGGATTCCAAAATCCTCAACTAAATCCTAGCTAATAGGATCCAACAATACATTAAAAGGATCATCCACCACGACCAAGTGGGATTTATCCCCAGGATGCAAGAGTGGTTCAACATTCGCAAATCAATCAATGTGATAGAACACATTAATAAGAGAGAGAGAACCATATGGTCCTCTCAGTTGATGCAGAAAAAGCATTTGACAAAATATAGCATCCTTTCCTGATTAAAACTCTTCAGAGTATAGGGATAGAGGGAACATTCCTCAAGTTCATAAAATCCATCTATGAAAAATCCACAGCGAATATCATCCTCAATGGGGAAAAGCTGAGAGCCTTTCCCTTAAGATCAGGAACACATCAAGGATGCCCACTCTCGCCACTATTGTTCAACATAGTACTAGAAGTCCTAGCAACAGCAATCAGACAACAAAAAGAAATAAAAGGTATTAAAATTGGCAAAGAAGAAGTCAAACTCTCTCTTTTCGCAGATGACATGATACTTTATGTGGAAATCCCAAAAGACTCCACCCCCAAATTACTAGAACTCATACAGCAATTCAGTAATGTGGCAGGATACACAATCAATGCACAGAAATCAGTTGCTTTCTTATACACTAACAATGCAACTGTAGAAAGAGAAATTAGTGAAACGATTCCATTTACAATAGCACCAAAAACCATTCGATACCTCGGAATACACCTAAGCAAAGAGGTAAAGGATCTATACTCTAGGAACTACAGAACACTCATGAAAGAAATTGAAGAAGACACAAAAGGATGGAAAAACATTCCATGCTCATGGATCGGAAGAATAAACATTGTTAAAATGTCTGTGCTGCCCAGAGCAATCTATACCTTCAATGCCATCCCGATCAAAATTCCAATGACATTTTTCAAAGTGCTGGAACAAACAATCCTAAAATTTGTATGGAATCAGAAAAGACCCCGAATCGCCAAGGAAATGTTGAGAATGAAAAACAAACCTGGGGGCATCACGTTGCCCGATTTCAAGGTATATTACAAAGCAGTGATCACCAAGACAGCATGGTCCTGCACAAAAACAGACATATAGACCAATGGAACAGAATAGAGAGCCCAGATATGGACCCTCAACCCTATGGTCAAATAATCTTCGACAAAGCAGGAAAGAATATGCAATGGAAAAAAGACAGTCTTTTCAATAAATGGTGCTGGGAAAATTGGACAGCCACATGCAGAAGAATGAAACTCGACCATTCTCTAACACCATACACAAAGATAAACTCAAAATGGATGAAAGACCTCAATGTGAGACAGGAATCCATCAAAATCCTAGAGGAGAACATAGGCAGTAACCTCTTTGACACTGGCCACAGCAACTTCTTTCAACATACATCTCCAAAGGCTAGTGAAACAAAAGCAAAAATGAACTTTTGGGACTTCATCAAGATAAGAAGCTTCTGCACAGCAAAGGAAACAGTCAGCAAAACAAAGAGGCAACCCAAAGAATGGGAGAAGATATTTGCAAATGACACTACAGATAAAGGGCTGGTTCCAAGATCTATAAAGAACTTCTCAAACTCAACATTCAAAAAACAAATAATCAAGTCAAAAAATGGGCAGAAGACATTAACAGACACTTCTCCAAGGAAGACATACAAAGGGCTAAAGACACATGAAAAAATATTCATCATCATTAGCCATCAGGGAAATTCAAATCAAAACTGCATTAAGATACCACCTTACACCAGTTAGAATGGCAAAAATTGACAAGGCAAGAAACAACAGATGTTGGAGAGGTTGTGGAGAAAGGGGAACCCTCTTACACTGTTGGTAGGAGTGCAAGTTGGTACAGCTACTTTGGAAAACAGTGTGGAGGTGCCTCAAAAAATTAAAAATAGAGCTACCCTATGACCCAGCAATTGCACTACTGGGTATTTACCCCAAAGACACAGATGTAGTGAAAAGAAGGGCCATATGCACCCCAATGTTCATAGCAGCAATGTCCGCAATAGCCAAACTGTGGAAAGAGCCAAGATGCCCTTCAGCAGATGAATGGATAAAGAAGATGTGGTCCATATATACAATGGAATATTACTCAGCCATCAGAAGGGATGAATACCCAACTTTTACATCAACATGGATGGGACTGGAGGAGAGTATGCTAAGTGAAATAAGTCAAGCAGAGAAAGTCAATTATCATATGGTTTCACTTATTTGTGGAACATAAGGAAGGGCATGGAGGACATTAGGAGAAGGAAGGGAAAAATGAAGGGGGGTTATCGGAGGGAGAGATCAACCATTAGAGACTATGGACTCTGAGAAACAAACTGAGGGTTTTAGAGGGGACGGGGGTGTGCGGATGGGTTAGCCTGGTGATGGGTATTGAAGAGGGCAGGTACTGCATGGAGCACTGGGTGTTATATGAAAACAATGAATCATGGAACACTACATCAAAAACTAATAATGTATTGTATGGTGACTAACATAACATAATAAAGTAAAATTAAATTTAAAAAAAAGGGCACATGGAAACAAGCAAAAATGAAAACACAATAGTCCAGGGGCACCTGGGTGGCTCAGTCAGTTAAGCGTCTGCCTTCAGCTTAGGTCCTGATGTCTGGATCCTGGGATTGAGCCCCAGGGTTGGGTTCCCTACTCGGCAGGGAGTCTGCTTCTCCCTCTCCCTCTGCCCCTCCTCCCTGCTTTATGTGGAAAACCCAAAAACTCCACACCCAAATTACTAGATCTCATACAGCAATTCAGTCTTTCTCTTTCTCTCTCTCTCTCTCAAATAAATGAATAAATAAAATCTTAAAAAAAAAACACTGTGGTCCAAATTCTTTGGGATACAGCAAAAGCAATTATTTTTTAAATTTTTTATTTTTATTTTTTAGAGGAAGAGAGAGAGAAAGAAAGGAGGAGCAGATAGAGAGGGAGAAAGGGACTCTTAAGCAGGCTCCACCCCCAGCACAGAGCCTGACAGAGGGCTCAATCTCATGACCTTGAGATCATGACCTGAGCTGAAACCAAGAGTTAGATACTTAACAGACTGAGCCACCTGGCCACCCCCCAGCAAAAGCAATTCTAGAGGGAAGTTTACAGCAATACAGGCCTACCTCATGAGACAAGAAAAACCTCAAACAACCTAAAGGAACAGAACAACAAACAAAACCTAAAACCAGCAGAAGAAAGGAAATAATAATAAAGATTGGAGCAGAAATAAATGATATAGAAACTTAAAAAAAAACCAAATCAATGAAACCAGGAGCTGGTTCTTTGAAAAGATCAACAAAATTGATAAACCTCTAGGCAGACTCTTCCAGAAAGGGGAGGGGGGATTCAAATGAACAAAATCACCAATGAAAAAATGAAAGAGAAGAAATAACAACTAACATCCCAGAATACAAATAATTTTAAGAGATTATGAAAAACTATATGCCAACAAATTAAGACAACCTAGAAGAAATGGATAAATTCAGAGAAATATAACCTACCAAAACTGAAACAGGAAGAAACAGAAAATTTGAATAGATCTATTACCAGCGAGGTGATTGAATCTGTAATCAAAAAACACCAAACAAACAATAATCCAGGGCCGGACGCCTTCACGGGTGAATGCTACCAAACATTTAAAGAAGAGTTAATACCTATTCTACTCAAAGTATTCTAAAAAATAGAAGAAGGAAAACTTTCAAATTCATTCTATGGGGCCAGCATTATCCTGATATCAAAACCAGATAAATATACCACAAAAAGGAGAACTATAGGCCAATATCTCTGATGAACATAGATGCAAAAATCTCAACAAAATACTAGCAAATAGAATTCACCAATACATTAAAAAAGTCATTCACCATGACCAAGTGGGATTTATTCCTGGGATACAAGGGTGGTTCAATATTCACAAAATAATCAGTGTGATACTTCTCATCAATAAAAGAAAGTAAAAACTTTGATCATCTCAATAGATGCAGAAAAAGCATTTGACAAAGTACAACATCCATTCATGATAAAAACCCTTAAAAAAGTAGGTTTAGCGGGAACATACCTCAACATAATAAAGCCAGACATGAAAAATCCACAGCTGTTATCATTCTCAATGGGGAAAAACAGAGCTCTCCTCCTAAGGTCAGGAACAAGACAAGGATGTCCACTCTTACCACTTTTATTCAACATAGTACCAGAAGTCCTAGCCAAAGCAATTAGACAACAAAAAGAAATAAAAGACATATAAATTGGTAAGGAAGAAGTAAAACTCTCATTATTTGCAGATGATGACACTATATATAGAAAACCCTAAAAACTCTACCAAAAAACTACTAGAACTGATAAATGAATTTAGTAAAGTCACAGGATACAAAATCAATATGTAGAAATCTGTTGCATTTTAATACACTAATAATGAAGCAGCAGAAAGAGAAATTAAGAAAATAATCCCATTTACAATCACATCCAAAACAACAGGATACCTAGGAATAAACAAAGAGGTGAAAAACCCATACTCTGAAAACTATAAAACATTGACGGAAGAAATTAAAGAGACAAAGAAATGGAAAAACATTCCATGCTCATTGCTTAGAACAATTATTGTTTTTTTTTAAGATTTTATGTATTTATTTGAGAGAGAGAATGAGCTAGAGAGAGCATGAGAGGGGGCAGGGTCAGAGGGAGAAGCAGACTCCCTGCTGAGCAGGGAGCCCAATGCGGGACTCGATCCTGGGACTCCAGGATCATGACCCAAGCTGAAGGCAGTTGCTTAACCAACTGAGCCACCCAGGCACCCCTTAGAACAATTATTGTTAAAATGTCCATACTACCCAAAGCAATTTACAGATTTAATGCAATTCCTATCAAAACAACATTTTTTCACAGAACTAGAACAAAAAATCACAAAAGACCCTGAATAGTCAAAGCAATTTTGAAAAAGAAAAATAAAACTGGAGGTATCACAATTCCAGACTTTAAATTATATTACAAAGTGGCAGTAATCAAAACAGTATGGTACTGGCACAAAAATAGACACATAGATTAATGGAACAGAATAGGAAACACAGAAATAAACCCACAATTTTGTGGTCAATTAATCTTCAATAAAACAGGAAAGAATATCCAATGGGAAAAAGTCTCTTCAACGAATGATGTTGGGAAAACTGGACAGGCACATGCAAAAGAATGAAACTGGACCACTTGAAGAGAGCACAGGCAGTAATTTCTCTGACATTGGCTCTAGCAACAGTTTTCTAGATATGTCTCCTGAGGCAAGGGAAATAAAAGAAAAAATAAGCTATTGGGACTACATCAACATAAAAAGCTTCTGCATAACAAAGGAAATAATCAACAAAACTAAATGGCAACCTATGGAACAGGAGAAGATATTTGCAAATGACATCTGATAAGGGGGTAGTATCCAAAATATATAAAGAATTTATACAACTCAACACCCACAAAACAAATAGTCCTGTTTAAAAATGGGCAGAAGACATGAACAGACATTTCTTCAAAGAAGACATCCAGATGCCAATAGACACATGAAAAGATGCTCAGCACCACTGATCATCAGGAAAATACAAATCAAAACTACAATGTGATATTATCTCTCACCTGTCAGGATGACTAAAATAAAAAACACAAGAAACAAGTGTTGGAGAGGATGTGCTGAAAAAGGAACTGTCTTGCACTGTTGGTGGGAATGCAAACTGGTGCAGCCACTTTGGAAGACACTATGGAGGTTCCTCAAGAAATTATAAATAGAGCTACCCTATGATCCAGTAATTGCACTACTGGGTATTTACCCAAAAATAATCCAAAAACATGAATTCAGAGGGATACATGTACCCCTCTGTTTATTGCAGCATTATTTACAGTAGCCAAACTATGGGAGCAGCCCAAGTGTCCATCGAATGATGAATGGATAAAGAAGATGTGGTATAATAGACAATGGAATATTATTTGGCCATAAAAAATAATAAAATATTGCCATTTGCATAAATGGAGCTAGAGAGTATAATGTTAAGCAAAATAAGTCTGAGAAAGATAAATACCATATGATTTCACTAATATGTGGATTTTAAGGAACAAAACAAAGAGCAAAGCAAAGAGAGAGAGAGGGAAACCAAGAAGCAGACTCTTAACTATAGAGAACAAACTGATGGTTATAGAAGGGAGGTGAAGGGGATGATGGGTGAAATAGATGATGGGGATTAAGGAGTGCACTTGTCATGATGAGCACTGAGTGATGTATGGACTTGTTGAATCACTATATTTACACCTGAAACTAAGATGACATTGTATGTTAACTATACTGGAATTTAAAATTTTAAAAAGAAATAGAAGGGAAAAAATTAGAAAATGTTTCAAGAAGGAGGAGATGATATTGAAAGTGCTTAAGAAATTGAGAAAGATGAGGAAGGAGAAATAATTTTTGGATTTGGCAACATGGAAGTTATTGATGACCTTTAACAGTTTTGGTGGAGTGATGGGTTCAGAAGCTCACATTTGAATAAAACACAGGAGGTAAGAGAATTGAATCAAGTATAGACCTCTCTTTAAGGAAGTTGGGTTTTTTGTTTTGTATTGTTTTGTTTTGTTTTTGGTGAAGGGGAGTTGACAAATGGGGAAGTAGCTGGAGGAGAATGTGAGGTCAAGGGAGGGTTTTTTTTCTCTCTAAAAATTGAAGACATGCTTGATATCTTCCTCTCTCTTTCACGCTTCCCTCAAATTTGAACCATCACCAAGTTCTATTTATTTACCTCATAAATCACTCAAATCTATCCTTTTCTTTCAGTTACCACTGCCACCATCTTATTTATCATTATCCTTCACATAGATTACTGCAGTACAAGTTATAACTGACACTCTACCTGTACTATCATCCTCATTAAATCTCTTCACACTTCAGCCAGACATTTTCCAAATACACATCTAATCAAGTTACCGGACCATTCCATCCCATTCACCACTATATTATAAAGGACTTCCCATTGCTTTTAGGATAAAGACAAGTGGCATGACTTTTAAGGCCTTACATGGTCTGCCCATTTCTTCTCCCACTTCTCTCTTGCTTTCACTGCTTCTGCTACACTGTCCTAATCTGGCCTCTAGGTCTTTATACTTGATATTCTTTCTGACTGGAATATTCTTTCTTCTTCATCTCCCTTCCTCCACAATACTCTACCTAATAACTTACTATTTCTTCAAATGCCCAATTCAATCATCCCGTCCTCAGAAAAGCCTTCCCTAACCTCTCTAACCAGATTAATTCCCTTTGTTGCATACTCCCATAGTCCACCAGGTACCTTTCCTTGATAACACTTTCCAAAGTTGTAATTTTTCATTTTCTTGTCAGCATTTTAGTAATGTCTGTCTTCCCTAATAGTGTTTAACCTCCACGAGAGCAATAACAATTCTATGAGGGTAGTGGCTGTGCTTTTTTCCCTTGCCATTATATATACAACACGCAGCATAATGCCTGACACATAGTACCGAATAAATATCTGTTAAGTGAACTGAATTCAGTGAATGAGTGAATCCTAATTGTACCTCGTTAAGTAATGCAATACAGTCTCTTGAATTAATTTAGAAATTTTCTAGTACTTCTGTAAGAAGAAATGGCAATCAGCATTATTTTTTAAACAGTGTTTATGGTGACTAACATAATAAAATAAAATTAAAAAAAAGAAAGGCCATAATTCCTTGAAAAAAATAAAATAAATAGTTAAGTTTGGAATGACTGCATAAGAAGTAGCTTAATTTACATTTTATGAATAAAATAGGTGTAGTGAAATCAGTAACATATAAGAAGTGAATATATATGTTGATTGGTGTTTTAAAAATAAATATATAGTAATTCTGATTTTAAACCTTTATGTACAACTATTAGAAATAATAATTTAAATGATTTATAATGGAACTCATGTTTGATAATAATTCTTTATAAAATATTTTTCAGAGAAATATTTCAAAATTCCAAATTTAAAGCAACTGATGAGAGATGCAGGCAAAGATCATTAAAGGGAAAGATTAAATCTCATTCTCAGTGTGTCTTTATTTCTCGAAATTTTCATACTGGAGGATTCCAATCACAGGTAGTGTATGATATTTTATAGAAATATTTTCAAATAATTTATTTGATACCATGTCATGAACATTGTTGTCTTTAAATTTGAAAGACAGAGTATCCACTGTTATTTTTAAATTTGAGAGATAGTAACATGGAGCTAAATTTAAATTACCCAAACTAGTTAGTTTTTATATTATAGGAAACTGAAAAACTAAAAGAAAATGTCTGCTTTTGTAGTTGCTTCTCTATATCTCTAGCTTAAGCAACTTCTTCCTAGAAACATCGCCAAAGGCAAGGGAAGCAAGGGCAAAAATGAACTATTGGGATTTCATCAAGATAAAAAGCTTTTGCACAGCAAAAGAAACAGTCAGTAAAACCAAAAGACAACCGACAAAATGGGAGAAAATATTTGCAAATGACATATCAGATAAAGGGCTAGCATCCAAAATCTATAAAGAACTTATCAAACTCAACACCCAAAGAAGAAATAATCCAATCAAGAAATGGGCAGAAGACATGAACAGACATTTTTCCAAAGAAGACATCCAAATGGCCAACAGACACATGAAAAAGTGCTGAACATCGCTCGGCATCAGGGAAATCCAAATCAAAACCTCCATGAGATACCACCTCACACCAGTCAGAATGGCTAAAATTAACAAGTCAGGAAACGAAAGATGTTGGTGGGGATGCGGAGAAAAGGGAACCCTCCTACACTGTTGGTGGGAATGCAAGCTGGTGCAACCACTCTGGAAACCAGTATGGAGGTTCCTCAAACAGTTGAAAATAGAGCTACCATACGATCCAGCAATTGCACCACTTGGGTATTTACCACAAAGATACAAATGTAGGGATCCGAAGGGGTACGTGCACCCCAATGTTTATAGCAGCCAATGTCCACAATAGCCAAACTGTGGAAAGAGCCAAGATGTCCATCGACAGATGAATGGATAAAGAAGATATGGTATATATACACAATGGAATATTATGCAGCCATCAAAAGGAATGAGATCTTGCCATTTGCAACGACGTGGATGGAACTGGAAGGTGTTATGCTGAGTGAAATAAGTCAATCAGAGAAAGACATGTATCATATTACCTCACTGATATGAGGAATTCTTAATCTCAGGAAACAAACTGAGGGTTGCTGGAGTGGTGGGGGGTGGGAGGGATTGGGTGGCTGGGTGATAGACATTGGGGAGGGTATGTGCTATGGTGAGCACTGGGAATTGTACAAGACTGATGAATCACGGATCTGTATTTCTGAAACAAATAATGGAATATATGTTAAGAAAAAAAGAGAAGAAGAAGATAGCAGGAGGGGAAGAATGAAGGGGAGTAAGTCAGAGGGGGAGATGGACCATTAGAGATGATGGACTCTGAAAAACAAACTGAGGGTTCTAGAGGGGAGGGGGGTGGGGGGATGGGTTAGCCTGGTGGTGGGTATTAAAGAGGGCACATTCTGCGTGGAGCACTGGGTGTTATGCACAAACAATGAATCATGGAACACTACATCAAAAACTAATGATGATTAACATAACAATAAAAATTATAAAAAAAAAACCCTATGCTCCTCAGATTGGGATTATTACAGGGATGAAAATAAATGACATAAGAAAAACAAAGCAAAATTGCCAGACCCATCAGAGGAAAGTGATTTGGAAATAAGAGGATACTCAGATAACCAAATAATCTAACAAAACCAACTAATTGAAATTAAGTACAACTTAACAAGGATTTATTAAGACTTCATTATATTCTAAGCTCTGGGAACCCCCAGTTAAGGTTGGTAAAATATGCTAGTGTAGTACAAGTGGGAAAAGAAGAAACATAATTAACTTTCTGTTATGTGGTGTCAAAACAGTGTTATATGGACAAAGTAAAACAAGGGGGAGATACCAGTAGAAATGTAAAACTATGATATAACTAAACAAAACAAACATTAGTGGTTTATAGCATCATTATTATTATAGCATTAATAAATGAATAGCAACAAATTGATAGGATATCAAAGTTTCATTATACATATTGAATAAAATTGAACTCAAGTTGAACTCAGTGTTCATTTGTTGAACAAGTATTTTTCAAGTGCCTTAAATATGACAACACTAGGTTTGACACTGAGGCTACATAAACAAATAAGATATGAGTTCAGACCTAGATGAGCCCAAAGTTAGTAGAGAAGAAAAACAGATAAGCTAAAAATTACAGCATAATGTGGTAAGAGCCACAAAATTGAAGAAGTGCAGACAAGGGAGCATAAATTGAGGAAGGCTTCACAGAGAAGAAAGTTTTAGCTGGATTTTGAGAAAGGAATGTAAGTGTGCCAGGAGGAAAGAGAACAAAGGACATTCATTCTATGTTCAAAGGCTTGCAGCTATGAAAGTAAGTAACATATTCAGTAAAATTGTTACAGTGTTTGGGGCCTAGGGTTCATAGAGGGAAGTGGTGGGGAAAGATCCTGAAGATGAGGTTGTGAGAAACCTCGTTTACAGCCTAAGGATTTTGGATTTTACTCCATAGGCTTTACAGATCCACTGGAGGCATTATGGGATTAGGGTCAAGAGCATAGACTGTGGAGCCCGTTGATGCAAGTTAGAATCCTGGCTCTACCACTACTCGCTGTATAATCTTAGGCAAATTACTTAACTTCTGTGTGTCTTTTTCCTCATCTGCAAAATGAGGATGATTTTATTGCCATAGAACTGTTATGGGAAGTAAATGAATTAGTATGTAAAAAACACTCAGAATCGTGCCTGGCCACATAGTGAGCACCATACAAGTTTACCATTATGATTACTTGGGGGTTCTAAGCAGGTGGGTTTAATGATCAAATCAATTCTAAAGATTAATAGTTCTTTGAAATGAAGGGTTGTTTGAAATTGAGATTGCATTGCGGAGAAAAATGTTTCTATGTATGCATTTAGTATTAATTGAATTTACTGAGTATCCAACACATGCTAGGCATTTTGCTAGGTACTGTAGTATAATGATGTCTTCATACCTAATGATAGATACAGACAGATAATTACAAAAATGTCATGAGTACTATCATGGAAGAAGTACATATATAGTAGTACTGTTTAACTGTTTATTGTTCATTCAGCAAATACCTAATAAAGGCTTATATGCCAGGCACTGTTCTAGGCAACTGGAAATTTGGTAGTGAACAAGGAAGACAAGAGTCCCTATTCCCATGAGATTTATAGTCTAATGGGAGAGATAAATAATACACAAGTAAATATAAAATATTAGCCAGAATTCTTGATAGTGATAGGAACCTAATTCAGAAAAAAAGATAGTATGAAAACATGGTATGAAAAGAATAAGGTAGTGCCGACTTCAGCCACAGTCAGTTTCAGTACAAAAGGATTCTTTTTCATATTGCCCCTCTTTTTTTCATCTCAATTTCTGCCTGTGTAGTAGCTTCTTCCTCACCTCCCAGAGACAGGCAGGAGGATGAAAATTATAACAAAAGATATGGCTTAATATTTAGAACTACAGCTTCATTTCTAAAAAAGCGTTTATTGTGAAATACAGCATACAAACAGAAGAGTACCCACAAACAATTTAAAGACTAATAAGTATAATTATTTATACCCACCACCCAGAATAAGAAATAGAATATTACCAGTACCTTTGAGATGTCCTGAGTCTTCATTTATCTCTTACAGTCTGTACCCCCACCCTTCACTGAAGGACCCATTATTCTGTAATTGCAGTTAACCATTTCTTTGCTTTTCTTTATGGTTTTACCACAAATACTATAGGGTCTTGAACAATGTATTATTAAATTTTACATGTTTTTAGACTCCATGTCTAATATACTCTTACCTTTTTGTGCAACATTATGTTTCTGAGATTCATCCAGGTTGGTGCATATACCCATAGTTCATTATAGACTTTTTTATAGTATTCCAATGTATGAACAGATCAAATTTTATGTTTTGCAAATAATCCTAAAATTAAAAGACCTCAAATAGCCAAGGCAATCTTGATAAAGAAGAACAAAAATGGAGGTATCACAATCCCAAATATCAAGATATTCTACAAAGCTGTAGTAATCAAAACAATATGGTACTGGCACAAAAGCAGACATGTAGATCAACGGAACAGAAGAGAAAACCCAGAATGGATCCACAACTATATGGTCCACTAATTTTTGACAAAGCAGGAAAGAATATACAACGGAAAGAAGATAGTCCCTTCAACAAATGGTGTTGGGAAAACTGGACAGCAACACACAAAAGAATGAAACTGGACCACTTTCTTACACCATACACAAAAATAAATTCAAAATGGTTGAAAGACCTAAATGTGAGACAGGAAACCATCAAAATCCTAAAGGAGATCACAGGCAGCAACCTCTTTCACGTTGGCCATAGCAACTTCTTACTAGACATGTCTTTGGAGGCAAGGGAAACCAAAGCAAAAATGAACTATTGGGACTTCATCAAGATTAAAATCTTCAGTGTCATATCTAAAACCTTTCTCTAATCTAAGGTGTAAAGATTTATGTCTATATTTTCTTCTAAGAGTTTTAATAGTTTTAGCTCTTACATTTAAATGTTTAATCTATTTTGAGTTAGATTTTGATATGGTGTGAGGTATGGGCCCAACTTCATTCATTTGCATGTACATATCTGGTTGTCTCAACACCGTTTGTTGAGACCTTTCCGCAATGATTGTCTTGGAACACTTGTCAAAAATCAATTGACTATGAATGTGAACTTTTATTTCTGGAATGTCAGTTCTATTCCATTGATCTATATATCTATCCTTATATCAGTACCACATCTTCTTAACTATTGTAGCTTTGAAGTAAGTTTTAATTTCAGGAAATTCTCCAACTTTTTTTTCATGATTGTTTTTGCTATTAAGTTTTACATTTTATATTTCTATCTTTGCTCCACCTTTAGTTAATTTTTTTAATAAGGTATGAGGTGTAAGTCAAAATTCATTTTGGGGACTCCTGATGTCTAATTGTTCCAACACTATTGAAAAGGCTATCCTTTTTACATTGAATTGCTTTTGCAACTTTTGTCAAAAATCTGTTGGAAAAATATGTGTGGGTCTATTTCTGGATCCTCTGTCTGTACTGCTGACCTGTGTGTCTATTTCTACCAATACCACACTCTAGCTACATAGTAGGTCATAAAATTGAGCACTATGTTTCCTCCAATTTCATTTCTTTGTCAATTTTTTTAGCTTTTATTGTTTTTTTGCCTGTTCATGTAAGTTTTAAGATAAATTAATCTCTAGCTACAAAAAGTCTTTTTGAGATTGTGATGGGAATTACATTTAGTTTATAGATAAGATTGGAGTGAATTGCCATCTTTACTACAATTGATATTTATATTGATCTGTGTTCTGTGACCTTTATAAATAAATTTACTTATTACTTTTAGCAGTTTTTTTTTGTGGACTCCATAGGGTTTTCTTCAACACAATCATATCATCTTTGAAAAACATCAATTTTACTTACTTTCTAATCTTTATGCTTTTATTTTTTCATCTTGTTTTACTGGGTAAGGCCTCATGTATAATGATGAATAGAAGTGTCGAGAACAGTTATCCTTTTTATATCCCTGATCTCAGAGAGAATACATTCAACTCTTCACCAGTAAGTAGAAGGTTAACTATGGAATTTTTGTAGATGCATATTGTCAGGTCAAGGAAATTCATTTCTATTCTTAGTCTAATGAGAGTTTGTTGTTACTGTTTTTTTAGTCATGAAGTTTGCTGAATTTTGCCAAATGGTTTTTCTGCATCTTTTGACATTGTTCACATGGATTTTCTCTTTTGTTAGTGTGAATTACATTGAATTTCAAATGTTAAACGAACCCTGTATTCCTGGAATAAACCCCATTGGATTTGACTTACTGATATATTTTAAGTCACTTTTGCATCTATGTTCATGAGGGACATTATTCTATAATTTTCTTATCTTATAATGTCTTTGTTAGATTTTTTAAAGAATTTATTTATTTATTTATTTTAAAGAATTTATTTATTTATTTGAGAGAGAGAGAACAGGAGCAGGGGGAAGAACAGAGGGAGAAGCAGACTCCCTGCTGAGCAGGGAGCCTGATGCTGGGCTCAATCCCAGGACCCTGGGACCATGACCTGAGCTAAAGGCAAACGCTTAACAGACTGAGCCACCCAGACGCCTCTCTTTTTTGTTAGATTTTAAAATCACAGTTATTTTTGTCACAAAATAACTATGAAATGTTTCCTGCTCCTCTACTTTTTGAAAAATGTTTGTGTGTAATTGGCAATACTGCTTTCTCGAAGGTTTTCCTAGAATTTAGCAATGAGTTCATCTAGGTCTAGAGTTTTCTTCCAGAGAAAGTTTTTGACTATAAATATAGGACCTTTAATAGATATGGGGCTATTTAAATGTTTTATTTTGTATGTTTTAGAAATTTATGTTTTTCAATGAATTTGTCCATTTAATCTAAGTTGTTAAGTTTATTGGCATAAAGTTTTTAATAGTATCCACTTATTATCCTTCTAATATCTGTAGAATCTTTAGTGATGGCCCTCATTTCATTCCTGATTATATCCTAAATCAGTCTTGCTAGAAATATTCAATTTTATTATTCTTAGACTTTTTTCTTTTATAATATAAACATCTAATATTTAAATTTTCCTCTAAGCATTGCTTTTGCTGCATCCCACAAATTTTTATGTTTTGTTTTCATCATTTTTCAGTTTAAAATATTTTAAAATGTCCTTTTGTCCTCATCCATGATATTGATATTTTTGAAGAATACAGTTACTTTATAGATCATAGACTCATTTTGACTTTCCTTGTGATCAGATTCATTTTATCACATCTGAAGACATACAATGTTCATCTGCTTTTCACTAATGATTTTAGTTGATCACACATGATGTCTATTCTTCACCCATTGTATTATTCCTGTTTTTACCCTAGCAATTAAATAATCTGTGTGATGACACTTTGAACCAAGTAACCATGAAAATATCTTTCTTCATCAAACTCTACTTACCAGCTATATAATTTATTCTTGCCTGAACTAATCTTTACAGAACTGTAGCAAAATAATGTTTTTCTAATTCTACTACTTCCATCTTCCATTTGGCTTTCTACTATAAGAAAAAAGCTCTCTGTCTTTATTTGTGTAGACTCATGGGTTTCTGTGTTATTCAGCAGTTAATAATCCATTACTATACTTATTTTGATGCTCAAATTTTCCCAAATTTAACCAGTAGGAACCCCTTCAAGGATGTTTCCCTGTCCTTTTTTATATGTCCCTGTCATTTTTTTGAGCCCTTACTTCTGAAATTATAGCATCATTTTTAATAGTTGGAAGAATATTGATTGTATTACTATCTATGTATCATAGTACATTTAAGTATTTCTTTTAGAATTTTAAGTTGCAGACTTTAAAAATGCTTAACAATGTTGTAAAGAACATTCTGGTAACTGAATATTTACATAAACCCAAAATTATTAACTTGGCATAATACATTTCTAGAAGTAGATTTGTTATATGGCCCTCCGGAAAAAGTCTACCTATTTATAAGTAGCAATATGTAAGAATGTTCATTTTGCTAATCCCTTAAATTTGGGTGGAATTTCAGTCTAGGGCCTTATTCCCTGGTCCCCAGACCAGCAATATCATCATTACCTGGGTGCATCTGTTAGAAATGCACAATCTCAGACCCCACTCCAGACCTACTGGGTTATAATCTGCATTTGAACAAATTCCCCAGGTAAAATATAGGCACATAAAAGTCTGAGGGGCAGCATTCTAATATAATTTCTATAGGCGTCACAAATTGAATTGGTCCTAAGTCCAGGCAAGGTAAGTCAGGAGCCTATACTAGCATTTATATTATAAAAGGTAAAAGTGACAAATAAGTAAAGTTGATTGTGAAAAAAGTACTTATGTGTTATCCTATATACATATAAGACATATATGAAATATATATATTATATACATAATATATATACACACACACACATGCACACACACATACATACCCTATATATATGTATGTCTTAAGCAAACTATTTGGGGGGATAGGACAATGCAGATCAGCATGGAGTACTAACACTGTTCTCCTAAAACAAAAGAAGACAATGTTATTTTCTTTCCAACCTCATCTTTGCCCACTCCATCCAAAACACCCTATGCAGTAGCCCACTGTTTATCTAGTGGTCTAAGGAAAACCTGAATCAGAACCACTTGCAGAGTGTGTTACAATGGATATTCCCAAACCCCTCCCAGAGAATCTCTTTTAGTAGGGTCTGATATTACCAAGTATAAGCATTTTAATAAGCACATCAGGTGATTCTGATGCCCTGGAGTTTGAAAACTACTACACCACGACACTTCCCAGAACACATATGGAATATATTGTTTGAGCAACTGTTTTATTTGCTTCAAAAGAATAGCACATTTTTATAAAAGTCTTCAGCCAGAATTCACTTTTTTGTTGTTGTTGGTTAATGAAATGAGTAAGTCTAGGAATTCTAACTATTTTTTTAGGCCTCTCTAGTTCTAACCAAGTGACTCTGAGTTAGTGAGGAGGGGGAGAAATAATCCTGATGAACTCTATTTCACCCTTTCATTCCCTATCCTGAGACTGCCTTCTTGAACCAATTCACATTCTTTCCAGATGATACCTAAACACTTTTCTTTTCTGTCAGTATATTTTGGTGAAATAAACTCATCGTGGGAAAAAAATTCCATCAAAAACTTATTATGTAGTTAAAATATATATTTCTTATATAAATATACGTTAAATATATTAAACAAATTACATAGAAACCATTCAGTTTATTAAATACAAATAACTTTTTTTATGTAGGAGGAGCAAAGAAAAAAGGAAACAGCACATATAAAAGGTAATTTTTCTCAACAATTTATTAGAAGAAATCATGATCAACTTAAAGCAATTTGCATCTTAAAGAACCAAGAGGCCTACCTAAATGCTATCTAAATATTGTTTTAATATGATGGAAATTCAAGGGAAACATTAATGTGTTAGTATGTGCGTGGGCATATATTTCTTAAAAAACAAAACTTGCAATGTCGCATCTTAAGGTAAAATGTGAAATTTACATTTTTGTTCCTTATTTATACCCAAAAGTATCACAGTCAGGGGCACCTTGGTAGTTCAGTGGGTCGAGCATCCAATTCTTGATTTCAGCTCATGTCATGATCTCAGGGTTGTGAGATCAAGCCTGGCGTAGGGCTCCACGCTGGGCATGTAGCGTGTTTAAATTCTCTCTTTCTCCCTCCACTCATCCCCTCCCTCTCTCTCTCCCCATCTCTTAAAAATAAAACAAAAACAAAAACAGAGGAAGTATCATAGTCAATGCCATATGGTAATCCTAGAGGGTCAAAAGACATGGGTATTTTATAATCCTTTAGATATTGCATGTGATGTCTTAGTACCTCAAAACATTACCCTCCTACATAATATAAGAAATGTTGGATATATAAAATGTAATAAGGTATTTAAAACAGCTTTAAAAATAATATTGTACATTAATTTCAAAAGTCAATATGTAAAATATTATAAAAGGTACTTAGGATACTATATAGTGTGATGTTTTCTAAAACTTAACATTTTTAAATATCAACTGTGCAGCATAAATAATGTAATAATGGGAGAAGCATGAATCTTAGAGTACTAGAAGTCTAGGTGAAGTCTGTTGTGTATCTGATTTGTGGTGAGTCATCCATCTCTAAATCTCAGTCTTCTCCTTTATGAAGTGGTTCTAATAATAACTTCCTTGAAAAATTATTGACAGGATAAATGAGATATGGAAATATATCAAACTGCTTTGCATATTGTAAGACACTCTAGGAATATTTGTTACTTTAATTGGTGTAAAGCCAACCCATAGGCCCTTCCCACTGTGGACCAAACATTTTGTAATCTGCCTGCTTACAGAGGCATGTATTTTTTAATTTATTTTTTAAAAATCAGGCAATACTTATCTATAAATATTTAAGAAACTGTGTTTTCTGATATTAAGGGACATTCCAGAACTGAGCCTTCTAGCCTATTTAAAATCTTCTCCTATTAAAGCAGATTGATTTTATTTAGAATAGCCTTTTCTATTCTTCATTATTGTGAAATTGTTAATCCCCAGTTACATATTTAACATTGCACAGATGATGATAGCAACTCAGAATTTTCACTATTGCATCCTCCTGTCCATTTTAACCCTAAAAAGATTCTGAATTTGAAAAAGAAATATTGTCCTTATAAGTAAGATTTGGCTAATGAATATGTAATATTCATAGTAAATCTAATTTTCTTTTACAGTAATAAAAGATCACTCTAAAGATGAATTCTGCCTTGCAACAAAAAAGGTCATTTGTGACCCCTCAGAGACTAGCTCGGCAACACATCCCAGCAGTGTTACCTTAAGCTTATCAACACTACCATCTGATTCTTATTACAGCCAAAGTATAGAAGCAGCTGATGACTGGTTTTCTGATGATACTCTAGCAAAAAAGAACTCTCCAGTTCCTTTTCTCAGGGAACCTCTAATGGAAAAAGTATTTTCATACCTGTCAACAATTTCATTAGAAGATTGTACTGAAAATGTACTGAATATGACACTTTATGATGATCAGAAAGATGACAGCATTAAGGAAATATTTTCACGAAGAAATACAGAGGTTGAAATACAAAACCTTCAACATAATATTGAATGACTTTTTTTCTTTTGAAACATTGTATATACTGAAGTCATGGAAAGTTAAAAAGGAATTACCAGCTTCTGAGGTTCTTAACATGTCCATACTAATATTAGTTGTTCGTTACCATAGAGTGGTCCTACTTCCCTTGCCAATTCTTATTTCTAGAAACAAAATTACAGGAAGCAGTAGAGTGACATCATGAACATTAAGCTCAACTCCTTGTATCTCATCAAAGGACATAATAAATAATATGAATGTATTTCAGCATACAAGAGAAATACTTTAAGAAATCTTCAGCACAAATAGACTTTTGAATAAAACACTCACAGCATTTCCTTATACTTCTGACATTTTCAATTTTATTTCAATATGGGTAGGGCTGGGCAGAATATTTCCATCAGCTTTTCTGAATTTTAAATACATAAATTTCCTATCATTCAAATTTTATTTTGTCATGATTTTGGTAAACAATATAATTTTGCTCTTCTAGGGGAGCCTGGAACACTGAAGAATCCAGAAAATAATTTTCTTTGCCCTTTCCTATGTCTGCTTCTCAAAATGGTTTCCCGATCCTTACTCCACTATGATGGCAATGTCGGCAGCTATGTTCTTAAGCAGCTGATTCAAGCTGGATGAATCAGAGTTCCTCTCTAATCTGAGAAATCCTTTTTTTTTTTTTACATATTTTTATCATTTTATTAGGAATAATTCCAAATGGGTTATGAAGAAAATTTACTGAGTTTGATGAGTTTTCCAAAACCTCTTAATGAAGATAATCTGAGAGACCCTTGGTCAGATTTCTATGTTTGGTCCTGAGGAATTTCTGAAATCCACCATGAAATTAAATTTTTTTCCCTTTCTCCTAAATACTCTACATGTAATCAGTCTCTCCTTTTCTTTCTTTCTTTCTTTCTTTCTTTCTTGGAAAATGATTAAATATAATATTAAGTTTTGTGCTTAGGTTACTCATGCCAGCACTTGTGCTTATCTTCCCAAGAGATAAATCATACCTACTACAATAAATGAAAAAAAAATTGTCTCAGTTAAGATAGTAGCATTACCCATGTCTACTGATTCTGTCCCATGGGAAATATTAAAAAAGATTAGGACACCGCTCTCTTCTGAACCACCTCATTGTTTTACTAGTTACTGGTTGTGAGAACATCTCTCTAATATCCACTCCTACATCTAAATAAGCTATTTGAACTCAGGGTCTGTAAGGAACAGCATATATGGAAATTGTTCTCTGTGTCTTGGTGTCCCAGAGTCCCTCTTCCTATCCCAGAAAAGTCATCTCTAATTTGGTAAGATCTTAAAACTTTCCTAGGAATTTGGGATTGAAGATAAGAGAGTCTAGCTTTGAACTGATTAGTCTCTGGAATAGAGGAAACAAACTTGGGAGCTATGGGCTGCCATGTCCCACCTTGTGGTTTGGGAAGGAAAAATAGCAGTGAAGCACTTGCAAAGTAAAAAGCAGAGAAGAGAAATCAGGAGAATGTGATTCCTGCTTTCTAATAGTCTTCCATTTCCTTGTTCCAGCCCTTCATGAAGCCTGCCCTTGGCTTGGTATGGCACTCTTGTATCCTAATAATAAATTCCCCTGTCTGATTAAGCTAGCAAAATTTGATATTTATTAGTGTCCTGTTTTTAACTGTTGTTCTGGGCTTTGGTAAGGTACCCTTGTAATTTTATAATAAATTATCCTTTCTGCTGTTACTACGACCAAAGCATCCTAACCAAATTTTTGTCATTACAAATGAGAAATAAAGAGATCTATGCATATAAAGTAATTGTTATATTGTCATAGAATAGATTGATTTATTTCTCAAAACCTAACACACTTACTTGTTATTAAAATGTTATTCTATATCATAGCTATATAATTGTTCTCTTTGAAAAGACTAATGAGCAGTACACATGAAATTAAACCAGTCTAAAATAATCTTATTTTCAAGAACTGTGAAGGATCTGAGATTTCACCATGTATGCCCTCTGACAAGTTAGCCTTCAATAGTTTTGTGTCTCTTGGGTCAGTGACAAAGGACAGTTTATTATTCATAGCAGTAGCAAGGGTAGCTTTTGAAAGAGGCTGACATCCATGGAATGGATCATCTTGTCCACTTAATTATTAACATTTCTTCTGATATTGCTCTTTGGGGAACATTTACTTAAGACTCACTTATATTCATATTCTATGCCCATTCAGAGAAACTTACCTACATATATCATTCCTAGACTCCTTGTCACTAATTTTCCAATTGTATTCCTTACAAGTCCCCAGCCATTCTGCCAAACCATTACCCACTGCCAGTGAATCGGTAAAACTCTATACCTCGGCACATTTATCCTTCCAGGCTATACAGCTAGGTCACTGCTCGAAGTTATGCTTACTGAAATTTTCACCACTGCCTATCAAGGCCATACATGAGCAGGGCTCTGGTACTCCATCTGTGAACTTTGAGATGATGCTGACATATCATGTAGAACTGTCTGAAAATCAGGCTCGAGTATTTTTTTTCTCAGTCAAATGATGGTAAGTAACTCTACTTGATGCCATAGGTTATGTGGTGAGAGAGAGAAGACCATGTAGCTGGAGTAAGAGCCATGGGTATTTAACCATTTTCTTATGCAGTTTCTTTGTGCTTTTAAGAATCTGCTCAAATGCAATTTTATATATCCTTAATGCCATTTGTAATTGAGTGCAGATCTGCATGCCTAACTTTATGTCTTAGCAAATCAGACAACACCAGTTCATGGTGAACAGTTGAACTCAAAGGTAAGTTGGTGGCCATGGTCACATGTTAAGTCCCTACTAGTCTAATAGTAAGCCAGAGGATGTTTCCAAAAGACTAATTATTGGCAGGTGATAACATAGCTTTATTTAGAATCCTGTAGACTCTTGTTAACCTGGAGTTGCCTGCTAAAGTCTCTATAGAGTATATCTATTTGCTACAAGCACTTCACATAGCATGGATCTGCTATGTGGCAGAACAACTAACTTAGCAGCCTGGATCTGTTGCAGAGCTTTCTATTCTTCCAGGCCATATTCAGAACTGGAGCCTCTTTCAGGTTACTTAGTAAGTGGGTCCAAGTCGCACATCCAAATGAAGTATATGTTACCTTCAATATCCAAAGGAGCCCACTATGCATTGTGCCTCTTTCTTAGTGGTTGGAGGTATCCGATGCAGCAACTAGTCTTTCACTTTAGAAGGGATATCTGGACATGCTCCAGACCACTGGATGCTTAGTAATTTTACTGAAGCAACAGGCCCTTGAATTTTGTAGAATTTATTTCCACCCTCTGGCATGCATATATCTTACCAAATTATCTAGGGTAGTTACTGATGCTTGTTCACCATGTCCAGTAAGCATGATATCACAAATGTGGCGTGGTGTCCACCCTCTGGCATGCATATATCTTGCCAAATTATCTAGGGTAGTTACTGATGCTTGTTCACCATGTCCGGTAAGCATGATATCACAAATGTGCTGTGGTGTCCATTTGTATGGAATGAAGATTAAGGCCCATATATACTAGATTATGACAGAGAGCTAGAGAGATAATCTAGCCCTGCAGTAGAACAGTGAAGGTGTTAGTGCTGACCCTTAGAGATGAAATAAAACTGCATCTTGTGGTCCATGCTAACAGGAATAAAGAAAAAAAGTATTTAATGGAGGAATAGGTGAATAGCATATACAAGATGCTATTGTGAGTAGGTGAATAGCATATACAAGATACTATTGGTGATGCATATACAAGATGCTTCATTGGTGGAGCAAATCATTTGCTCCACCAATGAAGCAACACCAGGAACAGTAGCTATAATTAGAGGGACTACCTGATTAAGTAGTTTGGAACAATCCATTTTCATTTTCTAAGATTTATCTGTCTTCTGCACAGGCCAAATAGGCAACTTGAAAAGAGATATGACAAGAATCACCACTCCTGAATCTTTCAAGTGACATTAGTCTCTAATCTCTCTATGTGTATTGCTTTTGGTTTATTATTTTGGGAGGGGGAAGCAGTTCTAGTGGCTTCCACTTGGTTTTTGCTACCGTACTAGCCCTCATCCTATGGGTTAGGGAACCAATGTGGAGATTTTGCCATTTGCTAAGTATGCCTATTCCAATTATGCTTTCTAGGACTGGAGGAAATAACCACGGGTTTGGTTTGGAACCCACTGGGCTCACTGAGTTGGACCAATCTAAAACTACATTAATGACCTCACCTCCATAGGCCCCTGTTTTGACTAGGGGACCACTGTGACATTTCAGATCTCCAGGAATTAGTGTCAGTCACAGCCAGTATCTGGTAATCTATTTTTTTAAATCTGGATATTTCCCTTAGCCCAATGCACTCTCACACTGGCAAATGGCTGCAAATATTTGGGGGAAAGTGTAGGAGGAAGATTTACTATGTAATAAAATTTGCAATGTAAATTTTTAGCAAAGCAGCTGGGCCCTTCCTCAAAGGCCATCTTTTATCTAAAAGGCTCTGAGCCTGAGAACTAGCTCAAATCTGGGAACTGGTTGAGGAACCACATCTCTATATAGTGATGATTCAACTTAGAGCTATTTATCAGTCTTAGAGCTTTTTCTCTTACTTGAATCAAGTAAGCTTTTATAGGTTAAATCTGTCTCCACTGTGGTAGACAATAACTGAAGTATCTGCTTGGCTCTTTCAGCTCTCCAGCTGTTGTTTTGCCCCTGGATACCTTGGATTTTCACCTATGCATGTAGTAGTTCAAGAGTGAGCCATGGCAGAAGAACTGAAGAGAAATTTTTCCAAAGAAGACATACAAATAGCCAACAGGTGCTCAAAGTCACTAATCATCAGGGAAATGCAAATCAAAGCCACAAGATGTCACAGATGTCACTTCACACCTGTTAGAATGGCTAAAATAAAAAACAAGGATGTGGAGAAAAGGGAATCCTTGGTGGGAATGTAAATTATTACTGCCATCATGGAAAATAGTATGGAGGTTCCCCAAAGATTAAAAGAACTACCATGGGCGCCTGGGTGGCTCAGTTGGTTAAGCGACTGCCTTCAGCTCAGGTCATGATCCCGGAGTCCTGGGATCGAGTCCCACATCGGGCTCCCTGCTCAGTAAGGGAGCCTGCTTCTCCCTCTGACCCTTCCCCCTCTCATGTACTCTCTCTCTCTCATTCTCTCTCTCTCAAATAAATAAATACATCTTTAAAAAAATAAATAAATAAATAAAAGAACTACCATATTGTCCAGCAGTTCTACTTCTGGATATATATCTGAAAGAAACAAAATCAGTATCTTTTTTTAAATTTAATTTTATGTTATGTTAATCACCATATATTACATCATTAGTGTTTGATGTAGTGTTCCATGATTCATTTTTTGCGTATAACACCCAGTGCTCCATTCAACGTACCCTCTTTAATACCCATCACCAGGCTAACCCATCCCCCCACCCCCTCCCCTCTAGAACCCTCAGTTTGTTTCTCAGAGTCCATGGTCTCTCATGGTTCATCTCCCTCTCTGATCCCCCCTCTTCATTTTTCCCTTCCTACTATCTTCTTTTTTTTTTAACATATAATGTATTATTTGTTTCAGAGGTACGAGTCTGTGATTCATCAGTCTTACATAATTCACAGCACTAACCATAGCACATATCCTCCCCAATATCTATCACCCAGCCACCCCATCCCTCCCACCCCACCACTCCAGCAACCCTCAGTTTGTTTCCTGAGATTAAGAATTCCTCATATCAGTGAGATCATATGATACATGTCTTTCTCTGATTGACTTATTTGGCTTAGCATAATACCCTCTAGTTCCATCCATGTCACTGCAAATGTCAAGATTTCATTTTTTTGATGACTACATAATATTCCATTGTATATATATGCCACATCTTCTTTATCCATTCATCTGTCGATGGACATCTTGGCTCTTTCCATAGTTTGGCTATTGTGGACATTGCTGCTATAAACATTGGGGTGAACATACCTCTTCGGATCACTACCTTTGTATCTTTGGGGTAAATGCCCAGTAGTGCAATTGCTGGGTCATATGGTAGCTCTATTTTCAACTTTTTGAGGAACCTCCATACTGGTTTCCAGAGTGGCTGCACCAGCTTGCATTCCCACCAATGGTGTAGGGGGTTCCCCTTTCTCTGCATCATCGCCAACATCTTTCGTTTCCTGACTTGTTAATTTTAGCCATTCTGACTGGTGTGAGGTGGTATCTCATTGAGGTTTTGATTTGGATTTCCCTGATGCCGAGCGATGTTGAGCACTTTTTCATGTGTCTGTTGGCCATTTGGATGTCTTCTTTGGAAAAATGTCTGTTCATGTCTTCTGTCCACTTCTTGATTAGATTATTTGTTCTTTAGGTGTTGAGTTTGATAAGTTCTTTATAGATTTTGGATGCTAGCCCTTTATCTGGTATGTCATTTGCAAATATCTTCTCCCATTCTGTTGGTTGCCTTGTGGTTTTATTGACTGTTTCCTTTGCTGTGCAAAAGCTTTTTATCTTGATGAAGTCCCAATAGTTCATTTTTGCCCTTGCTTCCCTTGCCTTTGGTGATGTTTCTAGGAAGAAGTTGCTGTGGCTGAGATTGAAGAGGTTGCTGCCTGTGTTCTCCTCAAGGATTTTGATGGATTCCTGCCTCACATTTAGGTCTTTCATCCATTTTGAGTCTATTTTTGTGTGTGGTGTAAGGAAATTGTCCAGTTTCATTCTTCTGCATGTGGCTGTCCAATTTTCCCAACACCATTTGTTGAAAAGACTGTCTTTTTTCCAATGGACATTCTTTCCTGCTTTGTCAAAGATGAGTTGACCATAGAGTTGAGGGTCCATTTTTGGGCTCTCGATTCTGTTCCCTTGATCTGTGTGTCTGTTTTTGTGCCAGTACCATACTGTCTTGATGATGGCAGCTTTGTAATAAAGCTTGAAGTCTGGAATTGTGATGCCACCAGCTTTGGTTTTCTTTTTCAACATTCCTCTGGCTATTCGGGGTCTTTTCTGGTTCCACACAAATTTTAGGATTATTTGTTCCATTTCTTTGAAAAAAGTGGATGGTATTTTGATAGGGATTGCATTAAATGTGTAGATTGCTCTAGGTAGCATAGACATCTTCACAATATTTTTTCTTCCAATCCATGAGCATGGAACATATTTCCATTCCTTTGTGTCTTCCTCAATTTCTTTCATGAGTGTTTTATAGTTTTCTGAGTACAGATTCTTTGCCTCTTTGGTTAGATTTATTCCTAAGTATCTTACGGTTTTGGGTGCAATTGTAAATGGGATTGACTCCTTAATTTCTCTTTCTTCTGTCTTGTTGTTGGTATATATAAATGCAACTGATTTCTGTGCATTGATTTTATATCCTGCCACTTTATTGAATTCCTATATGAGTTCTAGGAGTTTTGGGGTGGAGTCTTTTGTGTTTTCCACATAAAGTATCATATCATCTGCAAAGAGTGAGAGTTTGACTTCTTCTTTGCTGATTTAGATGCCTTTGATTTCTTTTGGTTGTCTGATTGCTGTGGCTAGGACTTCTAGTACTATGTTGAATAGCAGTAGTGATAGTGGACATCCCTGCCATGTTCCTGACCTTAGGGGGAAAGCTCTCAGTTTTTCCCCATTGAGAATGATACTTGCTGTGGGTTTTTCATAGATGGCTTTTATGATATTGAGATATATACCCTCTGTCCCTACACTGTGAAGAGTTTTAATCAAGAAAGGATGCTGTACTTTGCAAATGTTTTTTCTGCATCTACTGAGAGGATCATGTGGTTCTTGTTCTTTCTTTTATTAATGTATTGTATCACACTGATTGATTTGTGGTTATTGAACCAACCTTGCAGCCCAGGAATGAATCCCACTTGGTCGTGGTGAGTAATCCTTTTAATGTACTGTTGGATCTTATTGGCTAGTATTTTGGTGAGAATTTTTGCATCCATATTCATCAGGGATATTGGTTTGTAATTCTCCTTTTTGATGGGGTCTTTGTCTGATTTTGGTATCAAGGTAATGCTGGCCTCATAAGATGAGTTTGGAAGTTTTCCTTCCATTTCTATTTTTTGGAACAGTTTCAGAAGAATAGGTATTAATTCTTCTTTAAATGACAAAATCAGTATCTTGAAGAAGTTTCTGTACCCCTGTGTTCCTTGCAGCATTATTTACAATAGTCAAAATTTGGAAACAACCTAAATATTCATCAATGAATGAATGGCTAAAGAAAATAACACACACACACACACACACACACACACACACACACACTGGAATGTTGGAAGGCATTATGCTAAGTGAGATAAGCCAAACAGAGAAAGACAAATACTATGTGCTATCACTTACATGTGAAATCTAAAAAAAAATTGCATTTATAGAAACAGAGAGTAAAATCACCATTACCAGGAGGTGGAGTTGGAGAAAATGGGGAGATATTAGTCAACAGTCAAGTTTTCAAGCATAAAATGAGTAAGTCCTGAGGATCTGATGTACAGCATAGTGACTATAGTTAACAGTACTGTATTGTATACTTGGAATTTGCTGAGAGTAGATCTTAAACTTTCTCACCAAACACACTCAAAAAAAGGTAACTATGGAAGGTGATCAAGTGTTAATTAACTTAATTGTGGTAAATGTTTTACAATGTGTGTGTATATCATCATGTTGTACATGTTAAATATATACAATTTTATTTTTCAGTTTTACCTCTATAAAGTTGGAAATAAAAGCATCTGTCAAAGCTGATGCATTAAATTGTGTCTTCAAGAAATGGTCAGATGCTCTTGAAGATTATGATAATACCTTCAGCAGCAGCCCAGAGATTAAAAAAAACAAAACAAAACTGGAAAGCAGTAAAACTTGTGTTCTTTGGGGAAAATATCTGCTTTGCTTGCTTTTGTATTTTAAAATCCACAGAAGTACCATGAAAAATATAAAAAGTCAGATGTGAGTTCCCAGAATAAACAAATACTGATATTAATAAAAAAAAATCAGCATTATCCTGATACCAAAACTGGATAAAGTCACTAAAAAAAAAAAAAAAAAAAAAAAAAAAAGAGCTACAGGCCAATATCTCTGATGAACATAGATGCAAAAATCCTCAACAAAATATTAGCAAATCAAATCCAACAATACATTAAAACAACCATTCATTATGACCAAGTGCGATTTATTCCTGGGATACAGGGATCGTTCAATATTCACAAATCAATTAACATAATACATCATATCAACAAAAGAAAGGATAAAAACAATAGATCATTTCAATATATGCAGAAAAAAACATTTGACAAAGTACAATATCCCTTCATGTTAAAAACCCTCAACAAAGTAGAAGGAATATACCTCAGTGTAATAAAGGCCATATGTGAAAAACCCACAGCTAACATCATCCTCATGGGTAAAAACAAACAAAAAACTGAGAACTTGTCCTCTAAGATCAGGAACAAGACAAGGATGTCCACTCTCACTGCATTCATTCAACACAGTACTGGAAGTCCTAGCCAAAACAATCAGACAACAAAAAGAAATAAAAGGCATCCAAATTAGTAAGAAAGAAGTAAAACTCTCACATTTGCAGATGACATGATACTATATATAAAAAAACCTGGGGCGCCTGGGTGGCTCAGATGGTTAAGCGTCTGCCTTCGGCTCAGGTCATGATCCCAGTGTCCTGGGATCGAGTCCCGCATCGGGCTCCCTGCTCCTTGAGGGCCTGCTTCTCTCTCTCTCTCTCTCTCTCTCTCTCTCCCTCTGTCTCTCATGAATGAATAAATAAAATCTTAAAAAAAAAAAACCTAAAGACTCCAGCAAAAAAAAAAAATACTAGAACTAATAAACGGATCTTCAGTAAAGTCACAGAGTACAAAATCAAATATACAGAAATCTGTTGCATTTCTATACACTAATAATGAAATAGCAGAAAGAGAAACTAAGAAACCAATCCCATTTACAATTGCACCAAAAATAGTAAAGTTTTGGGAATCAACTTAACCAAGGAGGTGAAAGACCTGTACTCTGAAAACCATAAAACACTAATGAAAGAAATTGAAGATGACAAGAAAATGGAAAGATATTCCATGCTCATGGATTGGAAAAAAGAAATATTGTTAAAATGTCCATACTACCCAAAGCAATCTACAGATTTAATGCAATCCGTTTCAAAATACCAACAGCATTTTTCACAGAACTAGAACAAATGGTCCTAAAATTGTATGAAACCATAGAAGACCCCAAATACCCAGTGCAAGCTTGAAAAAGAAAAAACTGAAAGCATCACCATCCCAGATATGAAGATATACTACAAAGCTTGGGTAATCAAAACAGTATAGTATTGGCACAAAAATAGACACATGGATCAATAGAACAGAATAGAAAGCCCAGAAAGAAACCCATGATTATAGGGTCAGTTAATCTTTGACAAAGCAGGAAAGGATATCCAGTGGGAAGAAGACAGTCTCTTCAACAAATGGTGTTGGGAAAACTAGACAGCTATATGCAAAAGAATGAAACTGGACCACTTTCTTATACCATACACCAAAATAATCTCAAAATGGATTAAAGACCTAAATGTGAATCCTGAAATCATAAAAATCCTAGAAGAGAGGACAGACAGTAATTTCTCTGACATTGGCTGTAGCTACATCTTTCTAGATATGTCCCCCCGGGCAAGGGAAATAAAAGCAAAAATAAACTATTGGACTACATCAAAATAAAAAACTTCTGCACAGCAAAATAAACCACCAATAAAACTAAAGATAACCTACTGAATGGGAGAAGATATTTGCAAATGACATAGCTGATAAGTTGTTAATACCTAGAATATATAAAGAACTGATACAACTCAACACCCAAAAAACAAATAGTCCAATTCAAAATGGGCAGAAGGGGGCGCCTGGGTGGCTCAGTCAGTTGGGCATCTGCCTTCGGCTTGGGTCATGATCCTGGAGTCCTGGGATCGAGTCCCGCATTGGGCTCCTTGCTTGGTGGGGAGTCTGCTTCTCCCTCTCCCTCTGCCGCTTCCCCCTGCTTGTGCTGTCTTTCTCTCTCTCTCTCTCTCTCTCTCTCTCTCTCAAATAAATAAATAAATAAATAAATAAATAAATAAATAAATAAATAAAATCTTAAAAAAAAAAGGGCAGAAGATATGAACAGACCTCTCTCCAAAGGAGACATCCAAAAGGCCAACAGACACATGAAAAGATGCTCAACACCACTGATCATCAGGGAAATACAAATCAAAACCACAATGTGGTATCACCTCACACCTGTTAGAATGGCTAAAATAAAAAACACAAGAAGTAACAGGTGTTGGCAAGAATGTGGAGAAAAAGGAACCCTCTTGCACTGTTGGTGGGAATGCAAACTGGTGCAGCCACTTTGGAAGATAGTATGGAGGTTCCTCAAGAAATTATAAATAGAGCTATCCTTTGATCCAGTAATCACCCTACTGGGTATTTACCCCAAAATAATCCAAAAACATGCATTCAGAAGGATACATTCACCCCCTCTGTTTATTGGGGTACATATACATATATGTAGACACACACACACAATGGAATATTATTCAGTCACAAAAATAATTAAATCTTGCCATTTGCAACACCATGCATGGATCTAGAGAGCGTAATGCTAAGCAAAATAAGCCAATCATGGAAAGACAAATACCATATGATTTCACTCATATGTAGAATTTAACAAAATGCAAACAAAGGAGGAAGAAAAGATAAACCAAAAAACATACTCAACTATAGAGAACAAACAGATGGTTACCACTGGGGAGGTGAGTGGGGGCATGGGTGAAATAGGTGAAGGGGATTAAGAGTGCACTTATCTTGATAAGCACTGAGTAATATATGGAACTGTCGAGTCACTATATTGTAATTAATTGTACTGGAATTAAAAAAAAAATCACCAAACTGAATTTCCCTTCCCACCTCTGTAGTGTGGAAACTTCTTTCAAGAAGTAAGTTGGGGAAATCAACTTATTTCTCAAATCTTTTTTCTTATAAAACCAGAATGATACTTTATAAATGCAAATCTAATATTATCTCACCTCACTTAAAACCCCTCAATTGCTTCCACCTAACTCAAATCCCTTTCTTAAACTCTACATTCTAGTCATCCTAAGGATTTCTGAAATTCACCAGGCTGTTTCATCCACCTATGTCTATTTTATTCTGCACTCCTTTATCTTTAAAAGATAGTTCTCTGTGGTCAAAGGGTACAAACTTCTAGTTATAAGAATAATAAGTTCTGGGGATGAAATGTACAGCATGGTGATTGTAGTTAATAATACTCATAATATTACATATTTAGAAGTTGCTAAGAGAGTAGATCTTAAATGTCATTACAGAAAAGAAATGGTAATATGGGACATGATAGAAGTATTACCTAACACTATGGTGGTAATCATTTTACAATATATATGTATCAAATTAGCATGTTGTACACCTTAAACTTACACAATGTTATGTGTCAATTATATCTCAGCAAACTGGAAAAGAAGACAGTTCTCTATGTCCTTTATGAAATCTATAACCACTTTCTGATTCAGGCACATTTTCTTCTTCCTCTGTACTTACACTTTAGTACTAAATTCAATAGATATTATTGTTAACTCTATGGTTATGTGTTCATCACACGGCATTAAAGTTATTCGTGTATCTATCCCCCAACCACTAGATTATGAACCCCTTGTATACAAATAGGGTTTGTCTCTTCTTAATGTTTCTATCCCCAGGATTAACCACAATACATAGCACATAGTAGATGTATAAAAACCATTTGAGAATTCAGGATTATTCCTGTTAGTTCTGCCTCCAAAAATATCCCTCAGATTTATTCTCTTATATCTCATCTGTTGCTACTCTAATCTTAGTCATCATTTTATCTTACCACGTGTCATAATTATCTCCCTGCTTTTTTTCTCTTGCCCTTGAACAATTCATTCTCTATACAACATCCAGAGTAATATTTTGAAATATAAATCAGATTACTGTAATCCCCTTCTCAAAAACTTCCAATGTCCTGCTGTGCTAAAATACATTCCAAACTCCTTAACATACCCTATACAGCTTTATGTGAGGCAACTGCTTCCTGCCTCATTGACTTGGTTGTGAAACACTTCCTTGTTCAATACATTCCATCCACACTGGCCATTCCATTTCTCCAATGTGCCACACTTATTTCTGCCTTAGGCCTTTGTACTTGTTCTGTCTGCTTGTAAAGATCTGCTTCTAGAGTTTATATGTCTGGCTCTTAAATATTATTCTGATTTCATCTCAAATATCACTTCTTAGAGGAGCCTTATCTGACCTTCATGCAGACTAGGGCTGCGGAAGAAAAGAAAAAAACCCTGTGATGTGGTATTGGGTTGGAATTAGAAGTATTAGTATGTATGTATATGCATTGTGTGTTTGTGCGTGTATTTATTTATTTACACTGATACTTGTAATACTATTATTAGCATTAGTATCTTTATACTATATGTGTTCATACTATATTTCCTAATACTGATATCTCATCCCATGTATCAACACAGTTAATGCCCAGACTTGGTTTCTAAAAACTATTCTCCACTAAAAGAAACAATATTCCTTGAAGAAATGATTAATTAGGGGCGCCCGGGTGGCTCAGTCGTTAAGCATCTGCCTTCGGCTCGGGTCATGGTCCCGGGGTCCTGGGATCGAGCCCCACATCAGGCTCCCTGCTCAGAGGGAAGCCTGCTTCTCCCTCTTCAACTCTCCCTGCTTGTGTTCCCTCTCTCGCTGTGTCTCTGTCAAATAAATAAATAAAAAATCTTTAAAAAAATGATTAATTATAGGACTGGGGAAAGGAAAGTATGAAGTAAACCGGAAACATTTTCTTGCACCTAAAGTAAGAAAGTACTCATAAATTGATGGGACTATGTCAGAAGAATACCTAAACTAGCTTAAAGAGGCTCCCACTTGTTAAATTAGGAAAAATTTGAGGACAAAATGAGTAATAATAAATTGTAACATATTGAGTAAAAAAGGATCCATGAATCCATCCTGGTAACTTTTTAAAAAAATTAAAGTGGTAAGGACAGAAAGCCAACTGATAAATGTAGAAAGAATGATAGAATTAGGAAATCACTATTTGCAATCTCCTTAGTAATGATGTATGTAAGAAGTCAATGTGTACTAAAACACTAAGTTTAAGATAGTTGAGAACATGATATTCACATTCTCAAAGTATCTGTACATACTCACAGATTATGTACAAAAAGAGAAGAAACTACTTTTCCAGTGAAAACTAAAAGTGATCAAAGTGATCAAATTTGTTTTTATATTTTTTAAATCTAAATACAATTAATTAACATATAATGTATTTATTGATTTCTGAGGTAGAGGTTAGTGATTTATCAGTCTTATAAAATACCCAGTGCTCATTACCTCACGTGCCCCCCTTAATGTCTATCACTCAGTTACCCCATCCCCCCACCTCCTTCCCCCTCCAGCAACCCTCATTTTGTTTCCTATGATTTAGAGTCTCTTATGGTTTGTCTCCCTCTCTGATTTCATCTTGTTTTATTTTTTCTCTCTTCCCCTATGATCCTCTGTTTTGTTTCTCAAATTCCACATATCAGTGAGATCATATAATAGTCTTTCTCTGATTGAAATAGTCTTATTTCGCTTAGCACAATACCCTCTAGTTCCACCCACATCATTGTGAATGATAAGATTTCATTTTTTTGATGGCTCAGTAGGATTCCATTGTGTGTGTGTGTGTGTGTGTGTGTGTATGTGTATATATATATATATATATATGTATATGTATATATATATATTTATATTTATATATTTATACCACTTCTTCTTTATCCATTCATCTGTTGATGGACATCTGGGCTCTTTCCATAGTTTGGCTATTGTGGATATTGCTGCTATAAACATTGGGGTGCACATGCCTCTTCGGATCACTACATTTGTATCTTTGGGGTAAATACACAGTAGTGCAATTGCCAGGTCATAGAGTAGCTCCATTTTTAACTTTTTGGGGAACCTGCATACTGTTTTCCAGAATGGTTGCAGCAGCTTGCATTCCCAGCAACAATGTTAAGAGGGTTCCCCTTTCTATGCATACTCGCCAACATCTGTCTTTTCCTTATTTGTTAATTTTAGCCATTCTGACTGGTGTGAGGTGTTTTCTCATTGTGGTTTTGATTTGTATTTCCCTGATGTTGAGGGATGTTGAACATTTTTTCATGTGTCTGTTGGCCATTTGGATGTCTTCTTTGGAGAAATGTCTGTTCCTGTCTTCTCCCCATTTCTTTATTGGATTATTTGTTCTTTGGGTGTTGAGTTTGATAAATTTTTTATAGATTTTGGATGCTAGCCCTTTATCTGATAAGTCATTTGCAAATATCTTCTCCCATTCTGTCGGTTGTCTTTTGGTTTTGTTGACTGTTTCCTTTGCTGTGCAAAAGCTTTTTATCTTGATGAAGTCCCAATAGTTCATTTTTGCCTTTGTTTCCCTTGCCTTTGGAGACGTGTCTAGCAAGATGTTGCTGTGGCTGTGGTTACAGAGGTTGCTGCCTGTGTTCTCCTCTAGGATTTTGATGGATTCCTGTCTCACATTTAGGTCTTTCATCCATTTTGAGTCTATTGTGTATGGTGTAAGGAAATGGTCCAGTTTCATTCTTCTACATGTGGCTGTCCAGTTTTCCCAACACCATTCGTTGAAGAGACTGTCTTTTTTCCATTGGGTATTCTTTCCTGCTTTGTCAAAGATTAGTTGGCCATAGAGTTGAGGGTCCATTTCTAGGCTCTCTATTCTGTTCCCTTGATCTATGTGTCTGTTTTTGTGCCAGTACCATACTGTTTTGATGATGGCAGCTTTGTAATAGAGCTTGAAGTCTGGAATTGTGAGGCCACCAGCTTTGGTTTTCTTTTTCAACATTCCTCTGGCTATCCAGGGTCTTTTCTGGTTCCATAGAAATTTTAGGATTATTTGTTCCAGCTCTGTGGAAAAAAGTTGTTGGTATTTTGATAGGGATTGCACTGAATGTATAGACTGCTCTAGGTAGCATAGACATCTTCACAATATTTGTTTTTCCAATCCACAAGCATGGAACATTTTTCCATTTCTTTGTGTCTTTCCCAATTTCTTTCATGAGTGTTCTATGGTTTTCTGAGGACAGATCATTTGCCTCTTTGGTTAGGTTTATTCTTAGGTATGTTATGGTTTTGGGTGCAATTGTAGATGGGATCTACTCCTTAATTTCTCTTTCGTCTCATTGTTAGTGTATAGACATGCAACTGATTTCTGTGCATTGATTTTATCCTGCCATGTTGCTGAATTCTTGTATGAGTTTAGCAATTTTGGCTGGAGTCTTTGGGTTTTCCACATAGAGTATCATGTCATCTGCAAAGAGTGAGAGTTTTGTCTTCTTCTTTGCCAATTCAGATGCCTTTTATTTCTTTTTGTTTTCTGATTGCTGAGGCTAGGACTTCTAGTACTATGTTGAATAGCAGTGGTGATAGTGGACATCCCTGCCATGTTCCTGACCTTAGGGGAAAAGCTCTCAGTTTTTTCCCATTGAAAATATTTGCTGTGGGCTTTATGTATATGACTTTTATGATATTGAGGTATGTTCCCTCTATCCCTACACTGTGAAGAGTTTTAATCAAGAAAGGATGCTGTACTTTGTCAAATACTTTTTCTGCATCTATTGAGAGGATCATGTGGTTCTTGTCCTTTCTTTTATCTATGTAGTGTATCACATTGATTGATTTGCGGTTGTTGAACCAACCTTGGTGCCCAGGAGTAAATCCCACTTGGTCATGGTGAATAATCCTTTTAATGTACTCTTGGATCCTTGGCTAGTATTTTGGTGAGAATTTTGTTCATGTTCACCCATGTTCATCAGGGATATTGGTCTGTAATTCTCCTTTTTGGTGGGGTCTTTGGCTTTGGGATCAAGGTAATGCTGGCCTCATAGAAAGAGTTTGGGGGTGCCTGGATGGCTCAGTCATTAAGCATCTGCCTTCGTCTCAGGTCATGATCCCAGGGTCCTGGGATCAAGCCCTGCATCAGGCTCCCTGCTCCACGGGAAGCCTGCTTCTCCCTCTCCCACACTCCCCTGCTTGTGTTCCCTCTCTTGCTGTGTCTCTCTGTCAAATAAATAAATAAAATCTTAAAAAGAAAGAAAGAAAGAAAGAGTTTGGAAGTTTTCCTTCCATTTCGATTCAGCTCCAGAAGAATAGGTATTAATTCTTCTTTAAATGTTTGGAAGAATTCCCCCTGAGAAGCTATCTGGCCCTGGACTCTTGTTTGTTGGGAGATTTTTTTTTTTTTAATATTTTATTTATTTGACAAAGAGAGACACAGCGAGACAGGGAACACAAGCAGGGGGAGTGGAAGAGGGAGAAGTGGGCTTCCTGCCAAGCAGCCAAGACTGATGTGGGGCTCGATCCCAGGACCCTGGGACCATGACCTGAGCCGAAGGCAGATGCTTAATGACTGAGCCACCAAGGCGCCCCTGTTGGGAGATTTTTGATTACTGCTTCAATTTCCTTGCAGGCTATGGGTCTGTTCAAGTTTTCTATTTCTTCCTGTTTCAGTTTTGGTAGCTTATATGTTCTAGGAATGCATCCATTTCTTCCAGATTGCCTAATTTATTGACATATAGTTGCTCATAATATGTTCTTATAATTGTTTGTATTTCTTCCATGTTGGTTGTGATCTCTCCTCTTGCATTCATGATTTTATTTATTTGGGTCCTTTCTCTTTTCTTTTTGACAAGTCGGGCTAGGGATTTATCAATCTTATCAATTCTTTTTTTTTTTTTAGATTTTATTTATTTATTTATTTGACAGAGAGAGACACAGCAAGAGCGGGAACACAAGCAGGGGGAGCAGGGGAGGGAGAAGCAGGCTTCCCGCCAAACAAGGAGCCTGATTTGGGGCTCGATCCCAGGACCCTGGGACCATGACCTGAGCTGAAGGCAGACGCCTAACAACTGAGCCACCCAGGTGCCCCTCAGTCTTATTAATTCTTTCAAAGAACCAGCTCCTAGTTTTGTTGATCTGTTCTACTGTCCTTTTGGTTTCTCTTTCAATGATTTCTGCTCTGATCTTTACTATTTCTCTTCTTCTGCTGGGTTTAGGCTTTATTTGCTGTTCTTTCTCCAGCTCCTTTAGGTTTAATGTTAGGTTGTATATTTGAGACCTTTCTTGTTTCTTGAGGAAGGCTTATATTGCCATATACTTCCCTCTTAGGACCACCGTTGCTACATCCCAAAGGTTTTTTTTTTTAAGATTTTATTTATTTATTTGAGAGAGAGAGAATGAGAGATAGAAAGCACGAGAGAATGAGAGATAGAAAGCACAGGTGGCTCAGTCATTAAAGAGGGTCAGAGGGAGAAGCAGACTCCCCACTGAGCAGGAAGCCCGATGCAGGACTTGATCCCAGGACTCCAGGATCATGACCCGAGCCGAAGGCAGTCGCTTAACCAACTGAACCATCCAGGCGCCCCCATCCCAAAGGTTTTGAACAGTTGTGTTTTCATTTTCATTTGTTTCCATGAATTTTTTAAAAATTCTTCTTTAATTTCCTGGTTGACCCATTCATTCTTTAGGACGATGCTCTTTAGCCTCCATGTATTTGAATTCTTTCCAAATTTCCTCTTGTGATTGAGTTCTAGTTTCAAACCTTTGTGGTCCAAAAATATGCAGGGAATGATCCCAATCTTTTGGTATCAGTTGAGACCTGATTTGTGACCCAATATGTAATCTATTCTGGAGAATGTTCCATGTGCACTCAAGATGAATGAGTATTCTTTTGCTTTAGGATGGAATGTTCTGAATATATCTATGAAGTCCATCTGGTCCAGTATGTCATTCAAAGCCCTTGTTTCTTTGTTGATCTTCTGCTTAGATGATCTGTCCATTGCAGTGAGTGGGGTGATAACATCCCCTACTATTATTGTATCGTTTTTTTGTTTTTGTTTTTGTGTGTGTACAAATTTAGTTTTATTGTAACAAAGCAACTTGTACACTTTTAACGTTTAAAACTGAGCATCATCTTTCCTTTCCAGTGAAACAAAAAGAAAATTTAAAAAAAAACAGGAACAAAATTACAATAGAGAATGTCAATTCCAAATAAGATCCTACAGGTTCTGCTGATTCTCCCACTGAGTGGCAGGGCTCAAGTCATCATTAGGAGAGAGTTTTATTTTAAAAGTGTCATCTTAAACTGCAAGGATGTCAGTTAAACATCACAATTAAACATGCCAAAGGAGAAGCCATGTTGTCAAAATGCCCACTTAACCCACCCAAACATCTCAACCCTGCCCTTTCCTGTCCTTCTATAACCCCATTTTTTAAAGTTTTTTTTTCTTTTTTTTAAACAAGAGAAAGTAGACAGGTACATGTTGGTAAATGCTAACTGTCCATATTCACATCGAGACACAGTATAATCTCTGAGCCCAATATACAGAGAAAGGAGGAAAAAAGCTAGAATTCTATGCACTACTACACAGGGGCCTAGCACCCTCCAGCTTCCAGCAGAGCTAAGGGAGCAGAAGGTTTTTCTTTTTTCCCACAGAGCACGGTGGTGTTGATTCCATAAAGTTTTTGTTGAGACAGGAAGGGATAAAAATGAATTTGGAACAGAAAGGGGTAGAGATTCTTTTCCCACTGTATTCTGCTCAAGGTATTTCCCCCCCAAAATACGTTGAGAACCATGGTATAAAGGGAGAGAAAAGAGACTTCAAAAAACAGGGCGAATGAGCACAAGAGGAGGAAAAAAAAAAAAAAAGACGGCAACTTGCTCCCAGGGACTGAAGAAAATTAAAAAAGGAAGGTTGGAATCCATCAGTGTTCCATTAATCATCTCCTTCATCCTCCTCTCCTTCCTCCCCCTCATCATCATCTTCATCTTCTTCACCTTCATCCTCATCTCCTTCTTCATCGATATCTTCCAATCCTTCTTCTTCTTCATCATCATCTTCTTCTCCTTCCCCTTCTTCATCATCCATATCGGGAACCAAGTAGTACTGTAACGGATTTGGCCAAATATCATCTTTGATGACCTCTCCTAACTCATCTGCACCTGCATCAGAATGGTCAGTAAACCAGGTGAAGAAGCTCTCTGGTTCCTCATGCTGTCTCTTCCTGCTGGCTTTATTCTGTGTTTGACTTGAACGTTTCGTCAAATCCTTTCCAGATTTCCATTTGATTTTGGTGGACTTTGAAGGTGGATCACCACTCTCATTCAGATGAAATTCTTTGGAGAGAACTTTATTTTCCAAGTAAGGGTTTTCATCAAAATAAAAATCTATTCTGTAACCTGATTTAATATCTTCAAATTCTGTCACTTCAACTCTTGTCAAATAATGCAGTGCCTCTTCATCCTCCTCCCCAAGCAGTGCAGACACTTGTGGATGGTTAACAAATGTTGTTACCCAAAAATTGGGGATTTTGGCGATCAATTCCGACCTCTTCTGAAAAAATGGTTGGCGGAGTTTGTTATATTTCTGTTCTACTTTCAAAATCTCCTCACTGGCTTGTTCATTAAGTCTGTCTATTTCATTTTGTACTTCATCAATATGTTCAATTGCTTCTTGCTGTTCTTTTTCTGAGGTCTCGTCGGCCCCGTCGTGGTTGGAGTTGAGCTCCTTTTTACTGACTTTGGCCTCCGGTGCCGACATGGTGCTGCTCCGCGGTCGGGGCAGGGCGGGGAGTGGGGAGGGGGGGCGAAGGGGGCGGGCAGTGGCTCCCCCTCACGCCACACGCGCCAGCGCTCGCTCGGTCCGGCCGCCTCCTCCTGGCGCTCGCTGCTCACTCTCCCTCCCCCTGGCTCATGCACACTGCCCTCGCGGCCGGACGACTAGGGAGGGGCTGGGGCGGCATGCTGCCGGGCCGGGCTCCTGCTTACTGAGGGGAGGCGGCGGCGGGCAGGCAGGCGGCTCGGCTCCCCCACTCATGCTCCACCGTCCAGCTCGCTGCTCGCTCTCCCCGAGCCGCCTCCTCCTCCACCTCCTCCTCACTGCGAGCTATTGTATTGTTGTCCATGTGTTTCTTTGATTTTGTTATTAATTGGCTTATATAATTGGCTCTCCCATGTTAGGGGCATAAATATTTACAATTGTTAGATCTTTTTGTTGGATAGACCCTTTAATTATGATATAGTATCCTTCCTCATATCTTATTACAGCCTTTGGTTTAAAATCTAATTTGTCTGATATAAGGATTGCCGCCCTAGCTTTCTTTTGATGTCTATTAGCATGATAAATGGTTTTCCACCCCCTCACTTTAAATCTGGAGGTGTCTTTGGGCCAAAAAATGAATCTCTTGCAGTTAGCCTATCAATGGGTCTTGCTTTTTTATCCAATTTGATAACCTTGTGTCTTTTGATGGGGGCATTTAGCCCATTTACATTCAGAGTGACTACTGAAAGATGAATTTAGTGCTGTCGTATTACCTGTAAAGTCACTGTTTCTGTGTATTGTCTCTGTTCCTTTCTGGTGTATGTTACTTTTGGGCTCTCTCTTTGCTTAAAGGATCCCTTTTAATATTTCTTTTAGGGCTGGTTTGGTGATCACAGTTTTTCTTAGTTTCTGTTTGTCCCGGAAGCTTTTTTCACTGCTTCTATTTTGAATGATATTCTAGCTGGATAAAGTATTCTTGGCTGCATATTTTTCTCATTTAGCACTCTGAATATATCATGCCAGTCCTTTTTTGGCCTGCCAGATCTCTGTGGATAAGTCTGCTGCCAATCTAATGTTTCTACCCTTGTAGGTTATAGACCTCTTGTCCTGAGCTGCTTTCAGGATTTTCTCTTTGTCTCTGAGATTTGCAAGTTTTACTATTATATGTTGGGGTGTTGACATATTTTTATTGATTTTGAGAGCAGGCTCTCTGTGCCTCCTGGACTTGCATACCTGTTTCCTTCCCCAGATTAAGGAAGTTCTCCAGTATAATTTGCTCCAATATACCTTCTGCCCCTCTCTCTCTTTCCTCTTCTTCTGGATCCCAATTATTCTAATGTTTTGCTTTATGGTATCACTTATCTCTCAGATTCTCCCCTCATGATCTAGTAGTTGTTTATTTCTCTTTTTCTCAGCTTCTTTATTCTCTCTCATTTTGTCTTCTATATTACTAATTCTCTTCTTCCTCATTTATCCTAGCAGTTAGAGCCTCCATTTTTTAAGAGATTTTATTTATTTATTTGTCAGAGAGAGAGAGCACAAGCAGGGTGAGCAGTAGGCAGAGGGAGAAGCAGGCTCCCTGCTGAGCAAGGAGCCCAGTGTGGGACTTGATCCTAGGACCCTGGGGTCATGACCTGAGCCAAAGGCAGACACTTAACCAACTGAGCCACCCAAGCATCCCTAGAGCCTCCATTTTTTATTGCATCTCATTAATAGCCTTTTTGATTTCACCTTGATTAGATTTTAGTTCTTTTATTTCTCTAGAAAGGGATTCTCTAGTGTCTTCTATGCTTTTTTCAAGCCCAGCTAGTATCTTTATAATCGTTATTCTGAATTCTAGTTCTGACATCTTACTTATGTCCATACTGATTAGGTCCCTGGCAGTCAGTACTGCCTCTTATTCTCTTTTTTGAGGTGAGTTTTTCTGTCTTGTCATTCTATCCAAGCATTTCTATCTCAGGCTTATGACCCCCTTTGTAATCTCCAAAACCTACAGACTCCTGTCCAATGCCAAGATGCACTCAGATGAACAAGAGAACAAAATACTAAAATGGCAACAACAACCCTAGGGAAATATACACTAAACAAATCAGAAGAGACCCAAAACTGAAAAAAAATTAAAAAAAAAACAAAAGAAAAGAAAGAATATAATCAGACAAGCAGACAGAATAGAGCAGTACACTGGATCCTGTGTGTATTTTGGTCTATTAAAAACTCGATCCCAGGGCGCCTGGGTGGCTCAGATGGTTAAGCGTCTGCCTTCGGCTCAGGTCATGATCCCAGGGTCCTGGGATCGAGTCCCGCATCGGGCTCCCTGCTCCTTGGGAGCCTGCTTCTCCCTCTGCTTCTCTCTCT